>NC_045769.1:90126467-90438560 GCF_008692025.1 Phocoena sinus
GCCTGCGCACCACAGTGAAGATTATCGCCCCTGTAGCTGCAAGTAGGGAAAGCCTGCGCACAGCAACGAAGACCCAACGCAGCCAAGCATAAATAAATAAATTTTTTTTTTTTTTTAAATTGAACTAGTTACAGACCTTACAAATCCAGAGTTTTCACTTTCTGGAAATCTAGCTTGGTGGCATGTTTTGAAAATGATAAAAAGGGAACATGTAGCAATTAGAAGAGCTAAGTAGCAGCTGCTCTGGGTTTCTAGCAGAATTTGGATTGGAACGGCTGCTCTGGAGTAGTGACTACAGCACTTGGGAGCTAGTTATAACTTGCAGAATCTTAGGACCCTCCCCAGACCTACTGAATCAGAATCTTCCTTTTAAGAGTCTCCAGGTGTCTTATAAATTTGAGTAGCAGGGGTCTGGAGAACCCTAAGAGGTACAGCATGATAGAAAACGTTAAAACTTTATGAAATAAAGGCGAAACCAAGTAAAAGTAGTCAAATGCCACAGATTGGGAACTCAATTGGCCTGCTTTACCTGTTAATATGTTAAAAAGATTTCCTAGTATGCATTGTTTTTAACATTTTCATTTTAATTTGTTTCTTTAATTTAAATGTGCAATTATATTTTAGCCTAAATTCCATTATTTTTAAAAAAGATGCCTGATTGAATCATCAAGTAATAGCAGCCCAAATATTCATATTGGATGTAATGAATCAAAACATAATTAGATTTCAGTAATTTCTGTAGAATCCACATTGGAGGAATGTTAAAAGGGCTTTAGTTTCTTTGCTCATATCTCTGTCAATTTCTGTTAATTATCCATTTTAAAAATGTTCAACTCTGGTAATTCTTTTTGGAAAGTTGAATTGTTTTATTTCATTTCAGTAACAAATTGGCATTTAAAACATAAAATGGCCCATTTGTTAATGGCCCACAGTACTTTCTCCTAACTAGAAAGATGTGCCATCAACTAGAGAAGCTATTACTCTAATTTGAATTTTGGTCACCTTGGCTCATAGGACTGCTGCCTGTGTCTGCTCCTAAGTGTTTACTAGTGAATCATTGACTGTTAGTGTAATTTCAATGCTAATTGTTACTTCAGGTTTTCAAATGGCTCAGCAGTAAGACATTAATGATTATTCATGCCTTAAGAAGGGCTGATAAGGGAATGAGATTATAGTCTTGTACAATATTAGCTAACTAATAGTGTAAATTAAATTTTCCCTGAGACAGAAAATAACTGACTTAGAAAGCCAAAATAATGAAAAACTTTGTTCATTTTTAATTTTCTCTTTCCTGTTGTACAGATATTCAGAGTATCAGAGGGTTAGCTGTGGACTGGGTCTCTCGTAATTTATACTGGATTAGCTCAGAATTTGATGAAACGCAAATTAACGTGGCAAGACTAGATGGCTCCTTGAAAACCTCAATTATCCACGGAATCGATAAGCCACAGTGTCTAGCAGCTCACCCAGTCAGGGGGTAAAGTATGATTATTTTTTTAATTTTTCAAAAATTTTACACACTTTTGCTCTGATTTTATGTAAAAACTTTGTTGAATTCAGAAGACACACACACACATGCATACATACATACATATATATAAGCTATACAGTCAAAAAAGCAAATGTGAACATGGAAGTTGTACGAGATCCCTGGTTAGAGATTTCTGTTTTCGGCATGAAATCAGATTTTTATATATTATTGTAAAATTTTATCAATTTATGTTTCTAAAGAGTGACAGTTCAGAATTGTAAAAAAAAGATGCCAGGAGAAGTTGTTAATTTCATTTCAAATACCAGTTGTTAATAACATATTTACTGTGTGTTAGTATTATGGTCAATGCTAAGTAGATCAGATTCTCCCATCTTCTGGCTAGTCATCATGTACCCATGTAGAGAACTTGGGTAGGACTAAAAGAAATTCTTTCTCCTGAGTGCTTTCAACTGGAATGATTGAAATGACTTTGTTCCCTTCTCTGGTGCCTGATTTCTCCAAGCCAAGAGGATTCAATCTTGATGAATGACTTTAAATGGAAATAATTTACTGTAGTCATAGTTAAATATTCAGTTGTGAATGTAGGTGCAGGAAAGTAAGTGAGATAATTGTCCTTCAGTGACAGGAAAAAGCAAGTGGTACTTTCTTCCCAGGCAAGTGGCTCAACAATCTGGGGTCTTCCTGAAAAAAAATTATCCTGAGCCAAGAATTTACTTTAATATTAACTTTGTTCTTCAATGTATGCTTCTAGTCAACAAGTAGGTCTACATCTAATATTTTTAAACCATATCTCTTTTGAATTAAGGAAACTCTACTGGACGGATGGAAACACAATTAATATGGCAAATATGGATGGCAGTAATAGCAAGATTCTCTTTCAGAATCAAAAGGAACCGGTTGGTAAGTTCTGTTTTTTTTTTTTTTATAGTTAATCACTGTAGTTTTTAATATGACAGATCTGTGCTTGTACAATGGATCTTTGACCTAGAGCCTGAAAGAAAATATTATAGATTAGTAATATAAATTAAATCAGAAATTTATCAATCTTATGGAATCCATTTGGTCCATGTAGGGTAGGGAAGAAACACTCTTTTTCTGGAAAAGAAGTTAAGTTTTTTTGATAAGAGAATTTTTACAATATCTTAAGTATGGAAGTTGCTTAAAACTTAATGTAATTAATAAATATAATATCTTATTCTCACTGGTGAATATCTGATACACCATTTGCTATGATAGCAATATGATGTACTGAAGCCTCCTCTGATCATCATCATTGTGGCATTATTAATAGTTACAATGATTTGAGTTTAAGTATTTAATATTTAGTTTCCAGCAATTTTCACTTACTCTGCAGGGTGTTTATTTAGTTTGTCATTCTACCTTTGTTAACCACTGTAACTCATCAGGTAAAATTTCATGGTGCTGAAAGAGAGCTTTGACTCATTCCCATAAGTGATCTTTGAAAATCAAAGTACAAAGATTCTTTTAGAAGATAAAGTTACACTATACTGTTCTTTTCAAATAGATATCTATACATTTTACTATTCTTTTCAAACTGTAATCACTCTTTCCTCATATTCTCTTCTGTTTCTTTGAGAGGCAAGAATTACCATATTGCCTTAATTTATCATCTCAACGTACGTCTTTTTAAAAATCCAATAATGAACCTGAATTTTGATACTATATTAAATGTGCCAATGATGGAATATACAAAAGAAAGTCATAATTTTGCTTTGAATTGAATACTGTGTATTTTTAAATCTTGGGGTAAAATCCCTACACCATGAAGCTTTTCAGCAATTTTTTCTTAGTTTTAGAACTGTGGAAGTATACTTTCTTGAAGTATCTCATTTTTAATAGTGATGATTCAAAAAGGGATAATATCAACAAGATTTGCAATAAATAATTCTTTTTATGTGGTCCGTAGAATAAACCTTGTGATGTAAAATGATACTATTAACAACTCTTTTCTTTGAATTGTGTTCTAAGATTTGATACACAATTGAAATTCAAGGTAGTGTTAGAAATTAAAGGCAAATTGAAATGCTAATACTTCTGTGTAGAAGATGATAGAACAGAAGAAACAAGGGACTCTACAAGAATAGGACCCATACAAAGGATTTAATTTGGACTAAAGCAATTCAGTTCGTTCTTATCTGGAGTTGTTCAGAATATTTAATACGGAAAAGTGAGTATGACTGAAATAGTATGAGCAAATAAAGTCCTTACATTGTAATGTGGTAGCTATAGGTTACACCAAAATGTTCATTTATACGCTCGTTTTTATAAGGGGAAAAACCTTATCTTATTTAATACTAAATTTCCATTTTCCTACTCAAAATAAATTAAAGAACAGCTACATATGAAGCTTATATAAAGAAAGTTTGTAAGAAAAAGAATTAGTGTTACTATTTACACTTTGTAGTTGGCCCTTCAGGTGTTATACACCAAGTGATATTTTCAACTGTGTATGGATGATGATTAAACATCCAGTAACAAATATTAAATGCCTACTTCATGTCAGTTATTGTTATATTTGAAAATTACTTTAAAATAAATTCAGAATTATACTGTTAAATTTTAATTTGTGCAAGATAGACTATTTTCCCAGAAATAACCCAGAACCTTATTACAAACCATTTCTTAAGTCAGCATTAATGAGTATGGCTTGTGAGTCGACATTCATTTATTCAATAAACAGATTTTTATTGAGTATCAGATTTTGTATTCAGCCTGTTGATAAAAATTTGACATTGTCCTTTTGCTTTAGGGGCACACGAACCTAAATCATTTTAGATCCCATTAAGTGAATTTATCTCAGTGACCTTGAGCAAATTACTGTTAGCTTGGTGGTACTTGCTTTCCTCATCTGTAAGATCAAGGCAAAATGCCTATTTTGTAAAGTTCTCATGAGGATTAAATGAGGAAAACTTATGAAAAGAACATCTGGCCTTTAATAATAGAACCTATCAGGAGTAGTAGTAGAAAGTATATTGGGTCCAATAGACTGAAATTTGAATGATTTGATTGTCTGCAGTATTGAGTACGTATAAATGAATTCAGTTAAGAATAAACATAGAACAGAATCCATAGAAATCTAGCAGAGGAACATATGTAACTAAGTGGGCCTTTGAGATGAGCAAATTTTTATGCACATCTATATTGTCTTGATGCTGATGCCAAGAGGCAAACAAGTTTGAAGTACTGGGTTCTGCTCTCAGATCTTCCCAGCATAGCACCTTAGGACAATAGATAACTGGGCCCTCATCTTGTTCTAGAAGTTCTTGATGTGATTTACAAATAAGTATTGCTTACAAGTTCCTTCCAGTAACTTTCTACTTCAGGTTACTAGTCATGTCAACCAGGTGCTAAGACTGATGGTCTCTGCGATGCTGAATGACAGACTGTGCTGTCCATGTGTAAATGTGTTCCTCTTGCTGTTTCTCCTATATTCCCTGTCTAACCCTGTGGCCATTGGGCTCTATAGGAGAAGAAAATTTTTTCCTCTATCTTTCTAGGTTCTTTTGGCTGGGGTAGTGCAGGCATACCTCAGAGATATTGCAGATTTATTTCCAGACCACCGAAATAAAGCAAATACCACAATAAAGCAAGTCACACGAAATTTTTGGTTTCCCAGTACATATAAAAGTTATGTTTACACCATACTGTGGTCTTTTAAGTGTGTGATAACATTATGTCTTAAAGAAAAATGTACATACCTTAATTAAAAAATACTTTATTGATAAAAAATGCTATCCATCATCTGAGCCTTCAGTGAGTCATCGTGGTAATGGCAAAGACCACTGATCACAGATCACCATAATAAATATAATAATAAAAAATTATGAAATATTGTGAGAATTACCAAACCGTGGCACAGAGACATGCAGTAGGCAAATGCTGTTGGAGAAATGGTACTGATAGACCTGCTCGATGCAGGGTAGACTCAAACCTTCAATTTGCAAAAAACACAGTATCCACAGGGTGCAATAAAGTGAAGAGCAATAAAATGAGGTATGCCTGTAATTAAAGTGACAGAAGGCAGATTAACAGGAGAAAAAAATTATGTAAGTATGAGTCCCGTAAGAATGAGACCCAAAGAAGTGACCAAAGCAGGCAGCATTTATACCTTTTAGACGAAGAAACAATTACTTGTGAAGATTTGAAAAAACAAAGGGGTTTGGGCTTGCAGTTCCAAAATAATGAAGTAACAAAGCTTATTTATACTGCTTTCTTGGCCTTGAATTTCCTATCTCTGGTGATAAGGATGCCTTCTATCTTCCTGGTATAGGGAGGATACCTTCACATGAGGGAATTAGTCCCTGCTTTCAGGCAAACAAAAGAGGCTCAGAGTATTTTTCTTTCACCAGCTGTTTCTTAAGTAACTTTAATTCAGTATAATCAATATGGGGGAAGGGTTGAGGGGAGGGATAGTTTGGGATTGACATGTACACACTGCTATATTTAAAATGGATAAACAACAAGGACCTACTGTATAGCACAGGGAACTCTGCTCAATATTCTGTAACAACCTAATTGGGAAAAGAATTTGAAAAAGAATAGATATATGTATAACTGAATCACTTTGTTGTACATCTGAAACTAATACAACATTGTTAATCAACTGTACACCAATATAAAATAAAAAGTTAAAAAATAAATTAAATAAAATTAACAACTATCAACAAGAAAAAAAAAATCAATATGCCAACATAGCACATTTTGGGGTGGCCTGTCCTGAACCCCATCAGCTCTCATTAGCAACTCAGATATTTCTCGTAAAAAGAAAGAACAAACAGAAATCAATTGGTCAATTTATCTACTTATTGGCAAGTTTTGTTTTGTTTGTTTTTTAGCACATAGTATAAATATAAAACCAAGTTCTTTTGAATGTAACCCTTATTCATTGCAACCCTGTTAATTGCAATTTTTGATCTATCCCAATAGGCTAGAGAGACTCTTATCTGTAAATTAACTATAAAAAATATTATTGGTGAGTAACTTTATAGCAGGAAAGTCTTATCTATATTGTCAGTTTAAATTCTTTATTTGTGAGGAATGGCACCAGTAAAGACAATGCTGGTTTCAAGAGTATTGTAGATACTGATTAAAATAGATTAAAACTATGTTGCATAGTAACTTTTTTTTTAAGTTAGCATTTTCACTGTGTGCTTGAACCACTTTCTTAAAATATATTCAGTAAGTTATATTGTTTACTAATTTACACAAAATACTGAAGTATTTCAGATTATTGTTCTTTATTCAAAAAAAGTTCTTTTTTTGCTTTTTTTTTTTTTCCTCTCTTAATGGACAATTTAGAGCTGTGATGTGAATAAGTGGACCAAAAAAATTTTTTTTGGTTTATACACAAATTAAAACTGCCTTTTAATGTAGCATCAAGGTTAAGTCTCATAAGGAAACATTTGATAGTAGAAGAATTTTTGAAATACTCTCAAGAATTCATGCCACTGTAATCCCACTTTATAAGTTTCTTTTAGAACTATCCCCCTGAGATGATTTGTAAAATGGAATTTTTCAGTGCTATAAATGAACATATGAATGTGTGAAAAAATAAGTACAAACCTGTTTTTGTTGGTATACAATGACTGTCATACCTATGAAATACTTACATACATAGGGATATTTGTTACTGTGTTATTTACTCATTGAATTTCACTGATATTTTGCACTGCAGGAAGTTATTGTAATTACTTTCTCATGATGAATCTGTCCGAGCCATCTCTGGCTTAAACTCCTGCCCACTGCATTCCCTGAACCATTTCCATGGAGAAAATTAGGTGATTAGGAAAGCAGGAGCTACTGTTCAGTTGATTTTTCTCCTTTTGCATATTGACTGTCAGATTATAAATTATTTTTGGAAAAACTGTATAGAAAAATGCATGGAAAAAATGTACAAGATGTAAGGAGAAAAAACAATATTCTGTCTCGTAAGGCTGGGAAGTGTCAAATGAAAACAATCATTTTCTATCACCCTTTATGAAACCTGTATTCTCACTATGAAGTTACACCTTTGTGGTTGTATGCACTTAGCCTGGGATATATGATGAGGATGTCACTTTGGCAACAAAAATAACATAATTATAGTGACTACTTGTTACAGATTTAGAATATATTAAGCACTTGCAAAATGCTTTTCATTAATCATCTCATGGGAATCATTTCTGGAAGACTTTCTTACTCTTCCTTTATAGACTCAGAAACCGAGGCTTGTTGAAAGAAATGAGTTGCCTGTGATGAATGGTAGAGTTGGGATTCAAAACCAAGTTTATCTGCTTCCAAAGTCATATTAAATCTTAACCATATGCTATGCCTAGAGAGGCTCATTTCATATAGTAATTACCTGACCTCAAGCAAATATCAAGGAATAAAACTGGTACTCAGTCAAGCATGGAAGGTGGGAAAGAAAAATCTAGAGCTTATGTACTCCTAAGAAATGTGGGAACAAGTAGGACACTGCAGTCAGCTTTTCTAAGCAGCCAGGGGTATGCAAGAACCAGTCTCACCTCTGTGTCAATTTTGCCTCACAATTAATTATTTCTGAATCTTTAAATGCATGTTTTAAACAGTAATGTCACTGATATACTAGCCCTTTTAGTTTGTGGAATTGTTTTCATATTTTAATTCACTGGATTTCCCTCACTTGTTTTCTGTTAAATCCATATGCATGAAATACTTGAAAGAGAAGTGCATAGTGATCTTACCAAACACCCAACTTGGCATTTTATGAGTGTGTATCACTGAAGACCAAGTAATTGCAGCCTTCAGGCAGTTTGGGCTGAATAACTTTGTTTCTGTTAAATACAAATCAACATTCCCATTATACATTGTTGAACTAAATATTTTCAATTAAGATTTATTGCTCAGTCTTGGATACATTAAATGCTTAGAGCAGTTTACAAAACGGGATTTTAATTTACTACTTAAAGCCATTTCAGAGTTTAAAATGTTTACATATTATGAATTTTATCCCTCAAGCCTCATATAAAGCATATTGGCTTGTCAATCAGCATTACCCTTCATGGTTTATTCTTAAGAATCTAGTACAACTACATATTTTATTTTCTTGATGTTTTCTGTTCATTTTAAATGTAATCCCAGGGCTTCCCTGGTGGTGCAGTGGTTAAGAATCTGCCTGCCAAGGCAGGGTAAATGGGTTCAAGCCCGGGTCCGGGAAGATCCCATATGCCGCAGAGCGACTAAGCCCGTGCACCACAACTACTGAGCCTGCGCACCACAAGGAAGAGTAGCCCCCGCTCACCACAACTAGAGAAAGCCCGCACACAGCAACAAAGACCCAACTCAGCCAAAAATAAATAAGTTTTTTAAAAAATAAATAAATAAATGTAATCCCAACCAAAAGTCATTTGTTTACTCAACCTTCAAGTACACCTTCTTGAAACCTACCAAACATTTTTTTTTATTGTTTAATCGTTCTAACCCTTATATGTGGATTTTTAAATCTATTCATGGATAATATTCATAAACACTGTTTACCATATCAAAAGAACTCAAGGACCTCAATTTTTAAAAATAAGGTTAAAACAAATTTCTGGATATGTTTCCTTGCTTGATGTAATACAGTTATATATATATACTTATTACTCAGCACAGTTACATTTATTATGTATGAAGTTTAATCAACATATAGAGCTATGCACCCCAAAAGAAATGATAATAATAGGTTACCAAAAAGAATGGAGGAATTAACAAACTGATATTAAAATTATACATTCATATACACACAAATAATTTAAATTTGTTACATTTTTTAATCTGATCATTTACTCATTCAAATATTATGGAGTGTAAAAAAAAAAGTTATTAAAAAAAAAGGTTATGAAGTGCATACTAGGTTCCAGACTCTGAAAATAAAACCTGGGACACATTATCAAAGTCATAGTCCAGTACATGAAAAAAACAGAAATATAAACCATTTGATGAGACCTTTAGTAGAGTTACACAACAACAAAAACCAATATTGTTCACGAGTACTGTATCCAGACACCGTAAAGATAATGTAAGTAGACACTATAAAAATAGTACAACTAATTCTTGGTGAGAAAGAAAAATAGAGGAATGAGTTGTAACCAAATTGGTGATATTTTGTAACTTCAACTGGACCTTGAAGGAAACGTATGCTTTTGTTTTTAAGGTATGATGGAAGAAGGGGCTTTCCTTATTCTTTTTTGGTTTTTTTTTGAAGATGTTGGTGGTAGGAGTTTATTAATTTATTTATTTTTGCTGTGTTGGGTCTTCATTTCTGTGCGAGGGCTTTCTCTAGTTGTGGCAAGCGGGGGCCACTCTTCATCACGGTGTGCGGGCCTCTCACTATCACGGCCTCTCTTGTTGCGGAGCACAGGCTCCAGAAGCGCAGGCTCAGTAGTTGTGGCTCACGGGCCTAGTTGCTCCGCGACATGTGGGATCTTCCCAGACCAGAGCTCGAACCCGTGTTCCCTGCATTAGCAGGCAGATTCTCAACCACTATGCCACCAGGGAAGCCCTCCTTATTCTTAGTAGAAAAAAAAAAACAGGCTTAAAAGGCACAAAATCATGATATATCTAAAAAAACTGAATTATTCTGTGTGTCTGGGGAAAAAATATCTAATACAAGGGAATATTTAGGATAATATTGACAGGAACTATAATTTTAAAATATTCAGATGACACAATTCAGTGATTTTAAAAATAGTTTGCTCTATTTTACCTGTCAAGCTATAAATATAGGTTAGGGAAATTATAAAACTGTAGGCATTAAACCTTTTAAAATGATCTTTTAGAACAAAATACTTCTTAAGAAATAAACTGTCACTGACTCTGTTTTTCCTCTAATTTTGCATGTTATTTTCACAAGGCACATAATTTTAAGAGCTTGAACTATAAGATAAATTGTTCCAAGTAAGAGCTTGGGACATTAAGAGCTTGAAATATAAATTGTCCCAAGTAAAATGATTTATGTGAGGGAGAATGGAGGAGATGCTGAAATCCTAACTTGATACAATAAGTAATAAGGAACTAATTAACTTAGGTCTGTAACTGTGTGTCATCAGTGACTTTTTTTCTTTTAATTCATTTATTTATTTATCTTTGGCTATGTTGGGTCTTTGTTGCTGAGCACAGGTTTTCTCTAGTTGCGGCGAGTGGAGGCTATTCTTTTTTGTGGTGCATGGGCTTCTCATTGCAGTGGCTTCTCTTGTTGCAGAGCACAGGCTCTAGGCACGCAGGCTTTGGTAGCTGTGGTGTGTGGGCCCCGTAGTTGTGGCTCATAGGCTGTAGAGTGCAGGCTCAGTAGTTGTGACGCACAGGCTTAGTTGCTCTGCGGCATGTGGGATCTTCCCGGACCAGGGCTCGAACCCATGTCCCCTGCATTGGCAGGCAGATTCTTAACCACTGCACCGCCAGGGAAGCCCCATCAGTGACTTCTTAAAGTGGAGTGAATTGAGAGGATTATTTCAAGGAATCCTTTAGGTCAAGTTAAGATGAGGGCGATATAGATACTTGGAATAGAAGAAAAAAAACAAAAAAGTATTTCCTCTATCCTAGGTTCTCTGGCTAGGGCCCTGGAAATTAGACTGACAACAGACAAATTAAAAAGAGGAAAACAGAGTTTATTAACTCTCATAGCACACATACATGTGAGAGAAACTCATTGAAGAGTAACTCAAAGGAGTGGTTAGAACTTGTGCTTATATAGCATCTTACCAAAGAACAATAAATTTGTAGAGAAATAAAAAGATAAAGGAAAAAGGTTTTAAACTTTCAAGGAAGGCGTACTATGAGAAGGTAAATATATGAGGAAAACTAAGGAAAGATAAGGTCATTTCGGTAACTTTTGTTACATAGATTCCTCTCAGTGCTGTCTCTGGGCTGGTAAATCTAGACCTGTCTCTGGTGATTAAGAGGCTAAGCCCGCTTTCAGCAAAAAGAGAGGGCAGAGAGCTTTGATTTTTAGTGTCTGTTGTTTCTTAATTATCTTCAGGACAAAATAATCTTTAAACCAAAGAGGTCTATTTTGGAGTGGCATATTCTGATACCCTACATTCTCAACTTTTTGTTGAATAATATTTTTGAATTGAAATTTTTATTGAGGTAATTTTAGATTCACGTGCAGTTATAAAAAATAATGCAGAGGGGTTCCGTGTATACTTTATCTGATTTTCCCCAATTGGAATATTATGTAAAACTACAGTAAAATATTACAACTCAGATATTGACCTTAATACAATCCACCAATCTTATTCAGATTATGTATTATTAGTATTCATTTGTGTGTTTGTATATTTAGATCTGTACAATTTTATAACATGTATAGGTTGCTGTATCCAATATCAGAGTCAAAATACTGAATAAACTGAATCGACTTCTGTGGATAAGTGGATGGGAAAAAAAAAAAGCAAAATAAGATAATGAATAATTCCAATATCACAACAATCCTTCCTGATACCCTTTTATAACCACACCTACCCCCTCCTCCCCCTTTTTTTCCTCCCCACACTATCTTCCATTTCTAAAATTTTGTCATTTTATTTATTTATTTATTTTGCGGTACACCAGCCTCTCACTGTTGTGGCCTCTCCTGTTGCGGAGCACAGGCTCCGGGCACGCAGGCTTAGCGGCCATGGCTCATGGGCCCAGCCTCTCCGCGGCGTGCGGGATATTCCCAGACCGGGGCACGAAACCCGTGTCCCCCTGCATCAGCAGGCAGACTCTCAACCACTGCGCCACCAGGGAAGCCCTAAAATTTTGTCATTTTAAAATGTTAAATAAGTGGAATCATACAGTATGTAAGCTTTTGGGTTGACTTTTTTCCACTTAGCATTTATCCTTGTAGAGTCATCAAAATTGTTTCATGTATGAATAGTTTGTTATTGTTGTTTTTTTCTTTCCTTTTTAATGCTGAGTAGTATGCCATGGTATGTACATACCATAGTTTACCTAAACATTCTCCTGTTGAAGGAAATGGGATGATTCCAGTTTCTGACTGAAGCCAAATCCGGCCTCTATACACTGACACTGAATTAAATCTCGGAGACAGAGTTTTGGGTGAAGTAGAAAAGAATAGCTTTATTACTTTGCCAGGCAAAGGGGGCCACAGCAGGCTAATGCCCTCAAAACTGTGTGTCTCCACCTTGTGGGGGGGGGCAGCGTGGTGTGAGGAGTCTTATAGTCCTGGGGCAGGGTTGCTGATTAAGATCAGGGGACGGTAAGTGCAGGGCCCGCATTCCCTCAATTCAGACCTTCTCTGGAATGAAGAATGCTTCGTCAAGCAGGTAACATCTTCCATTTGGGGGCTTTAGTTCTGAGAAGAGCTCAAAGATAATGTTATGTATATCCCTTGAGGGGAAACCAGGGCGCTGCCCCTAGACTGTACTGTTGTCTCTTGACTGCTCCTCCCTTATCTCCACATCCCCTCCCTTCCCTGATTAGCAGCTGTTTGAACCTGCCCTTTGGAACTCAGGGAAGGGGACACAGAAAGGCTTTTGTGCCCAGGAGGCCCATAGGGTCCTGCTCCATTTCATGACTACAACAAATAAAGCTGTTATAAACATTCATGTACAAGTTTTTGTGTGAACATCCATTTTCATTTCTCTGGGATAAATTCCCAGGAGTGCAATTAGTGGGACCTATGGTAATAATATGCTTAATTTCATAAGAAACTGCCCAGTTCTTTTCCAGAGTGGCTGTACCATTTTACATTCCAACCAGCAATGTGTCAGTGATATAGTTTTTTCCTACGTCTTTGCCAGCATTTATTTTTGTCACTAGCTTTATTGTAGTCATTTTTATAAGTGTGTAGTGATACTCATTGTCATTTTAGTTTGCATTTTCTGTGACGTTGAACATCTTTTTCATGTACTTACTTGCCGTATGTATATCTCCTGTGAGATTTCTGTTCATTTATTTTCCCCATTTCCTAATTCTATTTTTTTTAAACTATTGAGTTTTGAGAGTTCTTTTCAAGATCCTAGTCTTTTGATGGATATGTGGATTGCAAATACTTTGTCTCAGGCTGAAGCATATTTCTGATTGGCTTTCATAGAACAGATGTTTCTAATTTTGATGTATCTGTATAATTGAGAAAATACTGTATTAAAAATTAAGTGCACAATCTGAGTATTTCTCATTAAATTATCTCAAAATTATCATTTGTAGGGATTACCAGAGAAATGGTTGTAAATTTTAAAAATAGGATTTTAGCTTGAAAGGGAAATACAAAAAGCTATACTACTAATAAATAGGTAAAATGTATTAAGTACATCTATGTGGCAGACACTAGGATATGACGCCCTTTTATAACCTTCTTATTATTACAACCTCACAATGGTGAAGTGAGTGTGTAGCCACAAAGGCTACCTAGCCTTCTGTCAGATCAACCCAGAGACGCTTAGACAAAGTGATTGGAGGGTGGCCGTTTATATTTGTGTTCACTTCAGAGAGAATCCAGGGACACAAACAGTAATTTGGGCTTCCTCAGGATATTTATTCTTTTTTTTTTAATAGATCTTTATTGGAGTATAATTGCTTCACAATACTGTGTTAGTTTCTGTTGTACAACAAAGTGAATCAGCCATATGCATACATATGTCCCCATATCCCCTCCTCTTGAGCCTCCCTCCAACCCTCCCTATCCCACCTCTCTAGGTCATCTCAAAACACCGAGCTGATCTTGTGCTTTGCTGCTGCTTCCCACTAGCTATCTATTTTACATTTGGTAGTGTATATATGTTGATGCTACTCTCACTTCACCCCAGCTTCCCCTTCCCTGACACCATAAAGCATAAACAAGACGAAAAGACAACCCTCAGAATGGGAGAAAATATTTGCAAAGGAAACAATGGACAAAGGATGAATCTGCAAAATACACAAACAGCTCATGGAGTTCAATATCAAAAAAACAAGCAATTCAATTAAAAAACTGGCAGAAGACCTAAATAGACATATCACCAGAGAAGACATACAGATGTCCAAGAGGCACATGAAAAGATGTTCAACACCACTAATTATTAAAGAAATGCAAATCAAAACTGCAACGAGGTATCACTTCACACCAGTCAGGATATTTATTCTTTAACTTACAAAATCTAAGTATTCTCAGAAGGGATAAAGCATTTCTTGAGACAGCCTAATTGTGAGTAGGCAATTAATCCTATTCTACTTCTCCATGGAATAACAATGCTCCTTTGAAGCTAAAAGTTCAATGTTTCAGAGAAAGTGCTGCCCCAGGAATAATCATGCCTGTTTTGGTGTACTATGAAAAGATCTCCATTTTGGAATATCCAGAACATTATAATTATTCTACAAGTATAGTAGGGCATACAACTTTACAATATTTTCCCACTTTTTGTGTTTTCAATAGCCAGTTTCTACAACTTTCACAATTCCAGAAGCAGAAGTTGTGTTCTATTGTCTGAAGATAACACTACGAAGAAAATATTTAGAAGATTTCAATGTTATTTATACGCGTCTAGAGACCTTGAAGTTAATCATCTACATTTAAATATCCATAGTATGTGTTTTTCCCTATCTACATCTTCAGTATTTCTCTGTCTCCAAAGATCTCATCATGACCCACTTTCCAGCAAAATTTAAAAGGCCTCATTGAACCTTTTAAAAATTCAAATTTAAAAGATTATAAAAATATGCAGTGTTTAAAAGAAATTTCTTAAATTTTGTATTCCAAAATGACCTGGAGAGATTTCTTAAAAATACTGATGCCTGGGACCAACATAAACCAATTAAATTAGAATTTCTGTGATTGGGATCGGTATTTTTAATAGCTTTCCAGATAGTTATAATGCACTGCTAGGGATGAAAATTTTGAAATTAAATTTGACAAGTGATGGAAAAAATTAGATAATTACTATCCCTAGAAAGCCTCAATTAAAAAAATTTTTTCTATATATTTGCATTTTTGTTTTAATTCCACATTGCATGGTATATTGATCTCATTTTCAGTGATATAAAAAAGAAAAGAAATGAGACACATAAAAATGAACTTTCCAGTCTTAATTGTAACAACACTTAAAACTTAATGGACTTAATTTTTTTAGTGATATATGGAAAATATAGTTAGATTATATTTTTTAAAAATGTGTAGTTGTTTCTTTTTTTTTTTTTTTTTTAATATTTATTTATTTATTTATGGCTGTGTTGGGTCTTCGTTTCTGTGTGAGGGCTTTCTCCAGTTGTGGCAAGCGGGGGCCACTCTTCATCGCGGTGCGCGGGCCTCTCACTACTGCGGCCCCTCCCGTTGCTGAGCACAGGCTCCAGACGCGCAGGCTCAGTAGCTGTGGCTCACGGGCCCAGCCGCTCCGCGGCATGTGGGATCCTCCCAGACCGGGCTCGAACCCGTGTCCCCTGCATTGGCAGGCAGACTCCCAACCACTGCGCCACCAGGGAAGCCCTGTAGTTGTTTCTTATATCAGTGTATGGAATGTTCCTACTATGAGAGCAGTTATATAATTTTCACAAGTTACATTGTCTAAATTAAAAAATAAGCTGGTTTAAATCAAAATGTTCAAATAAAATAATATATTAAGTGAAATCTTTGGTTTAAAATAACGAATGTTAGAATCAAAGCAGATGGATTACCTCTGCATTTTTATAATAATAGAAAAGATAGGTAAAAAGGTAGGTTTTTCTTTTCATAAAGGTTTTTCGGTTTAGGTGATGACTTTTCTTCCATTGATATACCTATTATATTATTTAATCTCAATTTTCTCTTTTGATTACCAGATCCAGATGATTTTAAAAATAAATATGTCTGGCAGAAATGACTCTATATTACTAATGGCATATTCTTCAGACAGACCTTACAGTCCTTTTGAAGATATTTTAATCTTAGTTACCCATTCTGAGGATCTTCTAGTACAGACATAATTATATTTCTCTGCACAGGTTCCAGGACAGTTTTATGGACATGCTTATATTTGATCTGTTTTCTCATGGCTCTTGACTTAGTATGCTAAAATCATTGAGTAGCTTCAATTACATCAAAACCACTATTAGTTTACTGCTTAATGATTTATCTTTTGAAATTATTCCAATAGATAGATACCAATTAATTCTTCAATGTTATTAAAACCTAAGCATAATAACAAAGTTTAAAAATCTTATGTAAAAACATTTATATTAATGAAGTTTATAAATATGTACTTCTAAACATGCTCATCTATGAATTTAAAATGTATATCATCAGTTTCTTGAATTCATAATAGGATTATTAAAATATTTCAGTTCTCGTATACACCTGGAAATAAACCCGCTCAAGGGCATTCTGGGGTTAAGCTAATATATCTGACAGGAGAGAAGGTATATGTAGGTGGCTAGGTGACATATCACATACATATATAGATTAAAATAGGAACTTTAATTTTTTTTCCTATAAACCTTAAAACTATTTATCCTAAACTATTTTGTATTAACATTGATATAAAAAAATATAAGCCATACCAAGTAGCTCTATTGAATCATTGCCTTTCCTCCCTATTTTCGTAATACATGGACATAAGTAGTATAGAAGAAAAATTCTGTCATGGGGATAATTCAACTTTACTAGGCAGAACTCCTTGAAGACAACTTATAATTTTCATAGTGGAGTTAATTAAATAACCCATGCCTTCATTCAGTGTTTATAAATTTTCTTCTCTGCTCTAGGCATCATGCTCAGCGCTGAAGGTGAAAAGCTCACAATGACAGCAGCTTCTTTCCTCTCAGCACGCACAGTCCAGGGACAAAGATGTTCAGTAGTAAAAACTGGGGAACTCTGACCCAAGCGCTGCAACTTCTTTGCTCTGTATAACTGCTTTACAAAACCTAAGTTCGGGTCTAGAAACTGCAGAGTTTTAGGTAGATGAGAAAATTCTGATATTGTGGGTTAATCTGGAGTTGAGCGTATTCAATATGTACCCTCTTCTTACAAAAAGGAGTTGAAGAAACTTAAACAAACACATTCCCTAAGATGGAACAGATAAAAATATTGATTTTAAAAATCAAGGTGAAGGAAAATAATCGATTAGCCTGTTGAAGCCAGAAGGAAGTTTATGGTATAAATGCAATTCCTTTACAATTGCCAGAGATGGGTCACAAATCTGACTCTTCAGTTTCTTTGCAGCCAAAGCAAAGAGAGAAATATGATCAGTTACAATTTTATATTTTCCGCATAAAGCTTTTTCTGGCACTGAGTCCTGAAAGAGATTTCTCCCATGGGTCCTTATATAAAGAGGTCACACTGTGATATATTATTTCAGACACTATATCCTGGCAAGTATTACAGTGGGTTTCCTATGGCTACTTCTTATACCATCTTTCATTTAAACCAAGGGCACAATGCCAAAGTTCAATTCAGCAGGAGATTCAGAGAGGGAGAAAAACTTAGCAATCTAAACATGCAGATAACTCTCTGATGGTTCGGCTTGATTGAGAGGTAAAGTTTGGAATACACAGGGAGATAGGTAACTTTTCTTAAAGGGAAATTTTCATAAATATATTCATTAATTTGATACTTGCTGAAAATTTGGCAGTAGAAAGTTTGGGGTTATATTTTGTACCATAAATCTATAGTAAAGATACTCTTCATTGCTGTTTAAAGATGGAATTATGTGCTTTAGATGGTCAACTAAGTAGAAGGTAAAATAGACCACTTCTGAAAATTAAGCTGTCTAAACCAGAATTTATTAATACCAGAAAAGATAGATGGAGGTGGCTTAGGAAGTACCTGTAGACTAACCAAACTCTCTCTCATAAAAAAATTGAATGATGGGGCTTCCCTGGTGGCGCAGTGGTTGAGAGTCCGCCTGCCGATGCAGGGGACACGGGTTCGTGCCCCTGGTCTGGGAAGATCCCACATGCCGCGGAGCAGCTGTGCCCGTGAGCCATGGCCACTGAGCCTGTGCGTCCAGAGCCTGTGCTCCACAACGGGAGAGGCCACAGCAGTGAGAGGCCTGCGTGCCGCAAAAAAAAAAAAAAAAAAAAAAAAAATGATGAATGATTTTCACCATGAAAGTATTATATCATAGAATATGGCTGTGATCGTTTTTATTTGATTATTTTTTTTCATAGTAATTAAAGCCAATTATCCACAGTGGTTATCAAAAAAAACATCTGAAAATTTTATCCCTGCAGTGTCTAATTTTATGCATTGTGATTTTGCTGGTGAATCTCCCAGATTTTTGTTAAGAAAACATACCAATAAGTCAGTAAATAGCTGGTATATTGTATAGGCTTGTTTTATTATTGCTACTTGCTGAAAACTGGTCCACTCTGGATATGGTATCACTTTCTCAGTGTACTTGAACTCGTATGATTCTCTCCAGTTGTCTTCCTTCTTGTCTTCCTTCTTGTCTTCCTTTCTTCTTTCTTTCCTTTTCTTCATCTTAGTTTTTTTTTGTTGTTTTTTTTTTAATAGGGAAGGGACTTTTTTGTAGTTTGTTCATTACATTCTGTGAGGGAGACCCCAGAAACAGTTTATTTATTGTATGCCTGAGGATGTGCCCACATGTGCTTTTTCGTAAGTAGTTGTGGGTCACAGAAGACCAACATGGAGCCACAGTGTTACTGTTACAATGTAGATCATAAGCCTACTGAGAATGCCTGTAATTAATTAATTAATTAATTAGATGTATACCCTTGGCAATCAAAATTTACATGTCCTGATACCTTTGAAAACCATGAACACCCCTATAATGTATGTAATT
The DNA here is from genome assembly GCF_008692025.1 of Phocoena sinus. Taxonomy (NCBI): domain Eukaryota; kingdom Metazoa; phylum Chordata; class Mammalia; order Artiodactyla; family Phocoenidae; genus Phocoena; species Phocoena sinus. Next base: position 90,145,674 of record NC_045769.1, read on the forward strand.
GTTCATAAACTACAAAAAGCTAACTTACAGTGACGCACTGTGCCATGTAGGGACAATGGTCTTAAGCCATTGGCTTGGTTCACTTACTTGCTGTATGGTTTGTTTCTCAATGGCATCTCCTATATGAGCCCAATTCACTGCCATGCTTCAGTGAAATTACTAGTTGTTGAAATTCTCCTACCTTTGGATTTACTTGAAAACTACTGAAAACACCAATTTAAATCTATAACTTTCTAAAGTAACTTTTACTAAAAGTAAAGGAGAAATTATAAATATCATTAATAAGTATCCCAAATGAGTATTGCACATTAAAACTTTCTGAGGCAAAGCAGCGTAATGAAGAGGGCAGACACTCAGTTTAGAAACAGAAACTTTCTTAAAATTTCCAGAATGTCCACTTACTAGCTATGGCCTCAAATAGATTTCTTAACTATTCTAGGTATTATTTTCCTTATCTGTAAAATGGAACAATCATTCCTCTTAATGTCATAAAATTGTTATGATAACAGAGATAACCACTGTGTCTCTAAAAGTATATTATTTGACCGATAGTTAAAACAGTGTGTGTATATCTCCCTGTTAGCCAGATATTATTTTTAAAGACAAAAATCTGAGCCTGAAACTGATTTTTTTCCCCAAACCCCAGTGCTAGGTGAATATTATAATTTAAGTGGCTACCATTATGTTTAAATCGTATAATTTAATTACAGGACTATCAATAGACTATGTGGAAAACAAACTTTATTGGATCAGTTCGGGAAATGGAACCATAAACAGATGCAACCTGGATGGTGGTAATTTAGAAGTAATAGAGTCAATGAAAGAAGAATTGACAAAAGCTACAGCCCTAACCATCATGGGTAAGTACAGTGATACTATAGCTACGATGCTTGTATTGATTGGGGTTGATTAATTGTGACCTGTTAAAGCTTAGAAAAGACTGCTCCATTAACACCAGAAGCACATTCAAATTGCACATCTCTAAGAGAGTTTTTCTTTTCTTTTTCTTTTTTTAACCTTAGCAAACAAACTTAAAAAATTGTCCAGATCAGTGACTTAGTGCTATTAGCAATAATAACTTCACTGTTATTGATTCTTGGGGTATTATTATTCTTGGTATTATTTTGCGATCATTTTCTGTGTTCTACGATAGTGTTCTAAAGTGCAAGGACCTTGTGTATTTGTCACAATAAGGTAAAATCTTATCTCTGCTTATAAAGGATAGATTGATCTACACAGACAGTTGAAGAAACAAGGCCACAGTGTTATTGACCAGTGATTTAAATTATTCTTCCACAAAAATTCTTTATATGTACACACACACACACACACACACACACACACACACACAGAGATTATACCTGACTAGTGGTTATTTTAGAATAGGATTTATTTACAATTGTCTCATAAATCAGTAAGAAAATAAGGTTATTTTGTATTACCCAGCTTTACCAAATTAACAAGAAAATTTTGTTGTATGTGTATTTTTACATTTTTTAAATCACCTGAGTAAAAACAGCAGAGTTTAAATTCTGAAAGTGATTTGGTAAACTGCAACAATCCCCAGTCAACACCCACACTACGTTTTCAAAAATTGAATTCCAGCATACTTCGTGAAATCAACCCAAACTAGCGAATAATATAGCCAAGGAACCCAGTAAGTTAGAGGAAGCATGATAAAAATATGTCATAACATTTCAAGAGATGTCATTGACTTTTAGTGAATATATACACATATATATATCACAAACTTTATATACTGTAAAAATCATTGCCTCATAGAAAAATGTAGGCTATATAAAAATTTATTTCTGCTAACATGATTGCTACTGACCCTGCTATGAGTAGGAAATGAGTACTAAACTTACAGAACTCAATGCTATGAACAAAATCTCAAAAAATGGAGTAGTCCATTTTAGCAAAAAAATAAAGTAAGTTAGTTTTGTTTCCTAATAAAATAGAAGAGACAAAGCATGGATGAAATCATTAAGCATATATTGGATCAGAGCTGTGAATCTTATTTGACATCAGTGCCGTATGGGAACCGATCTTGAGTAAATTAAAATTCTTTTAACAAGTGAATGGTTATGTATCTGTACTTCTCCCTGCCACCATAATTTGATTAACACTGAAAGATAAAAAATAAAGAAACCTATTAATACGTCTACTGTCAATACATTAACTGGACATATCAAAATATATCTGCAGTTTGAAGGCTTAAAGTGTAAAGGGCATCACCAAAGAGAAGCAGGAGAGCAACTTCTACTTTCTGAAGTTCCCTAGCTGGTCTCTGAATTTGCCCTTCTGTTCAGATTCCCCCTTCTTTCAGAACCTCTCTACTCTTTCTCTTTGGGGATGGTATAAAGTGTAATGAGGACCTGCTTCCTGCTGAGGCTGAATAGTATAGTCATATAAAAAAGACAAAAAAAGATTAAAAAAAGTAGAACCTTACCACTATCCAGGGGATTACTGATGATTACAGCTATAAATGTTTAAGAAGAAATTTGCCTACAGTGATACTGAAATTGCACATCCAGGAACAAAGAAATAATTGTAATATGAAATGACCAGTTATATACCAGCTTCTCAGACTACCTAGGTGATGGATGATAAGTAACTGAAAGTTTGTGTTTCACTAAAATGTAGGAGTGGTTTTCCTAAAATTGAGTTAATAATCTCTTTGGACGCATTTCACAATTTTTTAAACTTAAAATATTATAATTTGTAACTCTCTGGGGGCTCCCAGTTTTACTTGGAATAGTATATACAGAATAAACTGAAAGGAGCTTTGAAATATTAAAATTAGGTAAAGCAATAGGTATTTGATAATACCTAGATTAAAATAAAGCAATTATTTGATGATTCAACCAAGTCCAAGACCCAAAGACCAAGATTGCTACATCTAAGTTTCACAAACCTTATGATACTTCTTTCAAGAGGTAGAGTTTAACTTCCCTCCCTTTGAGTGCAGGCTGGACTTAGTGACTCACTTCTAATGAATAAAATAAGGCAAATGTGATGACGTTTGACTTTGGAGATGAGGTCATAAAAGGCATGAGCCTTCCTCCTTGCCCTCTCTCTCTTGGGTCACTCACTCCGGGCAAAGCCAGGTGACAAGTTATGAGGTCCCACAAGCAGCCCAGTGGAGAAGTCCACACAGCAAGGAACTGAGACCTCTAGTCAATAGCCGTGTGAGTGAGCCATCTTGAAAGCAGAGCCTCCAGCCCAGTCAAGATTTCAGTTGACTCAGCCAAAGCCAAATGCATTACAGCAACCTCAAGAGAGACTCCAAACCGGCACCACCCACATAGTGGCTCCCAGATTCCTGATCCATAGAGACTATGTGAGACAATAAATATTTATTGTTTTGAGACACTGAATTTTGGGGTTAATTTGTTTTACAGCAATAGATAACTAATTCATGTAATTCCATCTATAGAACTCATTCATTTATGAATAGATTCACAAATTCAAATACTTACTTAATAGAGTGAGGCAAGTTATAAATAGTAAAATGTGTCAGGTGTGATAAAATCCAATGGCTCAACATGACAGTAAGTAGCAACTGAGTCTAGACTTCAATATCTAGACTTACTTGAGGGTGACAGAAAGTATGATAAAACCGGAGAGAGCTAATGGTCCACTTGAGGTAGAACACCTCTCACCTCCACTTATTTTTTACCATAAGGAACATTAACAGGTTGTGCCAGACATTTCATTTTTCATGAGAAGCAAGAAATCTAGATCTGTTGTTGTTGTTGTTTAAATCTCGAAATTTAAAAATGTTACCAAATTATCACATTACAAAAATACCATGCAGGCCAACATACTGCACATATAGGCTAACTGTGAAGGCTAACACTCTACAAACCAAGAAAACTAACGAATAACAAAAGCACCACCACAACAATCATCTGTGCGCTTGATCCATCCCAGTGGCACCACCTAGTTACCACCTCTGGTTCAGTCATCTTTTATGCTGGGGATGTTGAATTGTAGAGTGAAAAGGATGGAGCTAAGGCAGCTAATGCCCAGTTGTACCACTGGAGGGGACTTGGTAGAAAAAAATAATAATAATCTGGGAGAGCTGGCATAACCTACAGAGGTGAGCAGGACATATGATTTCTCACCAAGCTTTTGTGGTCTTGTTTGACCGGACCTTGTATTCTGCCTGAGGTATATACAAATGAAGAGCATACGAATGTGAGGTCAACTTCTTATTTGAGTTCAACTGTTGACAAGGAAGTGTAACTTCTAAATGTAGAGCTTGCACCCTAACAGCAATGGATACTCAATTCCATTCATTCTTTCAACGTATATTCACTAGTGCCTACCATATGCCAGGCACTGCTATATATGGTGGTGAGAATCCTAACTTCGTCAAATTTGCAGAAAAGCAAGGAAGACAGACACTAAGGAGGATGGAAAATGCATAGAATTATAGGTAACTGTTAAGGAACAAAAAAAGAGAAAAAAAGGACAAAGCAGGGAAAAGAGATAAAAAAGTATATAAAAAGATATAAAAAGGTAAAAAAGTATATAAAATTTTAGGTTTTAGGTTGAATGGCCCAGAAGAGTGAAAGAATGTGAAACAACAAAAACTGTTTTAGTTGTTCATTTGGTTTTCAGTTGTGTTATTAAATGCTCTGTTTTAAAAAATATTTTTAAAGTAATTTAATTATATCAAAATAAACCTTCACAGGTGATTCTGATAATTTACCAGGTTAGACATCTTTTAAGTTGACCATGGTTCAAATACAGTATTGTCTGTGATTCACCTTTTCTCCAGTGAGTCACTTGGTCAGAAGTGATTTACATATCGTGTACAATGGCTGTTTGATGAGGACTCTTAACACCGTTTACTCTGGACTGAATGTTTGCGTCTCCCCAGATTCATATGTTGGAGCCCTAATGTGATGGTATTAGGAGGCGGGGCCTTTGGGAGGTAATTAGGTCATGACATTCAAGCTTCCATAATGGGATTAGTGTCCTTCTAAGAAGAGACCAGAGAGCTTGCCTCTCTGGGGTGTGAGATAACAGCAAGTAAGTGCTGACGTCCTGATCTTGGACTCCAGTCTCCAGAACTGTGAGAAATAAATTCCTGTTGTTTAAGTCACTTAGTCTATGGTATTTCTGTTAGAGCAACCCAAACTAACTAAAATACCATTCCAGTTAGCTGATATAAGCTGACTAGCCTATAAACTTTGAACATCAAATTCTTCCCCATTCTAAAGAATGACCTTCTCAATTTTCTTTTCCCAAATGTCAGAGCTAACAAATAAAATAGTTGCTGCTTTCAAACACAATAGCTGTTAGCTCTAAAATTATATCTACTACTTATTTTTCTTAGATAATTTTTCTCAGTATTTAGCAGTTCTTTTTAAATAATTTTCTTTTATAAATATATTTCAATTTCATGATATAATAAGGTTACTCTAAAACATTTTCTTACATGATGTCCAAGAGGTTTGTGTTATAAGATAGTGTATAGTCAACTATGTTATGTTTAACTATTGATTACCTAGTTTTCAGATACAGAACTTTTTTGTTTGTTTCTATTCACCTTTTCCTCATAACATTTGGCATTTTCCTCGTCATTAATGTCTGCAGGAGACAGTGAAGTAATCGCAAATTAATAAAGTTGCTCTTCACTGCCTTTAAGAGGAGAAGGAGGTTAAAACTATTGACTAAAATTAGTGTTTGTGGGTTATTTATGGATTATATTTAACATACTGTTCCTTTTCACTGTCAGCATATGCAGTTTGAGAGCAGACTGCATATATTGTATCCACATTGAAGAGAAAGTTAGAAAAATGAAAGAAAATACACAAATAAAGCAAATGTACTGGCAGAAATAGGCTGAATAATTTTTAGAGAAAATTAAGATGGAATTTGGGAAATAGCAGGATGGTAACTTAGCTGTATTTTTGTACTTTTAGGGTGAGGAAGGGGAGACCTGGGGCAAATGGACCACAGATTTAAAATAAAAATGAGGATATAGATTATTCAATTATAGAATATAAATTATTCAAGCAAACTTGAAGAAATATGCATATCTGTATGGCAATTGTGGATTTAGTGATCAGCATCTTATTCAATCATAGGTGACCTTCATACAGTCCATTAAAACGTGTCATGTAGTAGTTTGTCAAGTTTTACTAGGGCAAGGGTTTGAGTCCTGGGCACTACAAGGGGTATGGGTTTGAATTTAAACCTCCACCCCACGCTCACACCTCATGAGCTTTTTTTTCATTAGCTCATATATTACTCCATTGTATATACAGTATTCCCATTGAGATTCAAGTATACATCTACTCTTTTTGTTTCATTTTGTGGTAAATATGATCTTTGGAAATTGTTCTTACCATAGTACTTGTAAATGGGAATTCTGAAGTTAACATGGCAGGTTCTTCTTGAATGTCAAGGAGTATATATATTAGTAGCCTTCTTTATGTGGTTAAATCATAGACTTCTATAATTAAATGTAACCTTAGAGATCTTTAAAGTTATTTTGTCAGTTGAGGAAGTGTACTTCAGATTCCTGTTCCTACTATTCACTAACCAGCTGTGGCTATGGGACAACTACTGAACTCTGTGCCTTAATTTTCTACTCTGCAAAAACATGAGCTTTGACCATATGAGCTACAAAGTTTTAAAAACTTGTATGATTTTGTCACTAATGAGTTGATCCAGAGTGCAGGAAATTGTTTAAAATAAACTATTATCTAAGTTGAAGTAATACAGGAGAAGCAATAAAGACTGGCTAAAAATAAAATTTATGTGTGAAGTTATGTTAATCAGAGTTCATACTAATCAGATCAGAAGTTGGGCAAAGTAATTGTTTTGACTTTTAGTTGAGAATTTGGCGGATGTTTACAACATAGGATTGCTTAAATTAATTGTTTTAGAATGGGTTTGTACTTTTTATAAATATCTAAGTAACTACAACACTCATCTGATCTTAGAATCACTTGCAAAAATTGGCAAACTTCTCTTTAAAACAAAAGGAGCTTTGAATCACAGGTAAAGGCAAAAACAAACAAAAAAAACCCTACACATTTTCTATGAATACCTAAGCCCTCTCAGTTGACTTTTTCTGTGTTATCAATCACAGTTTAAATATATTATACTATTGATCTGTTTCAAGTAGCCATTTGCCAGAATAGGCTTAAAATGTAAATATTAGAAGGATATTGAACTTTGGCTACAGTTAGGATCGATCAAGGAGGAGAAAAAGGCATATTCTATGTGCATTTTCAGTCTCTTATCAGAAACAAACTCAGCCCCGTAATGAGTAAAAAGTTGTCTTCTCTTGATTTGGTTATGAACACTTTTATTTTAAGTCAGTGTTAACAAAATAATCATTTCCCTTTAGGGAGCCCTTGAAAGGCTTTACCAAATGTACCCCTTAAGGACATTTGTTCATACTTTTCATAGGTTCACTTCACAAAATTGAAGTCAGCATAATAGGTGCTGTGAACACTCTCAGCACATGGATAGTTTGCCATGGGAAACCAAGGCTGTCAGATTAAAATGCTTCCAGAACTGTCTGAATATCAGAGAAGGTCATTTTTATTTGCTTGAGAATGAATACAGTGTTAATATTGTTGGGGTTTAATGTTTTGAGTGTTCCCACTGGAGTTTCTACAGCAAAGCACAATCATCTAATCTCTTTGCTGACCGAAAAAAACTCTAAGCTTAATGGCAAAAAAATTAGTCTTTACCTACACTAACACTTAAGCTCGCTCCACTAATTTCTGAATGATATACTTTTATCATTTGTATCTGTATTCTTTCAGCAAATTATTTGGTGTAATGACATTTAAAATTTATTAAAACGTATCTAGCACTCAATTTACATACTTGTATATTTCCTCAAATAATATACTTTATAAATAATAATAGAAATATGAAAAGTGTATATACAATAAACAACCCAGTAAAACTGGCATGCAGAAATCATCAAAAACCTTTTTTTTTCTACTTTACTTCCTAAGATAAATTACTATGGCATGTTGTCATGACATCTATGAAACATTATAAATGATAGCAAGTGACAGGCTGTAAGTCTGGTGCATTTAGTCTTGCTAAGAACCTTAGACTGAGCACTTGCGGATTCACACTGAAATCTAGCCTGAAAGGATTCTATATGTTATATTCTTATTAAAAGGTGATGAGTCTGATAACTTGAAAGTTCTTGACTTCAGTAGCCCACCTTAAGAAGTTATTTCCTCTGTTTTGTACAAGGCAAGTCCATTTTACATGTTGTCACGTGCAGGTTTTTTGTTTTGTTTTGTTCTTAATCATAGCTTAATGAATATCTTTCTCCCTCTGAATGTGCAAAGAAGCTGAAACTTAGTTTCAAAGGAGTTCTTACTTCTTATGAGACTCTTCCCTCCCTTCCTTCCTTTTCTTTCTTTTAATCTTCCCTCCCTTTGGCTGTTCCTTGGATTGCCGGTTTTCTTTTTATATCTGATAGCTTTGCCCCTTTATTTGTTTTGTTGTTTATTTGTTTTCCTTTCACAGTCTAGTTAGATACTAACATTTTATTTGGGCTACTAAAACAACTTCTTCCCACTTTTCCTATCTCCGATCCCCAAACTATTAAGACCTGCAAGGTTCAGAACTCCTGTGGCACCCGCTTACCCCCTCCTTAGCCATAATATTTCAGAGGCTGGAATAAGTACTCACAACCTACTCTGAAATGCTCATTTTTTTCTCTCCTTTTCATTCACCAGAAGTTGCTTGTCACAATATTATCAGTTTTACCTTATAGATAAATGAAACTTAAAGTCAATAAGTTTTGTTAAAACCCAAAGCATTATTTGTCCCACCTTATAGATAAAGAAATAGGGTCAGTAAGATTTGTGAAAACCCTGTCCTCTGAGACGCAAGCTCAGAGATCCTGATTCAAGTTACATGTGGTTTCCATTACCAGCAAGAGCCTTCCCTATCATAACTATACTTTTTATTTGATCCTCCTCTACCCCTGAGCTGCAATACATCCAGGCAAACTGTTCCCCTGTATCTGATCATGTCCTACTTATTTCCATTTGTCTTGCTATTCCTTGTTCTCTGACTGCCTTCCATATTTATCAGCCACCCTAATGGGTGAAGTATCACCTTTCAAGGCCTACTTCAACTATAGCTCAGTGATTTGAAACGTTTCCCTTCTCTGAACCCCTTTGTATTTTTCTAATGTAGTGAGATATTCTTTGTCTTTTCTAATGAGTGAAAATGTCTCACTTTTCCGTAGCTTGGGACTGCATTTTATTCATATATGCATCATTCATGATACACAGCAAGATGCTTTGCACTGAGTACATTTTGTTATGTAACAGTAGAATGTATGAATAAATAAAACAATAACCATCTACACACCAAACCCCTACCACAGCAATCAAAATATATTTTCAATCAAAGCAGGCAAATGCTTATGTAGAATGATCACAACCATAAATATACTGTACAATTTAAATATATATAGAAATAAATATTAAAGGAAAATACTTTGAAATATAAGGATTTGAATTGTATAGGGAAGAAAATGAATAACATGATTAAGTGTATACAACAATCATTTCCAACATGTATTCTACATACATGTGTATATGGAAATGCAAGAAAAGAAGAGCCGTATTGAATACTGTTTGTTCTCAAAGGAACTAAACAGCTTCATGGAAGAAGCTTAAGAAGAAGAAGGAAAAAAAAAAAAAAAGAATACCCTAAAACACACACAAGTGAAAGAGTTCCAAAACAAAACAAAAACTTTGATGTTTGGAATGTTTTAGTCTCTTAAAGGTAGTCTATCACAGTTGGGCCTAACAGCATTACTCTCTTTAATGATAATAATTGATAGTCTAAATAAATAAAGCATTCTAGTATTTAATTTACAAATCTTAACTCATGTAATTCTCACAGTCCCCTGAGAGAGGTACTATTAACACTGCTCACTCCAGAGCTCCCAGCCAAGGTTCAGCCAGCCTAAATTAATAGCTCAGAGTTACCTGGTTAATAAATAGTGTAGCAAGCTTTCAAGTCCATTATTCTTAGTCTTTAAAGCTTGAGTTTCTTCCAGGAATATGTCTTGTAGCTATAGCTAACACTGAGATATATGTGCACTGAGATGTATACAAGAATATATGTGTTACTTGTAATTAGAAAAGGCTGGGGGAAAAAAACCGACATGTGTATTATAAAGGACTAGCCAAATGAATCATGAAATGTTCATGTAGAGTGAAATATTATGCAGCTATTAAAAATTAGGTAAATCTATATATTGACTTGAACCATTCTCTAGAATATATTTTTAATTGAAAATAGGTTCAAAAAGCCTATACAGAATGTTCCAATTTTTATCATATGTATACATTTCTTTAAAAATATATATATTTTTTAATAATGTTCTTTTATCCATTATGCTGCACTGTTTATCTCAATAACTATTGTTTAGAGAGTGTCTACTCTCCAAATTTACACTTTAGTACTAATAGACACAGTTACCATGCAAAGGAGATATTGAAACTGCAGTGTTGCCTCTGAAAACATTGTGGGTGGTTCAAGGTCTAAGCTGGGTCTCTAACATAATTCTGTCTACCTCCAGAGTTAGATTTCTTCTCACTATGCCAGTGATTCTCAAACCCAGGGTGGTTTTGTCTACCAGGGAATATTTGTCAATGTCTGAAAACATCACAGCTGCTGGGAAGAAAGGTTTGCTACTAGCATTCTAGTGGGTAAAAAACAGAATACTGGTAAACATCCTACAAGGCACAGTAGGGTCTCCCATAACAAAGAACTGTTTGGTCCAAAATGTCAGTAGTGCCAAGCTTGAGAAACCCACTCATATCAAAAAGATTCCTTCTTTTTTTTTTTTTTTTTTTTTTTTTGCGGTACGCGGGCCTCTCACTGTTGTGGCCTCTCCCGTTGTGGAGCACAGGCTCCGGACGCACGCAGGCTCAGCGGCCATGGCTCACGGGCCCAGCCGCTCCGCGGCATGTGGGATCTTCCCAGACCAGGGCACGAACCCGCGTCCCCTGCATCGGCAGGCAGACTCTCAACCACTGTGCCATCAGGGAAGCCCCGAAAAGATTCCTTCTTATCCTCAGAGACCAATCACCTGTATGAAGCCTGATATTGTGACTGTTGGCCTATCATCACAAATTTTGGTTAAAATAGAAAGCCTTAAAAATATATAAATAAAAACAAATACCTGGTGTTTATAAAAGCTGCTGGTATCAAATTGTCTTGGAAAGATAGGGTGGCAGAGAAGAGAGTGGCGATACACTTTTATGTTTGTTTTCTTTCTTTTAAATGTAACTTAATGAAAAAGAGTCAGGATTTGCTTCTCTTATGTTTCTATTTATACTTATATATTGTATCATAATAGAGAGAGCATACTCATCTGTCACAATTTTGATTCATTCACCCATTCAACAATTTATCAAGTGACTATTTTGAGGCAGGCACTATTTAGGTGCTAGGTAAACAGCAGGGCATAAAGCAGGTAACAATTCCATTACTATAAGGGGCCGATATTCCCAGTGTAGGAAAAGAGTGTACAGTTGACCCTTGAACAACACAGATTTGAACTACGTGGATCCACTTATATGGGGATTTTTTTCAATAATAAATACTACGGTACTACACAATCTGCAGTTGGTTGAACCCTTGGTTGCAGAATTGCAGGTAAGGAGGAACCACATAGTCAGAGGGCTGACTATAAGTTATACCCAGATTTTAAACTTCCATGAGGGCCTGTGCCCCTAACCCCCAAGTTTTCCAAGGGTCAGCTGTAAAAGCAAATAAATGAGTGAAATAAAATTTGTCAGGTGGTGAAAGACACTAATGGAAAAAATTCAACCAGGGCATAAGAATAGGGAGTGTTGACTTGGGTTGGGAGAGAGGAACCAGAAAAATTATAATTTTAAGTAGTGAGGTCATGGCAGTTTTCACTGGGAAATGGTAAGTGAGCAAGAATCTGCAGGAAGTGAAGGAGTGAGTTATTCAGGTATCTGGGAGGAAGAGCATTTAAGGAAGAGAAAGAAAACAGGAAATGCACATTTACTAATGGACCATATTTTCAAATACTTTTTGCTTTTAGAAGAGTTTTTTTGTTTCTGTTTTGTTTGCTTTTTGGTTTTTTAATGCTCTAGGCATCCAACTTACTTTCCTCCTCCATGGAGCTTTTGCTATGTTTAAAAAGTACCTGATATGTACATGTAATTTTACTGCTGTCATTGAACTAATCTACTAAAATAGTATATACAGTTAATTTACGCATATAATATGAGCTAAAAGTAGTCATCTACAATAACTTTACTTCTCTAAAGGAAAGCTTTTAGTTTTTGTGTGTATGAAATTCTTAATGATGTTGAAATTAGTTCTGCCCCATGTGTTTTTCTTTACTTTATACAAAGTTGCTATTAATTATGCATTTTAATAACAAAGAAATTTCTAGTAAATGATTATTCAAGCTGTTACAGTGTATGTTTATAGAAATAATAAACCATAAATCAGTCATATGAAGAAATTAATTATAGTTTTTTAGAACAAACTTAACTTGGTAGAACTTCTAGTTTGTTGCTTTAATTTCAAATGTTCTAAAATTAAAAGCTTGAGTGATTTATATGTTTATGAAATTGTATTATGCCAGTTAAAATTATCTAGATTTAGGAAAATTATTAACATATTCTTTAAAAAAAGATTGACATTTTTTGAGAGAATGATCTCTAGACACCAGAGTATACATTTGTAAAATATTACTCAGTAGAAAGCATTCATGAAACATGGTCTAAAATGCTTGAGAATGGTTCTTTTAATGGAGTCTTTAAAACATATCAGAAAAAATAATGCCAGTTTCTATCACGAGGATTGAAAAAAATGTGAATTCTCTTAGATATATGATCACCAGTGCAATTATATTAGGTATTTATATAATTATTATTGTCATGTTTATACCTGAATTACGTAAGCAAGTTCTACTTAAGAAAATACAAGTGATGAAAAGCTGGACAAATAACATATCATTTAAAAGGATTCAAACGATACCTTATTTACTTAAAAATCGTGTTTACAACCGCTTTTCAGCAAAAGATTCAGTGATTTAATTGTTATACGTATATTGCATTTCCCTCTGTAATTTGATATATACAAACCAGTTTATTTTAAATGCACTATAATTATGCTGTATATCTTAAGTGATTCTGCTTTCAAAGCATACTTTTTAAAGAGGGGTAATTTACTTTTTAGTTTACTGCACAATGTCACTTAGTTCAAAGGACTTCAAATACAACCACCTAAATTTTCTAAGCCGTCAGTCTTCTAATTGCTATAATACTATTCATTAAAGTAACAGTAATATATGAAATATATCCAGGCAATTTTCCCAGTACTAAGTATAGGACACAGTTGTCTTCTCTAAGTACTCAAGCCACCATTAATGAAAACTAATAGCCCATCAAACTTTACATTAAAGTAAAGTGAGAAATCTCCAAAGGACTATATATGATTCTACTCCAGCAATTTTTGTCACCTTAAATTGCTGTGTCCCAATATGTTACAGTTCTTAATGCTAATTACCTTACAGAATGGATAAATACTACAATTGCAAAGTATATCAAGTACTATTTTTTTAACCAGATTATAATTAGTGATCAGAGAATGGTCTCATTAACATAAATGGAATAATTAAATCATCTCAGCTTTACCATACTCAAAAGCATTAAATAGTGATCGTTTCCCTTTTGTAAACTACTAAAGGTTAACTTTCCTGGAGTCACTTTCAGGAAAAAAATTACATTATTCATGTTTATGGTATTAAAACAAGAATAAATTTGAAAATGTATAATTGTTTGAGTAGAGATATAATTATTTTATATTGCCCCATGTCTCCCCTTTCATTTGAAAAGGAGAAATAGTAAATGTTCACATTGGGAAAAGATGTAGTATGCTTTAGATTTATGATAGAATTTTGAGTTAATATAATTCAACAACATTTTAATTAGAGCTAGAAAATTAATCAAGAGAGTCAAAGAGGTCATTCCAGAAGTCTGCCCATATACTGTAGGCATTATCTCATGTTGGAATATAACAAGTAGCTTGGAATCATATGATCTGGTGAGCATTATTCATTTCAACTGAGTTAAACAATCAGACCTGAGTCCTTTTACGTCAGTAGTCCTGCTTATTCTTGGGGGATACATTCCAAGACCCCCAGTAGATGTCTGCAACTGAGGATGATACCAAATTCTATAGACTTTTTTTTTTCCTATACATACATACCTATGATAAAGTTTAATTTATAAATTAGGCATAGAAGGAGATTAACAATAATAACTTATCATAAAATAGAACAATTATAAAAATATGTTGTAAAGTTATGTGAATGTGGTCTCTGTCTCTTCTCTCAAAATATTGTTCTGTAATCACCTTTCTTCTGGTGATGATGTAAGATGATAAAATGACTATGTGACGAGGTGAGGTGGGGTGAATGGCACAGGTAGTGTGAGATAGCATTAGGCTACTACTACTTCTGACTATCCAGCACAAGGAGAATCATTCATTAGCTTTGGGTGATCCTGGATCACTGAGTGATGACTACATAGATGGTTGGGTGTCAGGAACAGACTATGTTGATGGTTGGGGACCCCAGCCTGGACAGAGCAGGACTGCACAAGATTTTGGCATGCTGCTCAGACCAGTGTGCCATTTAAAACTTATGAATTGTTTATTTCTTGAATTTTCCATTTAATATTTTCAGATCTTGGTTGACCTTGGATAACTGAAACCATGGAAATTGAAACCTCAGATGAGAGGGAATTACTGGATTTGGCAGTTTTGTTTAACCCAAATTAGACTTGGATAGATGGCATCTGATCACAGAGGATTTTGAGGGGGGGGGTCATATATACCTAGATTTAGGTAAATTTTAAATAATAATAATTTGTACTTGAGCATCAACATGAAATTTCTGTTTTTTCTCTTTTCATAATCAGTATCAGCACAAAGTTGAAATAAATGCCTGCATCAATTTAATTCTAATTAATAAGGTTCCATATTTAAACTATAACCATTGAAGACAGGAACATGGCAAATGGGAGCACCAAAGATCATTTATTTGTGACAGTATTTATTTCTTAACCTTTTCCCAGTAATATGTTTATATTTACACTCACATATATATTTCTAGTCTGTAAATTTTACAATATTAATTATTTGGCAGTGTCAAGAGTTGGGTAGTAACTACAATGACATTCATATTTTAATAATAAGAACAGAGTAATAAACTATCTAGGATAGAATAGCCATTTGAAGCAATTTTTAAAATATTGGAACCTTCTAATATACAGTGTGCTCAAACCAGAATAAAATACTAATTCATTGATTCTTATATGATATTAAAAGAAAACATTGTTCAAGAAGCACACTGTAAAAACGATTTTAATGAATTGAAATCAAAATTTAATATTAATGCTAATCAATAAGTGATTTTAGAAATGGACAGAATAGAATTATTTAAAGGTATCAGTAATTTTTGTTGTCGAACTCTGGTTTAAAACTTTATCTAGAAAATTTTAAATTTATGACATTTAAAAAAATTATATATAAACTTCCTTTCAATTTTAATTTGTCATAAACATTGATTTATAGGTCAATAAACATTTCTACAATATAATTTTAATGTTTATACACTTTATACAATGTTTATATACTATATAGTTATATATTTAAATAATTACCTATATATAAATATTTAATTTTTAGGTTTTTCTTGGAAATTATAAATATTGTGATGACTATCCATATAACTAATTATTTGCAGAATTTAGGGTACAGTGTTAGATGTCACATTTCTGAGTCAAATGGTTTACACGTTTTTAAGGCTCTACCATTAATCATCACTTGCACTCATAGGCATTCTGTCAGTTGATGAAAGCAGTACTTTTTTTCCCAGCCCCTGCTCCCACATTTGCAATATCTGGTTAGACAACTAGTTTTCTTTATTTCATTCAGAGCTCATGGTTCTCAAACCCTTCTACATCATGATTTTCATCTTCTAAGCCCATTTCCTATTTTTCAAAGTCTTCACAAAACTGAAAACCGAGACCTGAACATAATAAGGATATATTTAGGACAAGGTCTACTGAGATTAATACTTCCTGGGCACTGTTTACAGAATTTGGTTACCAGGAACAGAGACTTTCGTTCTGGCTATCTCAAGTAGGGAGAAAATGTCTATTATAAAAATACATGTGACTCCAAAATGAAACAGAAATTTTAACAAAATCCTATATTAGAAGCCATAGAATGCCTGTCATACAGACAGACCGGGAAGGTCAATCTGATAGAAGGCAATTCTAGGGACTTCAGCACAGAAGTTAATGGATAGTTGCTTCTAACTGACTCATGGTCAACTATGGCCCCTTCAACCCCATCTCAAAATGAGTAGAAGTTATAAGGGGGGGAAAAAAGTATATATATGTGTGTGTATGTGTGTGTGTGTGTGTGTGTGTGTGTGTATATATATGAAGAGAGAGAGATGTAGACATAGAGCTTGGATAAATAAAGTAAGTGCATGAGAGATCCCAGAGATTGCTATTCTGTCAGAACAAAATAGCACCGTATTTTTAAAAATTTCACATTAATGTGATTCCAAGTCCCAACCTGCTCAGAATATCAGGAGGTTCAATCTTTTAGTAAGATTACCTACCTTAAAATTTGCCCAACATGTTTAGACTTGCTTATTTTGATTTTATTTATTTAAAAATTTTGAACATATGAGTTTAATTACCTGCTAGACCATCCAGATGGAAATATGTGATAAAAGGATGGAAGCTAGGGTCATAAACTTAGAAGAGATGCAGGTATTTTTAGACCAGTTTAGGATTAGACATTCACTGACTGGATTATTTTTAACATTTATAATAGAACTTTTTTTACCAAAATAAAATAGTAGTGTATTAAAAGTTACATCCAGAGTCCCTCCCATCAGGAAACTTGCACAAGCCTCTTAGATAGCCTCATCCACCAGAGGGCAGACAGCAGAAGCAAGAAGAACTACAATCCTGCAGCCTGTGGAACAAAAAACACATTCACAGAAAGACAGACAAGATGAAAAGGCAGAGGGCTATGTACCAGTTGAAGGAACAAGATAAAACCCCAAAGAAACAACTAAATGAAGTGGAGATAGGCAACCTTCCAGAAAAAGAATTCAGAATAATGATAGTGAAGATGATCCAGGACCTTGGAAAAAGAATGGAGGCAAAGATCGAGAAGATGCAAAAACTGTTTAACAAAGAACTGGAAGAATTAAAGAACAAAAAACAGATGAACAATACAATAACTGAAATGAAAACTACACTAGAAGGAATCAATAGCAGAATAATTGAGGCGGAAAACGGATAAGTGACCTGGAAGACAGAATGGTGGAGTTCACTGCTGCAGAGCAGAATAAAGAAAAATGAATGAAAAGAAATGAAGACAGCCTAAGAGACCTCTGGGACAATATTAAACGCAACAACATTTGCATTATAGGGGTCCCAGAATGAGAAGAGAGAGAGAAAGGACCAGAGAAAATATTTGAAGAGATTATAGTTCCAAACTTCCCTAACATGGCAAAGGAAATAGCCACCCAAGTCCAGGAAGCACAGCGAGTCCCATACAGGATAAACCCAAGGAGAAACACGCCAAGACATACAGTAATCAAATTGGCAAAAATTAAAGACAAAGAAAAATTATTGAAAGCAGCAAGGGAAAAATGACAAATAACATACAAGGGAACTCCCATAAGGTTAACAGCTGATTTCTCAGCAGAAACTCTACAAGCCAGAAGGGAGTGGCATGATATACTTAAAGTGATGAAAGGAAAAATCCTACTACCATTATTACTCTACCCAGCAAGGATCTCATTCAGATTCGGTGGAGAAATCAAAAGCTTTACAGACAAGCAAAAGCTAAGAGAATTCAGCACCACCAAACCAGCTCTACAACAAATGCTAAAGGAACTTCTCTAAGTGGGAAACACAAAAGAAGAAAAGGACCTAAAAAAGCAAACCCAAAACAATTAAGAAAATGGTCATAGGAACATACACATCAATAATTACCTTTAAACGTGAATGGATTAAATGCTCCAACCAAAAGACACAGGCTTTCTGAATGGATACAAAAACAAGACCCATCTATATGCTGTCTACGAGAGACCCACTTCAGACCTAGGGACACATACAGACTGAAAGTGAGGGGATGGAAAAAGATAGTCCATGCAAATGGAAATCAAAAGGAAGCCAGAGTAGCACTACTCATATCAGATAAAATAGACTTTAAAATAAAGAATGCTATAAGAGACAAGGAAGGACACTACATAATGATCAAGGGACCAATCCAAGAAGAAGATATAGCAATGATAAATATATATGCACCCAACATAGGAGCACCTCAATACGTAAAGCAACTGCTAACAGCTCTAAAAGAGGAAATCGACAGTAACACAGTAATACTGGGGGACTTTAACACCTCACTTACACCAATGGACAGAATATCCAAAATGAAAATAAATAAGGAAACAGAAGCTTTAAATGACACAATAGACCAGATAGATTTAATTCATATTTATAGGACATTCCATCCGAAAACAGCAGATTACACTTTCTTCTCAAGTGTGCACGGAACATTCCCCAGGATAGATCACATCTTGGGTCACAAATCAAGCCTCAGTAAATTTAAGAAAATTGAAATCATATTAAGCATCTTTTCTGACCACAACGCTATGAGATTAGAAATGAATTACAGGGAATAAATCGTAAAAAACACAAACACATGGAGGCTAAACAATACGTTACTAAATAACCAAGAGATCACTGAAGAAATCAAAGAGGAAATCAAAAAATGCCTAAAAGTTACATCCAGTATTGTACAAATTTTTTTTAAACATGATTAAAAATTTTTTTAACCGTTAAGTGTTTTGAAAAATATATTCAAAGTATTAAATTTTCATTTTAGATCTTAGTTTATGTTTATATAACAGAATGCCCTCAATTGATCCAGGTTCACCATAATATCTTTCTCTAAGCCCTTAATGGTTCATATCTTCCCTTTAAAATGTATAAGTATGTTTTAATTAAGTTGACATTTACAAAGATATTCTGAAAAAAATTATTAATTAAACACATATAAGTTCTTCATCATTTCTGTTATAGTGTAGCAATTTCTCATCTAACCCATAGTGGTCTATCAACTGAGTAAACCTTGATTTCTTAGACACACCTGACTGCAACTCAGAGCAACAGCTGGCTGCAGCTTCTCCACCTCTTTGTTAACAACTGTGTCTGAGACAGACCTTTCTTTGATCTATACATTTTAACTAGTTTTCGCCTCTGAAAAAAGTTTCCTTTCTCTTGAACCTGCTTCACCAATTTTGTTTTTTCTTCATTCAATCTTTTTTTTGGAAGATTTTCATTCAGAAAATCAGTCTGAAGATAACTGCATTACCCAGTATCAAGTGTTTCAGATCCACATGCATTGATGTTCTTGATGGTATTTTTCAAACACATACTTCACATTCACTGTCTATGTGTTTAAACTTTTTTTTGAAATTCCAAGCTGTTTCCTTGTGTTGAAGGTGCTGGATTCTCTGAAAAGTTCTAACAGTTCTCTTCATTCTCTACTTTAAGATATTTTACCACACTGTACAAGAAATTAAATGAAGATCTTGTTTTGCTTAATCATTTTCTCTACGTGTTACACTCATAGGTTGTTTTCTTGTATTGGTTATGTGGGGTGATAGTGGATTGACACAGGCCTTTGGAGTGCTAGGTAAAATCATGCCTGTGTTTCCTAGACTTCCCATCTTAAAAATGAAATCTTGGTTTACCTGGAGGAAATGGAACTCTACTCAACTCCAGCACTGATCCTCAAATTCCAGTTCTCAGATATCACCTGCTTCCCGTCTCCCTCAGCCATCCCCAGAGAGTGCAGAAAACACAAGCAGCTGCAGCTCTCTGCTTACTTTGATTTTAAATGGATCTTCCTATTGTTTGCAATCTCTAAAAGGAACCCAGGGCTACTTCCTGAGGAAGATCTTAACTGCCAACCTGTAGATATTCCCTCTTCTAGCCATGCCTCACTACTTAGTAGAGAGCTGGCACCCAACCTTAGAAATGTCCCCATTTACCACGACTGCCATGGAAGGAGCAATACCAGGTCACTACTTGCTGCCTTAACCAGGTTCACTGATGAAACTCAGCATCAGAAATTTGAGACGCCGTTGCTACTTAAAGAAAAAGATCGGTTTTCCAGTGTCCCACGTATTCAGGGATTTCAAAACAAAAGAAAAAGAAAAATCCATGAAACTGCTCAGGTTCCAGGTGATAATAATTCTAGGTGGTCATTTTTTCAATTTATCTCTTTCTCTCATTCATACACAGCCCTTTTGCCCAAAGCATATCCTAAGCAGCAGAGTGATTGAATTGGGGGTATTTCTAGTATCAGCCCCAATTATTTCTAGAACTAGAATTTCTATTAGAATAGGGAGCATTTATTAATCATTATATAGATTATGCCTTTTCAAGGAGCTAGAGACACAGGGATGAGAAAAGCGGCTCAAATCCCTATATTCATGAACTTGCATTTAGCTGGAGTAGATAGTAAATGCATAAAAATTTATGAAAATGTCAGATGGGGAAAAGCAGTGTGAAATAAAAGAGAGAAGGGTTTCCATAAAGTCCTTGCCAAGGAGGTGCTATTTGAGCTTACACTTGAATGGCATGCAAGATCTAGCCTTGTGAAGATGTCTTAGGAAGAGCTTTCTGGGCAGAGAAAATAGCAAGTAAAACCCCCTTAAGGCCAGAAAATGCTTGGCAGTTTCTAGCTAATGTGGCTGGAGTAGCAGGAGCTTCATGCCACAGGAGAGGAGGGCCAAGGGTGATGAGATTCTGAGGGACTTGCCTGCTACCGTAAAGACTGAGAACTTTAGTAGCCAGTTTAAGGGTTAAACAGGAGTTTTTAAATCGTGGTTGGTGTTTTAAAATGATTACTCAATGCTGTGTGAAGACTACTATAGGAGAGGAAAAGGATGGATGCTGGTGAACTTTAGGAGGCTGGTATAGGAATTCAGGTGAGAGTTTGTGACAACTTGGACTAGTGTGGTAGCAGTGGAAGTGGAAGCAGTGGAGGTCTTAGAAATTTGGAAGTAGGTAATTGGAATATATTTTAGAGGTAAGGTTCAGATCTGCTTTAATTTAGGGTGAGTTGCTCCTATTGTACTTCTCCTATTGTGCTCCTAAGGTCAGCTTGGACCTTCAAAATGTCTCAAGACTCTTAAATAACTTTCCCAGTGCTCTGTTCTGCTCCTAATAAGTCAGCAGATATATGCCAGTGTATTAGTCAGCGAGGGCTGCCATAACAAAATACTGTAGACCGGTGGCTTAAACAAAAGAAATTTATCTTCTCACAGTTGTGGAGCCTGGAAGTCTGAGATCAAAGTGTCAGCAGGTTTGATTTCTCCCCAGGCCTCCTTGGCTTGCAGATGACCTCCTTCTCACTGTGTCCTCATGTGGTCTTTCCTCTGTGCTCACATCCCTGGTAAAGTGTCTTCTTATAATGACACCAGTTCTATTGGATTAGGGTCCCACCCTTATGACCTACTGTAACCTTAGTTACCTCTCTAAGACCCTATTCCAAATGTAGTCTACACTGGAGGTTAGTACTTCAGTGTCTGGATTTGGGGAGGGGGAGGATGGTGGAACACAACTCAGTCCAAAACAGAGAAGGTCATTATTTAACTTAACCCTCTTTAGACCTTGCTTAAGCTGAGCCCCTTAACAGCAGGGAAATGATTCTTTTAAACCTTTCTCGTAAACAATGCATACGTAAAAGTCAAACAAAGAATTAAGTTGTCTTTGAATGCTGTTAATCACCCTTGTTTACAACAGTTACAAATATAAATTGAGGTTCTAATATTCTATTTTTTCTATCTTAATAGACCATTTTATGTGTGACTTGAACTTGATCACTTTGGAGTGATCACCACAGGCAATTAGTATTATTCTTTTCCATTGCCAGGAATTACACTACTAATCTCAACCAACCTCCAGGTGAATGAATCTAACTAGTGGTAAGGGGGAGGGAGGAAACAATTTTCTCTCTACCCTCCTAGACTCTTGGCTGATATCCGTTGAAATAAAGGACAGATTAACAAGAGAAAAAAAAGTAATTATCTATGTACAGGAGCCTCACAAAGATATAAAATTCAAAAGATGGCTATACTATGGAGGTTTATGTACCATTTATTATTTTATATACCATTTATTTCCTGAGTTAAGGAAAGGGGTCTATGGCTTCAAAGAAGAGAAGGCAATTCATGGAAAAGTGAGAATAGGAGATGTTTAGTAAACAGGGCTTGCCCTGCCTTGCAGATAACTCTCTGAGATGAAAAAGTTCTCAGGTAATAGCTCTCTTCCTGGTACAGGCCCACTTTCTAATGTAAATTTTTCATACCAAAAGGGAATTCCTACTCTGTTTTCAGAGCTTCTCACGTGTCTGGTTTTCCTTAAAATTATCAGTTCCAAATAATCCAAGCCAAAGAGCCATATTTTGGGGTGACACATTCTGCTAGCCACAAGAGAAGTAGTGTAAAATCATAGAAATACAGTAATTCACCATTAATTCCAGAAAAATAATTCCACACACATTCCAATTGACAGTGGGTAGAAATGTTTTTCTGAATTGTTTATGTATTAGAATCAGTATAGTCACATGTATGTTTTAGATTTTATTTTTTTGACTCATTCTTTCTTTTATTGTATATAGGTACCGATTAGTGTCCTTACTGTTCAAGTCACTTGGCTAACTATTTCATATATTATATGAGTGTAGTAGAATTTTCTTTGTTTTACAGATGAGGAAACTAATAATAAGAGTCCAAGTAAGTTGTTCAAAATCACCCAGAGAGGAAGTGTCATAGCCAGATATCAAAGCACATTTGTGACTCCAAGCCACACTCTCTCACCTACTGTAGTGACTCTCAGCCAGCCTTAAAAACCATCCCTGTAACTGGCATTGGCATATGTATGGAGGATAAAAGTTAATAAGACTAATTCCTCCCCCAAAGAGTCTTACATTTTAAACACGGAGACAGACATATAAATAAATATAGGATTAGGAATGCCATAGGATTAGGAGTGTTAGAATTGTACACAGAACAACACAAAGGGTCAGGTGAACCACTTTACGTCTTGGGGACAATCAAAGTTCCTAAACAGCAGTACCATTTGAGCTGAGTCTGGAAATCTGGTTATGTGTCCATTATTCAGATAATGGGAGTACAGCTAGGTGTAGCAGTGGAGGCAAGGATTCCCTATGGAGGAAGTGAATTGAGGACAAATATAAAAGGGCATAAGATATTAATGAATCGTTGTTTTGGAAAATTATACCCACTCTATATTATCCTATTAACTAGGGTAATGGAAATTGGGTGAATACAGCAAAAACATTGTTCAGACACAATTCAACGCAACTGTGATATAAGGTAGATATTTAATTCAAATGTATTTCATTAAAATATTGAAATAGTCTGCTCTGAGCTGAGTAGGTCTTCTCCTCCTCCCCCTCCTCTTTCTCCTCTTCCCTTTTTCCGATGAAAACAATCTTTTTCATTGAATAAGCTCTACTTTTTGTTTTCTAAATATCCCAGCAAGCAGTTGTTCGGAGCTGCCTTGTTTTTGTCAGCAAATTCTTCCCTCTCACTGTCATTCTCTCCTTCGTCATTGCACAAATACTTCACCGGCAGCACAGTCAGGCCATCAACTTGGAAATTAAATTACCTGCCATTCTCAAGTCTTTTTCGCTACAACCCCAGACTGCCCCCTCAGTCCTCAGTAAGGCAAACCTCAGCGTAACAATGGACTGAGAGAATTTTGGACCACATTTGTCAGTTCAAGGTCACAAAAGCTTCAAAGCAAAATTCTGGGCTTTGTTCTTCAGTTCTCTCCATCCCACCTTCATTGTCATTCTCCAGATTCTCTGTTTAAGAAAAATAAATAAAAACAAGTCTTGGGAGAAGGCAGAGCAAAGAGACTTCTAGTACCGTCACTGCCCTAAGAAATAGATTTTTGCCCAGAGCTTCAGACAAACTGCAAAACGCTGCTCCTGCACCAAAGAGCAGTCAACAGGCTAACAGACTGCTGTAAGCAAGCATATTCACCTCTAACTGTCCAGGTGGAGGGGCTCTCCTGATTTGCAGTAGGTACAATGTAAAAATGGAATGGTTCCTATATAATTATAAGTAATAGACTCATTCTGATATGTAGATTTTTCTCTTATTCACAACAGTTTTAATTCTTTTTCCTTACAAATAAGCTGTCTTTGGCTTATTTTCATCTTTTTCTTTTCTTTTTTTTTTCTGTAATGTGGTTAATCTATCCTTGGGAAATTGAAAGTTGACTGCAGTTCAGTATTCCTGGAACATGGTGCATAGTGGGCAGTCATAGATCTGGTGATGGAAAGTTAAGCAGGCATCAAATCATGGATGGCCTTTGTGCCATGCTAAGTGTTTTGGCAGGGGAAAGCAAGCCTTTGGAGAATTTTAAGTGGCATAGTGACATGCTTAGATTTGCATTTTGGAAAGATCACTCTATTGTTTCCTCAGCAATGATAGTCAGGGGAGTGAGAAATAACGGGGTCCTGAGCTAAGCAGTTTTAGTGGGAATGGAGAGAAAATAAAACATTCCTGAGAATATAAAGTGAAGAATTAAGTGGGCTTGCTCAGATCAGAAAGGCACCTGGGAAATGCCATGGTGATGATAGGGGGAAAAAAAGATGACTATCTGGTTTTTACATCTGATGACTGCGTTGGGGACCATTTACTGTCAGAAGCTGTCTTAGTTCAGGCTGATATAACAAAAATACCATAGGTTGGGTGGCTTAAATAGCAAATATTTATTTCTCACTGTTCTGGAGGCTGGGAAGTCCAAGATCAAGGAGGCAGCAGATTCAGTGTCTGATGAGAATATGCTTCCTGGTTGACAGACAGCCAGATGGTCTTACTGTCTCACAGCAGAAGGGATAAAGAGCTCTCAGGGGTGTGCCTTCTGTAAGGGCACTAATTCCATTCATGAGGGCTCCACCCTTACAACCTAATCACCCCCCATAGGCACCACACCTTGGAAGTAAGATTTCAACATATGAATTTAGCAGGGGACACAAAAATTCATAACAGAAGTCTATTGGGAAAGAAGCATACATGGGAAAAATAAAATGGATTTTATTTTCATCATGTAAAGTTTGTAGTGACTTCATTATAGTCAGGGAGAAATTCCTATGATGTAGTAGGATACATGGACTGAAGATTAAGAGGGTAGTTAGGCATATGAGAGAGATTTTGGAGCTATTAGGGTGAAACTTAGTTATTGAAGTCACAAGTGAGAATTCACCCCTATCCAAATTCCTAGGCAGTAGATACAATCTCAACTCTTTGGGCTATTTCTTTTGATGTTTGTTGCTGTATTTATGAATTTTTTTAAAAAGCTATAGATTTTGTTTATTGACAGGTGTTTTAACACATCACATCTCATTTATGATGAGGCAATCATATGTGCTTATGTTCAAAGCCTAACAAAGGCCTTGGAACTTAGTAGGTCACAGTAAGTTTATTTCCTTTCTTTATTTCTCTCTCTGTCTCTCTGTCTCTTTCTCTTTTGAGTAAAGAGTTTGGAGACTGTA
Organism: Phocoena sinus; assembly: GCF_008692025.1. Lineage (NCBI taxonomy): Eukaryota > Metazoa > Chordata > Mammalia > Artiodactyla > Phocoenidae > Phocoena > Phocoena sinus. The sequence goes on from NC_045769.1 coordinate 90,171,387, forward strand.
TGGTAGAATCTATTTATATTTACGATATTTATATGAATTCTTTTTTATAGCTCATAAATTTCTTCTATATCCCTATTAGTAAATGTATTTGTTTGCTAGGGCTGCCATAACAAAGTCCCACAGACTGGGTGCCTTAACAGAAATTTTTCTCACTGTTCTGGAGTCTTGAAGTCTGAAATCAAGGTGTGGACATGGTTGATTTCTTCTGAGGCCTCTCTCCGTGGCCTGTAGATGGCTATCTTCTCCTTCCTGGGTCGTCCATCTGTGTGTGTTTGTGTCCTAATTTTCTTTCTATAAGGACATCAGTCATATTGGATTAGGACCCACGCTAATAACCTAATTTTAACTTAATTACCTCTTTGAAGACCTTATGTTCAAATACAGCCCCAGTCTGAGATACTGACAGAACTTTAACACATGAATTTTGGAGTGCACTGTTCAGCCTGTAATAGTGAAATAGAGAAATTCATAATTACTTACATACAACTTAAACAAGCAATTTTTGAAACCTGGTAATTTATGAAGATTCTAGTATATTTGTATGAATAACAATGTGAGAAAAAAGTGAGAGAAACAAATGTGATTCTAAATAATAATTACACAGTCAAAACTGAAGTTCTTTATGTTAGAGGGACCTTCAAAAAGGATATTTAAAAAGAGAAATTTTTAAAAGATAATATCAAGAGGAAATTGGAGAGATGGCTTTATTTAAATGTTTTCTAAGTGTTGAATTATTATGGGAGATATTTTTAGGGATATTATTTCCCCAGTCATTTCACAGTATTTAGGTAATTTCTACATCATGCTCAGTTCAAAAGAATGCAAAGCACTGTGAAGCATACGAAGAAGTACAAGACAGCATCCTTGTTTTCAGGAGTTTTCATCTCTAGATAAGGAGTCAAAATTAGTACAAGTGAAAAGAAAAGAAAAAGCAACAATTTAATATGAAGCCATATGATTCTGTCTGTAGAGGCTTTAGAATCAATGAGAAGGAAGAGTCAATGTGGGATGTGCTAGTTTGAAGTATTTCACTGAGGGTGGGGTTAGACTTGTGCAATGAAGGGTGAGTAGAATGGAGTTATATGCAGACAAAGGTAGGGAAACTAACTAAAAAATGAAACTGTGCCTGTTTTCTTTATAGGACTAATGGCACTCTTCGGTTATTTCTTATCCTACTTTTTTTAAATTGTGGTAAGAACACTTACCAAGAGATCTATCCTCTTAACAGATTTTTAAGTGCACTATACAGTGTCATTAGTGGTAGGCACAATGTTGTATAGCAGATCTCTAGAACTTATTCATTTTCTATAACTGAAACTTTATACCTGCTGGACAGCAACTCCCCCATTTTCCCCCCTCCCTCAGGCCCTGGCAACCACTATTCTACTCTCTGTTACTATGAGTTTGACTATTTTAGATACCTCATGTGAGTGGAATCATAAAATAGTTATCCTTCTGCGACTGGCTAATGTTACATCATTTCCTCAAGGTTCATCCATGTTGTTGCATATGGCAAAATTCCCTTTTTGTAGAAGACTTTATTTTGTTAGAGCAGTTTTAGGTTCACAGCAAAATTGACACAAAAATACAGAGATTTCCTACATTCCCCTATCCCTACGCATGTGTAGCCTTGCCTGTTATCAGCATCCCCCACCAGAATATTTTCCTCTTTTTTAAGGCTGAATGATATTCCATTGTGTATACATACCACATTTTATTGATCCATTCATCTTTTGATGGACATTTAGGTTGTTTCCATACCTTTGCTATTATGAATAATGCTGCAGTGAACATTGGAGTGTTAATATCTCTTCAAGATTTTGAATTCAATTATTTTGTATATATACCCAGAACTGGAATTGCTAGGTCATACTGTAGTCTATTTTTAATTTTTTGAGTAATCTCCATACCTTTTTCAAAAATGGCTGTGCCATTTTACATTCCTAGCAACAGTGTACAAGAATTTCAATTTCTCCATATCCTTGCATCCTTGCCAGCGTTGTTATGTTTTTCGTTTTTTTTTTTTATGATAGCCAGGTGTGAAGTGATATCTCATTGTGGTTTTGATTTGCATTTCTCTGATGATTAATGATGTTGAGCTTCTTTTTATATACCTATTTCATATACCTGTTGGCTGTTTGCATGTCTTCTTTGGAGAAATGATTATTTAAGTCCTTTGCCCATTTTCAATCAAGTTATTTATTTATTCGCTGTTGATTTATAGGAATTTTAATGATGTCTTTTCTATTTGTTTATTTCTTGTCTGTCTTCCTCACTAGAGCATAGGCTCTATAAAGAAAACTTATTCTTTCAACAATACCACACTGTCTCAATTACTGTAGCTTTATAATAAGTCTCAAAGTTTGGTATTGTCAATCTTCTAACTTTGTTCTCCATCATTTTTTTTTTTTTTTGAGAAAATATCTGCCAAATACCTAAGTCTGAATAGCCATAGATTGTAAGACATTCGTTCAAGGATAAAATGATATTCTGTGAAAAAAAGTAGCACATTCTTCCTGCAGTTCAAGCCATCTCATAAGTACATTTGTTCCACACAGTCATACTTCACTATGCACCAGAAGTGCTTTCTGAACACTCTTGATTTTGTCACTCAGAATATTAAAAAGGCCTGGACTGAAGAGTTAAGATTTAACAAAATCGATACTTTTTACTGGTCAATTAAGGACATTTTTAAGGAAAACTGGAATTTTTCTTCTTTTTTTTTTTTTTCTGTGACTGCATGGAAGTGAAGAATCCAATGATTCCAAGTACAGCTTTTGGACTTTTTAGACTGACATTTTATTTCTTTCCTTTTCTATCGTATTTTCTGTTTGTCTTTTTCTTCTTTATTATGGAAGATTTCCTCAACCACATTTTCTAGCCATTCTATTAAAAATATTTTTATTTAGAAATACTTTTTAATCTCTGAGTCCTGTTTTATTCTCTAAATACTACTTTTTAAAATGATCTTTAACTTTTCTAGAATGAGATATGTACTTGAATATATGATGATTTAAAAGATATTTTCTGAATTATTCATTTTGCATCTCTATGTTTTATCTTAGTGTTTACTTTCCACTCTGCTAATTTTCCTCATTGAACTTAATATCCTGGTTTCCCATGACATTTAAGAAAGGACTAGGTGATCTATCCTGGTTTCCTCTATCTTTATGAAAATAAAACTCTTTTCACTTGGTATCTTCCTTGCAGGGGGATCTCTTCCTGAGAGTTCTGCATAGCTTTGAACACATACTGCATTACATTTAGAGATTTAACACATGCAGCTTTCTGCTGAAGGCACAGATAGGTGCATGGCATGAAGATGTCTTGTAGGAGGGAGTTTGCAGGTTTTGCTTTAGAAGGTCAGGATTTGGGTTCTCCAAAGGTCAGAATGAAAATAACCTTTTTGCAGGGCACCAGCCTTAATATCCCCGATTTTTCACTATCTTAAAAAAGAGCTTTGCTTATGTATTTATTTGAGACTTTCTATCAGCCATTAGCCCTCTGTAAACTTAGGGCAAAGGGTGGGGGACATTGTGATGGTAGGTAGTATAACATATAAAAATATCTTGACTTAATCACCCTATTTTTAACCTTTGTTTGCACTTCACTCTGTTATTTCCAAGCTAAAAGCAAGGTCATCTAGAGTTCTGTGGAAGGGGATGTCTTCCATTCCTCCATAGCCTTTTTAAATCACATTCTAGGTTGCAACTTTATCTGCCTATTCCCCCATTTTCCTGTTTCCACACACTGACCATCTTGTACACTTGGTTTATATGCCTGTCATTCTCTTGTTTATTATGTGGATTCACTATGGGTTTATTCTGTTTTATGTTTTCATATTTCTGTTGCAGTGGGTTAGTAGAAGAAACAGAAGTGGAAACACATGTGCTCAATCCACTACACTGTGCTATACACCTTTCAAAAGAGTCTCTTACAAAGTCTCTGCCCTTTTTCTTCACAGAGAACTTCTCTGTTCCTAAAAATAAATTTGTGAGTGTAAATAAAAACATAAATGAATTAGCTACTCAAATTCACCATCATAATCTAAGTTCCATATCTATATGTCAAGAGAAAGAAGACTAAACTATCCATCTATGGAAGGAGACAGTGTAGAAATGAGATTTATGCCATGGACTCTACAATCAGTGCTTGGTTCGTAACCTGGAGCCACTATTCATTCTGTGATCCAGGAAAAACCACTTAACCTCTCTTTGCATCAGTGTTCTTAACTGTAAGATGGTTTAATAATAGTAGTACGTACCTTATAGAATTGTGAAGATTAAATGAATTACTCTGTAGTGTTTAGAACTGTGCATTGCACAAAAGTAGATTTAGAAAGGGATGGTTATTATTAATGTGTATCTTCTAGGTTGAAATTGATGTGGTCTCAGTTGTCATTAAGTTAGATGCTTGTTGAAAAGTCTAAATTGTTCAAAACATTTAAAATTATGATTTTTATTTAAACTTATTTCATTACGTTAAATTTTTTAATGCACTCAGCATGGAGACTTTGAAAGAACACTAGTTTTAGAGACAGGCCATATATGTATATTTGATTAAAACAATCTCTTTGCATCTCAGAATCTTCATCTATGAAATGAAAAATGATAGCAGCATCCTTATAGCTTTGCTATGACAGTTTGACATAATATAATAATAAATGTGAAATTTTACTAGAATTCTGGCTACTGGACTATTTTCTATCTGTGGCACATTTCAGAGTCTCTGCTACCAAATGAACACTCAATACAAGTTAGTAGTGCACATTTATAAAATTTCGGAGAAAGAAGCATAAACTATAAAAAATATGTTACTATAAATGTGAAGAATCCAGTAATGGAGAGTGCAAATGATTAAAAGCTTACACACTTGAAACAAAACTTAGAGAACAGTCCTTTTTATACTTGTTCAGATATCTTTTTGGATTTTGCTGTTCATTTAGAGATATAGCACAATACTACTATGATCATGGTTCAGATTGAAAATAATAAATTCTGTATTCCATATTAATTTGAAATATACTTTTAGTTATATCATGTGGTTTTTAAGAAAAAGAAAAGTATCTCTAATTGGAGAGAGAGGAGGAAAATTTAAACAATAGAATGTACTATGGGTTATATTTTTAAAAGTAAAAAATGGAGAGGGCAGACAGCAGAAGCAAGAAGAACTATAATCCTGCAGCCTGCGGAACAAAAACCACATTCACAGAAAGATAGACAAGATGAAAAGGCAGAGGGCTATGTACCAGATGAAGGAACAAGACAAAACCCCAGAAGAACAACTAAATGAAGTGGAGGTAGGTCACCTTCCAGAAAAAGAATTCAGAAAAATGATAGTGAAGATGATCCAGGACCTCGGAAAAAGAATGGAGGCAAAATCGAGAAGATGCAAGAAACGTTTAACAAAGACCTAGAAGAATTAAAGAACAAACAAAGAGAGATGAATAATACAATAACTGAAATGAAAACTACACTAGAAGGAATCAATAGCAGAATAACTAAGGCAGAAGAATGGAAAAGTGACCTGGAAGACAGAATGATGGAATTCACAGCTGCAAAACAGAATAAAGAAAAACGAATGAAAAGAAATGAAGACAGCCTAAGAGGATGTCATTCAGATTCAATGGAGAAATCAAGAGCTTTACAGAGAAGCAAAAGATAAGAGAATTCAGCACCACCAAACCAGCTCTACAACAAATGCTAAAGGAACTTCCCTAAGTGGGACACACAAGAGAAGAAAAGGACCTACAAAAACAAACCCAAAACAATTAAGAAAATGGTCATAGGAACATACACATGGATAATTACCTTAAAAGTGAATGGATTAGGGCTTCCCTGGTGGCGCAGTGGTTGAGAGTCCGCCTGCCGATGCAGGGGACGCGGGTTCGTGCCCCGGACCGGGAAGATCCCACATGCCGCGGAGCGGCTGGGCCCGTGAGCCATGGCCGCTGGGCCTGCGCATCCGGAGCCTGTGCCCCGCAACGGGAGAGGCCACAACAGTGAGAGGCCCGCATACCGCAAAAAAAAAAAAAAAAAAAAAAAAAAAAAAAAAGTGAATGGATTAAATGCTCCAGCCAAAAGACACAGGCTTTCTGAATGGATACAAAAACAAGACCCATCTATATGCTGTCTACAAGAGACCCACTTCAGACCTAGGGACACATACACACTGAAAGTGAGGGGATGGAAAAAGATAGTTCATGCAAATGGAAATGAAAAGAAAGCTGGAGTAGCAATACTCGTATCAGATAAAATAGACTTTAAAATAAAGAATGTTACAAGAGATAAGGAAGGACACTACATAATGATCAAGGGATCAATCCAAGAAGAAGATGTAAAAATGATAAATATATATGCACCCAACATAGGAGCACCTCAATACATAAGGCAAGTACTAACAGCTATAAAAGAGGAAATCGACAGTAACACAGTAATAGTGAGGGACTTTAACAGCCCACTTACACCAATGGACAGAATATCCAAAATGAAAATAAATAAGGAAACAGAAGCTTTAAATGACACAATAGACCAGATAGATTTAATTCATATTTATAGGACATTCCATCCAAATCAGCAGATTACACTTTCTTCTCAAGTGCACACATAACATTCTCCAGGATAGATCACATCTTGGGTCGCAAATCAAGCCTCAGAAAATATAAGAAAATTGAAATTATATTAAGCATCTTTTCTGACCACAATGCTATGAGACTAGAAATAAATTACAGGGGAAAAAAGGTAAGAAACACAAACACATGGAGGCTAAACAGTACGTTACTAAATAACCAAGAGATCACTGAAGAAATCAAAGAGGAAATCAAAAAATACCTAGAGACAAATGACAATGGAAACACGATGATCCAAAACCTATGGGATGCAGCAAAAGCAGTTCTAAGAGGGAATTTTATAGCTATACAAGCCTGCCTCAATAAACAAGAAAAATCTCAAATAAACAATCTAATCTTACACCTAAAGGAACTAGAGAAAGAAGAACAAACAAAACCCAAGGTTAACAGAAGGAAAGAAATCATAGAGATCAGAGCAGAAATAAATGAAATAGGAACAAAGAAAACAATAGCAAGATCAATAAAACTAAAAGCTGGTTCTTTGAGAAGACAAACAAAATTGATAAACCATTAACCAGACTCATCAAGAAAAGAGGGAGAGGACTCAAATCAATACAATTAGAAATGAAAAAGGAGAAGTTACAATGGACACCGCAGAAATACAAAGCATCCTGAGAGACTACTACAAGCAACTCTATGCCAATAAAATGGACAACCTGGAAGAAATGGACAAATTCTTCAAAAGGTATAACCTTCCAAGACTGAACCAGAAAGAAATAGAAAATATGGACAGACCAATCACAAGTAGTGAAATTGAAACTGTGTTTAAAAATCTTCCAACAAGGGCTTCCTTGGTGGTGCAGTGGTTGAGAGTCTCCTGCCGATGCAGGAAACACAGGTTCATGCCCCGGTCCAGGAGGATCCCACAAGCCGCGGAGCGGCTAGGCCTCTGAGCCATGGTTGCTGAGCCTGCACGTCCAGAGCCTGTGCTCCGCAACAGGAGAGGCCAAAACAGCGAGAGGCCTGCATACTGCAAAAAAAAAAAAAAAAAAATCTTCCAACAAACAAAAGTCCAGGACCAGATGGCTTCACAGGTGAATTCTATCAAACATTTAGAAAAGAGCTAACACCCATCCTTCTCAAACTCTTCCAAAAAATTGCAGAGGAAGGAACACTCCCAAACTCATTCTGTGAGGCCACCATCAGCCTGATACCAAAAGCAGACAAAGATACTACAAAAAAAGAAAATTACAGACCAATATCACTGATGAATATAGATGCAAAATGCTCAACAAAATACTAGCAAACAGAATTCAACAACACATTAACAGCATCAGACACCATGATTGAGTGGGATTTATCCCAGGGATGCACGGATTCCTCAATATATGCAAATCAATCAATGTAATACACCATATTAACAAATTGAAGCATAAAAACCATATGATCATCACAATAAATGCAGAAAAAGCTTTTGACAAAATTCAACACCAATTTATGATAAAAACTCTGCAGAAAGTGGGCATAGAGGGAACCTACCTCAACATAATAAAGGCCATGTACGACAAACCCACAGCAAACATCATTCTCAATGGTGAAAAACTGAAAGCATTTTCTCTAAGATCAGGAACAAGACAAGGATTTCCACTCTCACCACTATTATTCAACATAGTTTTGGAAGTCCTGGCCGTGGCAATCGGAGAAGAAAAAGAAATAAAAGGAATCCAAATTGGAAAAGAAGAAATAAAACTGTCACTGTTTGCAGATGACATGATACTATACATAGAGAATCCTAAAGATGCTACCAGAAAACTGCTAGAGCTAATCAATGAATTTGGTAAGGTTGCATGATACAAAATTAATGCACAGAAATCTCTTGCATTCCTATACACTAATGATGAAAAATTTGAAAGAGAAATTAAGGGCACACTCCCATTTACCACTGCAATGAAAAGAATAAAATATGTAGGAATAGACCTACCTAGGGAGACAAAAGAACTGTATGCAGAAAACTATAAGACACTGATGAAAGAAATTAAAGATGATACCAACAGATGAAGAGCTATACCATGTTCTTGGATTGGAAGAATCAATTTTGTGAAAATGACTATACTACCCAAAGAAATCTACAGATTCAATGCAATCTCTATCAAATTACCAGTGGCATTTTTTACAGAACTAGAAGAAAAAATCTTAAAATTTGTATGGAGACAGAAAAGACCCTGAATAGCCAAAGCAGTCTTGAGGGAAAAAAATGGAGCTGGAGGAATCTGACTTCAGACTATACTACAAAGCTACAGTAATCAAGACAATATAGTACTGGCACAAAAACAGAAACATAGATCAATGGAACAAGGTAGAAAGCTCAGAGATAAACCCATGCACCTATGGTCAACTACTCTATGACAAAGGAGGCAAGGATATACAATGGAGAAAAGACAGTCTCTTCAATTAGTGATGCTGGGAAAACTGGACAGCTACATTTAAAAGAATGAAATTAGAACACTACCTAACACCATACACAAAAATAAACTCGAAATGGATTAGAGACCTAAATATAAGACTGGATACTATAAAACTCTTAGAGGAAAACATAGGCAGAACACTCTGACATAAATCGCAGCAAGATCTTTTTTGATTCACCTCCTAGAGTAATGGAAATAAAAACAAAAATAAACAAATGGGACCTAATGAAATTTAAAAGCTTTTGTACAGCAAAGGAAACCATAAACAAAACAAAAAGAGAACCCTCAGAATGGGAGAAAATATTTGCAAATGAATCAATGGACAAAGGATTAATCTCCAAAATATATAAGCAGCTCATGCAGCTCAATATTAAATAAACAAACAACCAAATCCAAAAATGGGAAGAAGCCCTAAATAGATATTTCTCCAAAGAAGACATACAGATGGCCAAGAAACACATGAAAAGCTGCTCCAAATCACTAATTATTAGAGAAATGCAAATCAAAACTACAATGAGGTATTACCTCACTCCAGTTAGAATGGGCATCATCAGAAAATCTGCAAAGAACAAATGCTGGAGAGGGTGTGGAGAAAAGGGAACCCTCTTGGCACTGTTGGTGGGAATGTAAATTGATGCAGCCACTATGGAGAACAGTATGGAGGTTCCTCAAAAAACTAAAAATAGAATTACCATATGTACAGCAATCCCACTACTGGGCATATACCCAGAGAAAACCATAATTCAAAAAGACACATGCACCCCAATATTCATTGCAGCACTATTTACAATAGCCAGGTTATGGAAGCAACTTAAATGTCCATCGACAGACGAATGGATAAAGAAGATGTGGTACATATATATAATGGAATATTACTCAGCCATAAAAAGGAATGAAATTGGGTCATTTGTTGAGATGTGGATGGATGTAGAGACTGTCATACAGAGTGAAGTAGTCAGAAAGAGGAAAACAAATATCACATATTAATTCATGTATGTGGAACCTAGACAAATGGTACAGATGAACCGGTTTGCATCACAGAAGTTGAGGCAGATTTAGAGAACAAACTTATGGACACTGAGGGGAAAGCCACAGTGGGGGGTGGGGGTGGTGTGATGAATTGGGTGATTGGGATTGACCTTATACACTGATGTGTATAAAATTGATGACTAATAAGAACCTGCTGTATAAAAAAATTAAATTAAAAATATTTTTAAAAAACATTAAAAAAAGAAATAAAAATGATTTTGCTGTTTCTCATAGAAACAGGGTTTGGGAATTTAACAAAAGAAATCAGAAAGCACTAGAGTTTAATAGTTATTTATTATTATTTAATAAGATGATTATCTTTTTCATTAATAAAAACTTTTCATTTTTATAGATAAGAAACTGTGGTGGGCAGACCAAAACTTAGCTCAGCTGGGAACCTGCAGCAAAAGAGATGGAAGAAACCCCACTGTTCTAAGAAATAAGACTTCTGGGGTCGTTCATATGAAAGTGTATGATAAAGAAGCACAGCAAGGTAAGTCACACGGTAATGCATTTGTGCCGCCTTTTGAATATATAATGTTCTCTTTTTTCATATTATTTTCTCAAGTCAAAAATTGAAGTTCCGGGCTTCCCTGGTGGCGCAGTGGTTGAGAGTCCGCCTGCCGATGCAGGGGACACGGCTTCGTGCCCCAGTCCGGGAAGATCCCACATGCCGCGGAGCGGCTGGGCCCGTGAGCCATGGCCGCTGAGCCTGTGCGTCCGGAGCCTGTGCTCTGCAACGGGAGAGGCCACAACAGTGAGAGGCCCGCATACCGCAAAAAAAAAAAAAAAAAAAAAAAAAAAGAGATCAGAAAAATTGAAGTTCCCTATTTCCCTTCTAGTAAAAAAAAGGGGGGTGGCAAATGCTGCTTAATACTGTAGAAGGAATGCCTTTAGCATAAGGTATATAATGAGCTTTCAAAACATTAGCAAAGCTGCCCAAGGAATCTTAATTTGTCAGGTCTTCAAAGAGGTCTTATTTTGTTATTGATTTAAAAATATAAGAATAAGGAAAAAAATCCCAGTAAAATATATTCAATGTATAATTATGCCAGAAACAGAATGAACTAGGGGACTTCAAATGGACTATGTTGATGCAAGAATTTCATAACCAAAAGCACTTCATTGTTTGGCTCTAAGCATTTTGCGTTTTTGTTTTTGCTTGTCCAAATGGTGTGCAGTGAAATGGAGTGAGAGAACTAACAGATGGTTTACGTACGTGGACTTGTCACATTGCCCAAATGGCAATTAGATTAGAGATGCCAGCCAGTAGAGCCCTACACCTGCTAGTCTTTTCTTCGTTTTTGGTTCATGATCCATGACATTAGCAGAACTCCCTTCCTAGAAAAAATATTCTTCTATATTCTACTATCTTACTTAAATCTCTGCCGTGAAATCCTTTTCTTCATATATTTTTCTGCTTAGGAAAAAAATATCAAGAAAACTTAAAAGGATTTTTATTTAAAGGATTTGGGCATGTAGATCAAAGCAGATAAGAGTAGAGATAAGAATAGTGAACCAAAGGGATCACTAATTCTGAAGACAGGTGACAGCAATCAAGCAGGCAGAATTTATTGGAGATACCAATTGAGAGCCATTCCTGCACAGCCGGAGACAAAGTGAAGACCAGATTCATGGTTACCTTTTCTGATAAAAGCATGGGTCAAATTTCGGTCTGGAATCCTTTCTTGCCAGGAGCAGCAGGAAATATTTCTTTTTCAGGAAAAAAAAAATTTTAAGAGAAAAGAATTGCTTTGTAAAACCATCTGAACTGATTTCTGGGATCCATTCATGGTTGAGAAGACATTGACACCCAAACTCTTAGGCACAAGATCTGTACTTATTCTCTGATGTATATATATATATATATATATATATATATATATATATATATATATATATATATATTTGGTCATTGTCTATAATAATGAACAGGAATGTTTTCACTAGGAATTACTTAATAGAAAATTTCATGTATCAAAATAAATAATTTTACTGGCATTCAAGTCATGGAAAATAGATTATTTAACTGGGAATAAAATACTGGCACTCAATAAATAAAATATGGCACTTTTGTGGATTTCAATACAATCTGTTAAGTGTAAAAACTTACAGTACTATGATAAACTTTAGTTCATAGTCTATACTGAATGAGATTATATCTGAAAATACACATTATAAAATATAAATTAGAGACATTATATTTCCAAACATTTTTTAAAAATCTATATTTATTCCTTCAAAATGTGAACAAACACATACTATGAAATTGTAAATTAATATAATACATTGAATTTTTGTAGGTACAGTTCCAATAGTTTCTTGGAAGAAAAATTCATTGTATTATGCTTGTCTCACATTGTTCATTTTAACAAGATCCCCCTCATCTTTTTTTCTTTTTTTTTTTCATAACATAGGGCACTATCCATGATTCTTTTTATTTTTAACATCTTTATTGGGGTATAATTGCTTTACAATGGTGTGTTAGTTTCTGCTTTATAACAAAGTGAATCAGTTATACATATACATACGTTCCCATATCTCTTCCCTCTTGCGTCTCCCTCCCTCCAACCCTCCCTATCCCACCCCTCCAGGCGGTCACAAAGCACGGAGCTGATCTCCCTATGCTATGCGGCTGCTTCCCACTAGCTATCTACCTTACATTTGGTAGTGTATATATGTCCATGCCTCTCTCGCGCTTTGTCAGAGCTCACCCTTCCCCCTCCCCATATCCTCAAGTCCGTTCTCTAGTAGGTCTGTGTCTTTATTCCTGTCTTACCCCTAGGTTCTTCATGACTTTTTTTTTTCTTAAATTCCATATATATGTGTTAGCATATGGTATTTGTCTTTCTCTTTCTGACTTACTTCACTCTGTATGACAGACTCTAGGTCTATCCACCTCTTTACAAATAGCTCAATTTCATTTCTTTTTATGGCTGAGTAATATTCCATTGTATATATGTGCCACATCTTCTTTATCCATTCATCCAATGATGGGCACTTAGGTTGTATCCATTTCTGGGCTATTGTAAATAGAGCTGCAATGAACATTTTGGTACATGACTCTTTTTGAATTATGGTTTTCTCAGGGTATAGGCCCAGTAGTGGGATTGCTGGGTCATATGGTAGTTCAATTTGTAGTTTTTTAAGGAACCTCCATACTGTTCTCCATAGTGGCTGTACCAATTCACATTCCCACTAGCAGTGCAAGAGTGTTCCCTTTTCTCCACACCCTCTCCAGCATTTATTGTTTCTAGATTTTTTGATGATGGCCATTCTGACTGGTATGATATGATATCTCATTGTAGTTTTGATTTACATTTCTCTAATGATTAATGATGTTGAGCATTCTTTCATGTGTTTGTTGACAGTCTGTATATCTCCTTTGGAGAAATGTCTGTTTAGGTCTTCTGCCCATGTTTGGATTGGGTTGTTTGCTTTTTTTGTTATTGAGCTGCATGAGCTGCTTGTAAATTTTGGAGATTAATCCTTTGTCAGTTGCTTCATTTGCAAATATTTTCTCCCATTCTGAGGGCTGTCTTTTGGTCTTGTTTATGGTTTCCTTTGCTGTGCACAACCTTTGACGTTCCATTAGATCCCATTTGTTTATTTTTGTTTTTATTTCCATTTCTCTAGGAGGTGGGTCAAAAGAACTTGCTGTGATTTATGTCACAGAGTGTTCTGCCTATGTTTTCCTCTAAGAGTTTGATAGTTTCTGTCCTTACATTTAGGTCTTTAATCCATTTTGAGCTTATTTTTGTGTATGGTGTTAGGGAGTAATCTAATCTCATACTTTTACATGTACCTGTCCAGTTTTCCCAGCACCACTTATTGAAGAGGCTGTCCTTTCTCCACTGTACATCCCTGCCTCCTTTATCAAAGATAAGGTGACCATATGTGCGTGGGTTTATCTTTGGGCTTTCTATCCTGTTCCATTAATCTATATTTCTGTTTTTGTGCCAGTACCATACTGTCTTGACTACTGTAGCTTTGTAGTATAGTCTGAAGTCAGGGAGCCTGATTCCTCCAGCTCCGTTTTTCGTTCTCAAGATTGCTTTGGCTATTCGGGGTCTTTTGTGTTTCCATATAGATTGTGAACTTTTTTGTTCTAGTTCTGTAAAAAATGGCAGTGGTAGTTTGATAGGGATTGCATTGAATCTGTAGATTGCTTTGGATACTAGAGTCATTTTCACAATGTTGATTCTTCCAATCCAAGAACATGGTATATCTCTCCATCTATTTGTATCATCTTTAATTTCTTTCATCAGTGTCTTATAATTTTCTGCATACAGGTTTTTTTGTCTCCTTAGGTAGATTTATACCTAGATATTTTATTCTTTTTGTTGCAATGATAAATGGGAGTGTTTTCTTGATTTCACTTTCAGATTTTTCATCATTAGTGTATAGGAATGCCAGAGATTTCTGTGCATTAATTTTGTATCCTGTAACTTTACGAAATTCATTGATTAGCTCTAGTAGTTTTCTGGTAGCATCATTAGGATTCTCTATGTATAGTATCATGTCATCTGCAAACAGTGACAGCTTTACTTCTTTTCCAATTTGGATTCCTTTTATTTCCTTTTCTTCTCTGATTGCTGTGGCTAAACCTTCGAAAACTATGTTGAATAAGAGTGGTGAGAGTGGGCAACCTTGTCTTGTTCCTGATCTTAGTGGAAATGCTTTCAGTTTTTCACCATTGAGGATGATGTTGGCTGTGGGTTTGTCATATATGGCCTTTATTATGTTGAGGAAAGTTCCCTCTATGCCTACTTTCTGCAGGGTTTTTATCATAAATGGGTGTTGAATTTTTTCAAAAGCTTTCTCTGCATCTATTGAGATGATCATATGGTTTTTCTCCTTCAATTTGTTAATATGGTTTATCACATTGATTGATTTGCGTATATTGAAGAACCCTTGCATTCCTGGATAAACCCCACTTGATCATGGTGCATGATCCTTTTAATGTGCTGTTGGATTCTGTTTGCTAGTATTTTATTGAGGATTTTTGCATCTATGTTCATCAGTGATATTGGCCTGTAGTTTTCTTTCTTTGTGACATCCTTGTCTGGTTTTGGTATCAAGGTGATGGTGGCCTCGTAGAATGAATTTGAGAGTGTTCCTCCCTCTGCAATTTTTTGGAAGAGTTTTAGAAGGATAGGTGTTAGCTCTTCTCTAAATGTTTGATAGAATTCGCCTGTGAAGCCATCTGGTCCTGGGCTTTTGTTTGTTGGAAGATTTTTAATCACAGTTTCAATTTCAGTGCTTGTGATTGGTCTGTTTATATTTTCTATTTGTTTCTGATTCAGTCTTTGCAGGTTGTGCATTTCTAAGAATTTGTCCATTTCTTCCAGGTTGTCCATTTTATTGGGATAGTGTTGCTTGTAGTAATCTCTCATGATCTTTTGTATTTCTGCAGTATCAGTTGTTACTTCTCCTTTTCATTTTTAATTCTATTGATTTGAGTCTTCTCCCTTTTTTTCTTGATGAGTCTGGCTAATGGTTAATCTATTTTGTTATCTTCTCAAAGAACCAGCTTTTAGTTTTATTGATCTTTGCTATCATTTCCTTCATTTCTTTTTCATTTATTTCTGATCTGATTTTTAGGATTTCTTTCCTTCTGCTAACTTTGGGTTTTTTTGTTCTTCTTTCTCTAATTGCTTTAGGTGCAAGTTTAAGTTGTTTATCCGAGATGTTTCCTGTTTCTTAAGGTGGGCTTGTATTGCTATAAACTTCCCTCTTAGAACTGCTTTTGCTGCATCCCATAGGTTTTGGATCGTCGTGTCTCCACTGTCATTTGTTTCTAGGTATTTTTTGATTTCCTCTTTGATTTCTTCAGTGATCACTTCGTTATTAAGTAGTATACTGTTTAGCTTCCATGTGTTTGTATTTTTTACAGATCTTTTCCTGTAATTGATATCTAGTCTCATAGTGTTGTGGTCGGAAAAGATACTTGATACAATTTCAATGTTCTTAAATTTACCAAGGCTTGATTTGTGACCCAAGATATGATCTGTCCTGGAGAATGTTCCATGAGCACTTGAGAAAAATGTGTATTCTGTTGTTTTTGGATGAAGTGTCCTATAAATATCAATTAAGTCCATCTTGTTTAATGTATCATTTAAAGCTTGTGTTTTCTTATTTATTTTTATTTTGGATGATCTGTCCTTTGGTGAAAGTGGGGTGTTAAAGTCCCCTACTATGAATGTGTTACTGTTGATTTCCCCTTTTATGGCTGTTAGTTTTTGCCTTATGTATTGAGGTGCTCCTCTGTTGGGGTCATAAATATTTACAATTGTTATATCTTCTTCTTGAATCGATCCCTTGATCATTATGTAGTGTTCTTCATTGTCTCTTCTAATAGTCTTTATTTTAAAGTCTATTTTGTCTGATATGAGAATTGCTACTCCAGCTTTCTTTTGATTTCCGTTTGCATGGAATATCTTTTTCCATCCCCTTACTTTCAGTCTGTATGTGTCTCTAGGTCTGAAGTGGGTCTCTTGTAGACAGCATAAATATGGGTCATGTTTTTGTATCCATTCAGCCAATCTGTGTCTTTTGTTGGGAGCATTTAGTCCCTTTACACTTAAGGTAATTATTGGTATGTATGTTCCTATTCCCATTTTCTAAATTGTTTTGGGTTCGTTATTGTAGGTCTTTTCCTTCTCTTGTGTTTCTTGCCTAGAGATGATCCTTTAGCATTTGTTGTAAAGCTGGTTTGGTGGTGATGAACCCTCTCAGCTTTTGCTTGTCTGTAAAGGTTTTAATTTCTCCATCAAATCTGAATGAGATCCTTGCTTGGTAGAGTAATCTTGGCTGCAGGTTTTTCTCCTTCATCACTTTAAATATGTCCTGCCACTCCCTTCTGGCTTGCAGAATTTCTGCTGAGAGATCAGCTTTTACCTTATGGGGATTCCCTTGTGTGTTATTTGTTGTTTTTCCCTTGCTGCTTTTAATATGCTTGCTTTGTATTTAATTTTTGACAGTTTGATTAATATGTGTCTTGGCATATTTCTCCTTGGATGTATCCTGTATGGGACTCTCTGTGCTTCCTGGACTTGATTAACTGTTTCCTTTCCCTTATTAGGGAAGTTTTCAACTATAATCTCTTCAAATATTTTCTCAGTCCCTTTCTTTTTCTCTTCTTCTTCTGAAAGCCCTATAATTCGAATGTTGTTGTGTTTAGTGTTGTCCCAGAGGTCTCTGAGACTGTCCTCAGTTCTTTTCATTCTTTTTTCTTTATTCTGCTCTGCTGTAGTTGTTTCCAGCATTTTATCTTCCAGGTCACTTATCCGTTCTTCTGCCTCAGTTATTCTGTGCTTGATCCCATCTAGAGTATTTTTCATTTCATTTATTGTGTTGTTCATCATTGTTTCATCTTTAGTTCTTCTAGGTCCTTGTTAAATGTTTATTGCATTTTGTCTATTCTATTTCCAAGATTTTGGATCATCTTTACTCTCATTATTCTGAATTCTTTTTCAGGTAGACTGCCTATTTCCTCTTCATTTGTTAGCTCTGGTGGGTTTTTATCTTGCTCCTTCATCTGTGGTGTTTTGTTCTGTCTTCTCATTTTGCTTATCTTACTGTGTTTGGGGTCTCCTTTTTGCAGGCTGCAGGTTTGTAGTTCCCGTTGTTTTTGGTGTCTGTCCCCAGTGGCTAAGGTTGGTTCAGTGGGTTGTGTAGGCTTCCTGGTGGAGGGGACTAGTGCCTGTATTCTGGTGGATGAGGCTGGATCTTGTCTCTCTGGTGGGCAGGTCCCTGTGTGGTGGTGTGTTTTGGGGTGTCTGTGGACTTATTTTGATTTTAGGCAGCCTCTCTGCTAATGGGTGGGGTTGTGTTCCTGTTTTGCTAGTTGTTTGGCATAGGGTGTCCAGCACTGTAGTTTGCTGGTCGTTGAGTGAAGCTGGGTGCTGCTGTTTAGATGGAGATCTCTGGGAGATTTTTGCCGTTTGATATTATGTGGAGCTGGGACATCTCTTGTGGACCAGTGTCCTGAAGTTGGCTCTCCCACCTCAGAGGCACAACCCTGACTCCTGGCTGCAGCACCAAGAGCCTTACATCCACACGGTTCAGAATAAAAGGGAGAAAAAGTAGAGAGAAAGAATTAGTAGAAATAGAAAGAAAGAAGGAAAGAAAGAAAGGAGGGAAGGAGGGAAGGAAGGAAGGAAGAAAGAAAGAAGAAAAGGAAGGAAGGAAAGAAAGAAAGGAGGGAGGGAGGGACGGTGGGAGGAAGGAAGGAAGGAGGATAGGAAGGAACAAAGAAAGAAGATAAAGTAAAATAAAATAGAGTAAAAAATAATAAAGTTATTAAATTAAAAATAATTATTAAAAAAAATTTTTTTTTAAGTACGGATAGAACCTTAGGACAAATGGTGGAAGCAAAACTATACAGACAAAATCTCATACAGAAGCATACACATACACACTCACAAAAAGAGGAAAAGGGGAAAAAATCTTAAATCTTGTGCTCAAAGTCCAGTTCCTCAATTTGGGATGATTCGTTGTGTATTCAGGTATTCCACAGATGTAGGTTACATGAAGTTGATTGTGGAGCTTTAATCCACTGTTTATGAGGCTGCTGGGAGATATTTCCCTTTCTCTTCTTTGTTCTCACAGCTCCCAGGGACTCAGCTTTGGATTTGGCCCCGCCTGTGCGTGTAGGTCGCTGGAGGGCGTTTGTTTTTTGCTCAGACAGGATGGGGTTAAAGGAGCCGCTGATTCAGGGGCTCTGGCTCACTCAGGCCGGGGGAGGGAAGGGCACGGAGTGCGGGGCGGGCCTGCAGCGGCAGAGGCCAGCATGACGTTGCACCAGCCTGAGGCGCGCCGTGCGTTCTCACGGGGGATGTTGTCCCTGTATCCCGGGACTCTGGCAGTGGCGGGCTGCACAGGCTCCTCAGAAGGGAGGTGTGGATAGTGACCTGTGCTCGCACACAGGCTTCTTGGTGGCTGCAGCAGCAGCATTAGCGTCTCATTACCGTCTCTGGGGTCTGCGCTTTTAGCCACGGCTCACGCCCGTCTCTGGAGCTCCTTTAAGCAGTGCTCTTAATTCCCTCTCCTCGCGCACCAGGAAACAAAGAGGGAAGCTCCAGACCTTTTCCCGGACTCCCTCCCGGTTAGCCGTGGTGCACTAACCCCTTCAGGCTGTGTTCATGCCGTCAACCCCAGTCCTCTCCTGGTGCTCCGACCGAAGCCCAAGCCTCAGCTCCCAGCCCCGCCCACCCTGAAGGGTGAGCAGACAAGCCTCTAGGGCTGGTGAGTACCGGTCGGCACCGATCCTCTGTGCGGGAATCTCTGTACTCTGCCCTCTGCACCCTTGTTGCTGTGCTCTCCTCCGCGGCCCCAAAGCTCCCCACGTTCGCCACCCGCAGTCTCCGCCCGCGAAGGGGCTTCCTAGTGTGTGGAAACCTTTCCTCCTTCACAGCTCCCTCCCACTGGTGCAGGTCCCTTCCCTATTCTTTTGTCTCTATATTTTTCTTTTTTTCTTTTGCCCTACCCAGGTACGTGGGGAGTTTCTTACCTTTTGGGAGGTCTGAGGTCTTCTGCCAGCGTTCATTAGGTGTTCTGTAAGAGTTGTTCCATGTATTTCTGGTGTATCTGTGGGGAGGAAGGTGATCTCCACGTCTTACTCTTCCGCCACCTTCCCCTCGTCCCCTCCCCCCCTCATCTTTTAAGGATTTGATTCTATAGGTAGAGTTGTAGCTTATATGCACTGGGAAAGTATTAGCTGACAGGGCCCTCTAGTACTTATAAATTTATGGTATAATATGACTAAGCTTAAAATGCAGTGAAAATACTGTTTTTCCTGGAAGAATATGCTGATAAAAGCATCTGTATTAAAGACAGTCCCATTAACAGAATCATAGCAGGTAGCTTAAAAGCTTCATTAGTATGAAATATGAGCAATTTAAGACTATTTAAGGTGTTAACATTACTACCACTTTGGATTTCAAAGTACAATTAGCTACTTCATTTATCATTTTTGACACAGATCACTGGAGAGCTGAGACTTCTCATCAGTCAAGTGGACTTTCTATTTCCACTAGAGGATTTAGGAATGAGGTTTGAACATCAATATCATTACAAAATATTAAGCCAAACCAGTATTTCTAACCTGCTAGATATTCACTACCTAAATTATTACTTTAAAAATCTCTCTATATTTTTCCTACATCAAATCTATATTTAATAGGCAAAGATACTTATTAAAATAATGATGTGTTTTATTTTTTTGCCTTTTCTCTTTCACCATCATTTTCCCTTAGAGACTAAACAAATGATACATGGATTGTGTTATTGTTGTACAACATTAACATAATTAATTTTATTATTTATAAAAAATTATTACTATTATGTTTAAAAATGCACAGTCCCAGGATCTCCTTTTTCTTCTTTTTTCACATATTTTGGATATTATCAAGGTTATATAATGCCTCATTTTCTCTTGTTTTTATAAATCAACTCCAATCCATTTTTCTTTACTTCTTCAATTCCCTTGTTTCCCATACTCTCTGTTTGATGTTTTTTCAAACTTTATAGACGAGTATCACTTGTCAATCTCTTCCCAGTTTTCCAGTCTTTAGTGGTAGTTGAAGTAAATTTATATCCAAATGCATATCTCTATAGATTGGCATTGCATTAATGTACATTCACATGCTTTCTATAAAATGAAATACGTACATGGTCAGTATGGAATTACTATAGATCCATAAATACAATTGTCTCATTATTAAAATAATCATAGAGCTGAAAATTCATCTTAGTATTATAAGTCAGCTTGGAAAAAAGGGAATAAATCAATGAATCTCCATTAGTTTATATATGAGATAAAGGTAATCATTTCAGAAGTTCAGGGCAACTCAAATCTTAGTATGTGGACCTACATAAGAGCAACTGCCAGGTATAAGAAATGAGCAGAGAATGTGGTAGATCTCCTGTTGAGAACTCTCCCCAGTTAGGACTATTTCACACTTCAAAAATGACAGAACTTGTGACAGGTTTGATTGAACAATTAAATCCCATCAGACTATCTTGAATTCAGGAGATTAGAAATAATGAGCTTCATTGGTATTTTGAATTTTCCATAGAGCACTATTGATGTATAGCTTTCATAATGCTTTGTAATTCTCACTGGATTTACTGTACTTCATATCAGAGTTTGAACATCCAGTAAATGGCATTGCATGTCCTAGAATAATAAAAATGTTGTAAAACTGGGATATTTAATGAACTTGATGGATAAGATTGTAAATTACTTAACTTTATGTTACCAGCTTTAATTACACATTGGGCCTAGTAAATTTAATGGACCATCTTTATAAAATTCCAACCTGTGATTACCTAATATTTGTCATTGCTACCTCACAGGAATAAGGCAAATTAATATGCCAGTTAATTAGATTACTATTATGGGTGTGTTTTAAATCTATTTTTGAAGAATTATGTTCCTTGGAATGGCAAATTTTAGTTCCTTGCTTTTAAAAAATCAATTATACATATATGTATATATGTACCTCCTTACTTTCAATGGTATAGTTTTTGAGTTGAGTCAGTAATATAAATTAACAACTATTTATTTGATACATTTGGATAAAGTATTCTTGAAAAGGAAGTAACTGTAGAGTTGAAGTGAAATTTAGAAGTCAGAAAAGAGATTTCCTTGTTTCTGTGATCTTAAAATATTACAAAGATCTATGACCATATTCACGGCACACCAATTTCCTTTTGCTCTTCTATAACTATGAATCCTCTCATGTATCTTACTTTACAAAAAAATTATTTATTTATTGTAAATGTATTTTTATTGAGATATAATTGACAGATAATGTTGGTTAAGATGTATAATGTGTTGATTTAATACTTTATGTATGGCAATATGATTACCACCATAGTGCTATCTGTTACATCACATAATTATCATTTCTTTTTTGTGATGGGAACAATTAAGATCTAATCTCTTAGCAACTCTGAATTGTATTCTAATTGTATTCAAAGTTAAATTGATTCTATAAATTGAGTATAGTACTGTTGTCTGTAATCACTATGCAGTGCTTTTTTGGAAGGAGAAACTTCAACCATAATCTGCTACTTCAAATTATTTGAGGGAATAAAATATGATACCAATATGAAACAGCTGCATTTATAAATTAATAATAGCATAAATATTTATTCAAATTACTGATATTGAATTATACTTTCTTTAGTTTTTTTGATTTTTATGTTTCTTTTGTTTGTTTTCCTACTTTGCAGGCAGCAATTCCTGCCAACTAAATAATGGTGGATGTTCTCAGCTTTGTTTACCAACATCTGAAACTACAAGGACTTGCATGTGTACAGTTGGATATTATCTCCAAAAGAACCGCATGTCATGTCGAGGTATGAGGTTTTGAAAAATCTTAGTTCTGATGCATTTACTTCATCCATACAGATTTTAGGCAACCAAAGTCAGCTTTATCTGTGTCTACTGAGATTATCATATAATTTTTTATCCTTTATTTTGTTAGTGTGGTGTAACACTTTGATTGGTTTATGGATATTGAACCATCCTTGCATCCTTGGCAGAAATAACATTTGATCATGATGTATGATCCTTTTAATGTATTGTTAAATCAGTTTGCTAATATTTGTTGAGGATTTTCACCTCTGTGCTCATCAGTGATATTGGCCTGTTGTTTTATTTTCTTGTGGCATCTTTGTCTGGTTTTGGAATTAGGGTGATGCTGTCCCCATAGAATGAATTTGGAGGTGTTCTTCCTCTTGAATTTTTTTGGACTAGTTTGAAAAGGATCCTGAGATCCCAAAAGTGGCTGCTGCCAGCCTGTCAGTCCCCAGGGGGCTTCCCAATTGCCTCTTGCCTCTCAGAAGGCTCTCTGAGATCAGCAAGTGGATCTGACCTGGGCACCTTTCCAACTATTGTCTCTGTGCTGGGACTTGGAATATGTGAGATTTTGTGTGCACTCTTTAAGAGAGAAGCTTCTGTTTCCAATATATCTCTCCAAAACAAGTCCAGCTGATTTTCAAAGCCCAACTTTCTGGGGCTTTGTCTTTCCAGTGTAGGATCCTCAGGCTGGGAGTCCTGTGTGGGGTTCAGACCCCTCACTCCTCAGAGAGTACCTCTGTGGTTGTGACTTCTCTCCTGTTTGTGGGTCACTGACCTGGGAGTGTGTTTGTGTCCTGACTAGACCATGTCTCTGCCCCTCCTACCCATGTCATTGTGGCTCCTTCTTTATATCTGTAGGTGTGGAAAACCTTTTCTGCTAATCTTCAGATTGTTCTCATAGATAGTTGCTCTGTAAGTAGTTGTAATTTTGGCATGCCCGTGGGAGGAGGTGAGTTTGGGGTCTTTCTACTCTGCCATCTTGATACCCACCTCCTGCTAATGGAATGATTTTAATGTTATATATTCATTTTATTTTTGTTTCCTTTTAAATTTAGGTATAGAGTCATTTCTTATGTACTCTGTTCATGAAGGAATCAGGGGAATACCTCTGGAACCAAGTGACAAAATGGATGCCTTGATGCCTATATCAGGAACTTCATTTGCTGTGGGAATAGATTTCCATGCAGGTAAATAGCTTTTATTCATAATTTATGTATAATATTTTCACTTGATTTATTAAACATAATGGAAATATAACCTTTCCATCTGTACTCTGATAGTCAAGATGAGGAATAAGAAAGCAAATCAGAAATGAATTTTTAAGCCTAACACAAATTGTTATAAATAGGTTCTGTCTGAAAAAACTGAAGCAGAATTTTTCTAACATATAACATTTGAATTGCAAGTACATTAAAATGCCATGATTGGCATTTGGTTGCTTCATTTGTATTTCTATCTTTTTTTTATCTTTCAGATGACACTTTTACTTTTATCCAACTATAAATATTAAAAATAAAGCATTTTGATTTATTATTTACTTAAACATAATCTTATTTAAATTATTTTCCAGGATGTGGTTATCTATTCTAATATAGGTAATAGCAAATGAAATCCAAATAATGGAAACAATTATAAATGCTAAACCATTCTTTTTACTTTTGAATACAGTAGCTATCATTTCAGAGTCAGATTTTACCTTATCTTCTTGTTTTAGCAAACAGTGAAAGAAAGCAGATTGGACACTGTCGTTTTTTTGTGGCTAACACCAATGTGTGATTTGGGGGGAGTTCCCTCGTGGTCTAGTGGTTAGGATTCAGTGCTTTCACTGCCATGGCCCAGGTTCAGTCCTTGGTTGGAGAACTGAGATTCCACAAACTGCACGACAAGGCTAAAAAAAAAAAGAATTTGTGTGATTGGGAATTGATGGTAGACACTGTTAAATTTATTGAAGGAAATAAATTTTTTGTTCTAATTGCTAACTTCAGATATAGCATAACATTGGGTATATTTCTTTCATTAATATTCATATTTATTATTCTACCCTTGAAGGATTAAATTTATAAAAACAAATTTCTCCATCTCTCATCCAACTAAATCATATGCTTCCTGAGTTAATGTTTTGGTGTTGAAGATGTACTGCATGTTCCCAGTATATTTTTTATATATGTAAAGACAGTTTTGTCAGATGTTAAAAAAATCGTTCTTTGATCTATAATCTTTAAAAAAATCTTTAAACAGCAGCACATGGGCTTCTGGTAGTAAGCCTATTATTTCCCTCGGCTCTAACACATTTTGTTCAATCACGTGTTAATGAATTTTTGGCTACAAATCAGTGTATTACTGGGGATTTTTACAAATGGTTCAAAGATGACTTTTCTTAAGAAAATTATTTGCACCGAATATTTGGAATCACAAAGAGGGAAATTTCCTATGTTTTTTAAAATGGCTTTTTCCGAAAGGAAGGTATAGAACAAATATAGCATACTTTATTGAGCATTATGTAAATTTTGCCAAAATTAGTGTGATTTTTGATCAAACAAGGCTCTTTGATCCAACCTCATTTTTTGTGGAAGGCTCACTACCCTACCATGCGTAATCCACCCTGCCTCTTATTCACGTACGTGTTATTCTGTAGAATTTTATTATATAGGATTTAATAGGTGCAAAACTAAGAAAAACTTGAACTTCTTGAAAAGGGTGTATTTATATATGTGTATATATTTTTACTAAGTACATAGTCCCTTGTATTAGCCGGTATCACATAGTTGATTCTTTTAAAGACTACATAATGATTTTTGAAAGTATTTGATAAATTTCCAAATACAAATATCAAATAAGCCATTTGGTCAAATGTCCTGATTAGATCATTTGTAAATCTCTTGTTCCTTAAGGGCAAACTTATTATTTGCATGAGTTGAATTCACTTTCCAAGGTTTGTATGTTGGCCCTGAAATGGTTAAGTTTCATATAATGTGCCATGAGAGCAGATAATTTTATTTGCAAAGAATAGTACTCTCCCTGTTTCTAAATCCTTAGTAATTACTAATATTTTATAACAAACATATTTTGTATCTATTTTGATGATTTTCCATAGAGCACTTACTACTTATTAGTTAAAACTTTGTATTCTTCATATTATACCTGCCATATTTTAAAATTACATTCCTAGAAAGGAATTATTTTTGGAAAATCAATTTCTTCTAAATGCAAAAGGATATAGGCATATGGAATAGTCATGTGAAATTAGAATGTTTAAGAGTCTATTAAAATTTCTACTGTTAATCAGAAAATAGCAAGATAAAACTTGCTTTGAAATCTAAGAGGGCCAGAGACCTAGGGGCCAGTAAAACATACGGTGGGAAGAGACCAGACTTTTGCATCAGACAACTTGGATTCTAAAACCAGTTTAACCACTTACTAGTTCTATGACCTTGGGTGAATTACTTAATTTTTCTGAGGCTCAGTTTCCTCACTTTTGGGGATATTTAGATCGATGTCTGTAAATGTTTGGCACAGTGCTTGATATACATGAGTGCTCAGAAAATAGTAACAATACCTAATAATGGAAAGTAATAAATTGTAGAAATTAGCATATGTGATATATATTTACAAACATATTCTGCAAGCTATGTTTAAGCTCCCAGTTAGCAAAGATTTTGTTTTCTGTTCTTTGACTGATAGTATTTTTTCTATTCAGTTATCTGCATATAGTTGTTTCTTAACTTCTTGAGGACAGAAAGTGTACATTAGTAAACACCTCTAGTGAAAATGAACTTATTACTGCTAATGATGATAATGAATAGTCTGTAGAGCAGATATTTAAAGATTAAATAACACCACCAGGTATTTGAAGTCATTAAATGTAAACCTAGGAGGCTAGCAGACAGTAAACCAACCGAAACACTAATGATGATGGTGGTGTTGGCAGTAGTATCAAGAGTTTTCAACCATGTCTCCACGTACATTTGTGCTTCCATCTACTATACAGTCTGATCTTTTAATAATTGCATTTTATGAAAATACATGAACATAAGAATGTCAGCAACTTGATTCATAATAGCATTGTAGACCACATACAAGCTCTGTGACTTGATTGAATGAAGCTGCTTTAGGGAAGAAGGAAGGAAAATAATGAATTGCTCCAGAGAGATAGCGAAAATTTTTGATACATCACCCCCTATTTTTTTTATCAAGACCTTTATAACCTGATTATATGTTCTTCCTCTACTAGTTCCCTTTGCAGACATTCTATTTCCTCTTCTTTCATTAACTGCATTCACTTCAGGACATAATCTCTACTTTTAGGATCAATCAAAGGTAAGGATGACAAAATGAAAGAGCACAGTTGTCCCTTATTCTAAACATAATAAGGAAATGGTGTGAAGGAGGATCACTTGTGAAGTATAGCTATCATAATTTCTATAATACCAATTCACTACCACAATTCTCAGGGATAAATATATGCTCAAACCTGTACATTTCACAACAGATCTGAATCTTGCTGGGTTTTGGTTGTAATGAATTAAGGTTTTCTGCAGTGAAAGGATTTCTTTCACCAGATGAAGCAATTCTGGATACTATCCACAGAAGAAAGAAGACCCTGTGGCTCTTTTTAAATGTTCAAAGCATACTTATCACTTCACTGGAAAGGTCCCATTCCACTGGAAAAAAAAATACTAAGCTTTGAAAATCCTGGCCTGCTGGGTGATATTCCTCCTGATGAATGAATACTGCATTTGATGTTTTAAAAGATATATTTTAGTTAGGGGAAAAGCCTTCGAAATAAAGCTCACTGCTCCAGTTAGTAATATGATCTCCAGCAAGTAATGCTCTATTCAGTTCCGCCACCCACACCTTGGGGGTATTTATGACTTTTTCACAATAATCACATAATAGGATATTACTTAACTAGAGGAAATTCTACTCAGAGAATGGTGATTGACTGAACTTTCCCAGCTTATATTCTTTTCTCATCTTTTATCTCTTTTGTTCAAATTGGAGTTATCCAACTCAGTGTTAACAAATGTTGATTACTATCTGCTAGGAGTAGTACATCACAGCTAAATTGCTATGGGGGACAAAGATAAGCTAGGAATAGTTTCTGAGGTAATGCATGAATGGATAATCTATGGGAATTTTTTTTCTTTTTTAAAGAGAGCATCAAAGTACCATTATTTGGATGTCATTGCTTTACACTCACTATGGAGAATATTCTAATGCCTTTTTACAGCATCATACAGTGATCTGGCTATTAAGACAATACAAAAACTGAAGGAACATTTAACATTATACATCTGTTCAAATCCATAGAATGTAAAACACTAAGACTCAACCCTAATGTAAACTATATATCCTAATATAAACTATGGACATGTCAGTGTAGGTTCATTACTTGTAACAAATGTACCACTCTGGTATGAGATGTTGATAGTGGAGGAGGCTGTGAGTGTAGGAAAGGAAAGGGTATATGGGGACTCCTGCTCAAATTTGCTGTGAATCTAAAACTGCTGTAAAAAATAGTCTATTGAAAAAAAACTGCAACAACCCTGAAGGAGAATATGTGACAAAATTCTGTTGTCATATTTACACGGTTGAATATCACCTATTTACATGAAAGATTTTCTCCTCAATAGTTCCACAACATTTGCATATATCTTTGAATGTTAGAATTAGAAGGAACATTTGACACAATCTAGTGGCATTTCCTCATGTTACAGATAAGGAACCCAGAGAGATCAAGGGCTGCATGGTAATGGAGTGTCCTACTTTTAATTCTTTACACTATGCCATCTTGCCTTTGTAACCACTTAAACACAATTTTATTTAGACCATTGTTGGCATTACTTGATGAAACTACATGGTACTTCTGCAAATTTGTAGTGGTAAAAGATCATGCTTTATTTTGATTTATGTACTGAATCATATTACTTTAAACCCATCTAATAATTGAAGCAGGTGACACTCAAGTGAGAGTCTCTTTTTTATTATGCCTGGAGGCTTAGAAAAGAGCTGTTTACAATTTTTTTCTAATAACCACTCTGTCACCAACCAAGGCCGAAGAAGAATTATAGAAAGAATTCTTTTTATGTCAGTAACAGCAATAGCTTAAGAAATACAATACTGTTGCTTTGAGACATTTTTTCAATTTTATGGAAACCATTCCCTTAGCTACAAAGTGAATTTTTAGGGCTGGTTCAATTTCTTTCTGTTCTTGTGACAGTGAACAGATACTACTTTGTGTTGTCGTTTCAGATTTGTTTCAAGACTATATTTTCAACTCATGAGAACAGTTTGTATGTATTTGTAGATGGTCAAGTCCAGTAAATCTTTCAGGATGTAAAGTATTAACTGCCACAAGAAAACAAAAACTTTCCAACATCATGGGGAAACGAATATAACCACGCATAGAATAAGTCATTATAGGTCAAACAAATTATGGGAAATATTTCACGTATCCTTTTTGGATAATGTCTGAACTCAAAACATAAAATACAAAGCAAAACAAAGCAAGCTTCTGTTCGGCATCTGGATCCCTCAATAGGTTGCCTGAAACCAAAAGCTCCAGAATATGCACAGCGATGACCTACTATCATGAAAACTTTGGTCACCTTATTTGGGATATATTATTCTCTGCTATTGAAAGAACCATGAAGTCTCCTGAAATTTCTTTCTCAGGCAGTTAGCACTCCTCAAGAAAATGAAAGGTCCCAACACCAGCTTTGCACTTATTCACATGAAGTACATCCACTCTGTTTGGGCACCTTTCTTTTTCCCTCTCCTGAGTCACTCTATTCTGCTCTATTTCTTTCTAGCTGCTCAGGATTTTCAGCTCAGGAATCTCTTATACATTTATATCTGATACTCATGTCTTTCTCTACTCCTCTCCTTATCAAAATTGAGTTACCTAGAACCCTATTCTCAAAAGGCCTGGTTACACTTATCATAGTAAATTATTAAGAGCTGCTAAGAGATTGACAAGTTATCTTACTAGTATGTTTGAATGCATCACAGTATCTTAACCCAACACTGTAAATCCAACTAAAGCACCATTAAAGACGTGAAGAAAATATTTTTATGGATAGGTCAATCTTTTGGATGTTTTTCAAATTATTTCATACTCTATTAGACAATAGATTGGTATCTATTTATTTGTGGAAACTGGATACGCAAATGATAATGTGGAGGTCTCCTTTAGCTTAGGTACATTGATACCATTAATATTGTAACGTGTAACTTTAACCTTGAAAAAGTGTATTTCCCCTATTTTAAGAAAACCAAGGGCATACTAGTTTATTTTTCTTTCTGATACTCTTTCTTTTGGAAAAAAATGTATAAAGCTATGATTCAGCTTCTGAGATTGTTGGCCATTAATTTTTTATCAATTTTCTAGTTAAAAGAGGAATAAAAAAATCATCTAATTGATTTTTGGACTGGTCATACGGAATGGATCGATCTTTCTTTTTATCATTTGGTTTCATTCTTAGCCAGAGGCCATAAGTAGTAAGAATCCTTTGGGGGATTTGAAAGGAAAAAAGATCTAATTATTTCTATAAATTTCTTATTACTTTTAGAACAGGGACTTGGCTAAAGTAGAAAGCCTAGAAATGGAACTGATCACCCATGAGTGGGTTAGGAAGAGGAGGTTTGGAAGAGGAAGCAATTAAAATAGCATCACAAAAACCCTTAATATTTATTAAGCACTTACTACATTACAGGAATAATATTTGGAAAATTTTATATATTTATGCAGTTTAAATCATCAGAGTAATCTTTTGAAGAAGATAGTATTTTTAACAATGAAGAAACTGGATTTTGGGATGAGATATGCATGCAGAGGACAGTTGGTTACTTTGGGATGCTCGAATTCTGCATTAAAGATTTGCATTTGGATTTTTGCCCTTGAAATTTACAAAAGCCGTGAATTGAATAACCAATAGTGGAGTAATCAACATCATATCCTTGATAATTTTATAGTGAGAATTTTAATTCTATTGTACTTATGATTGGGAAAGATAATTGATAGGCAATGTCAGCGCCCAGGGTTTGAGGGAATGATGATAATATCAACAATTGTAGAACTGCCCCTGCTAAACTTAGGGGCAGAAGATTAATGGTACAGCCTCATCTGAGAGAGAGTAATGATGATGATAATCATCATCGTCAAAAGGAGAATGAGAAGAAAGAGAAAATCATTTATCTCACTGTGTTTATATTATTTAACTATTGCTGTATAACAAATGACCAAAACTTAGCCATTTAAAGCAATTAATATTATCTTTTAGCATCTGTGAGTTCCCTTAGGTCTCTCATGAGGCTGCCTTCAAGGTGTCGGCCAGATATGTGGTGTCATCATAAGGCTCAACTAGGGAGGATCTGCTTCCAAATTATCCATGTGGCTGATGGCAGGAATTATTTTCTTGTGTGTGTTTGACTGAGAGTCACAGCTCCTCACTGACTGTTTATTTTAGTTTCTTGTCATAAGGTCCTCTCCACAGGGCATTTCAAAATATGACTGCAAGCTTCCCTTAGAGCTAATGAAAAAAGAGTGAGAAAGGGCACACAGCAACTGGAAGCCAGACCTTTTATAACCCAGTCTCAGAAGTGATATCTCATCATTTTAGTATATTCTATTTATTAGAAGCCAGTTAGTAGGTCTAGGCCACACTCAAAGAAAGGGAGTAGAGGAGGGAATGAATACCAGCTGGTGTGGAACATTGGTGGCCACATTAGAGGCTGCTTATCACAATATTGTAGGTTTTTATTGATATTATCCCTATACAGTGGTGTCTAAGAGGTGAATTTTGATTGTCAGCTTGAATTATTAATGATGCTCCTATATGGACAGCTTCTGTATTCTGGTTTAAACCAAGTGAGGATGAATTAATGTAAAGAACCAGGATCATGGTCTTGAATCCGTTTTTAACTCTAATTAATAGTAAGCCTTGGATACCTGGAGAAGTGCTCCAGGTAGAGAAAAATAATAAAGCCTAAGTGAACTGTCAACTGCTTTACAGGTGGAGTGGGACAAAGCTGGGGTTTGAACTTATACATACATATATACATATACACACACATATATTTGTGTGTGTGTGTGTATATATATATATATATATATATATATATATTTCCCAAACCCTAGTTTTCTTTACACTACCATGCTAGGGTAAGATGAAAGTGAGGAAAGATTCCAGAAGTATCCAAGAATGAATGAGTATTCAACAACAACAACAAATGTGTTATATAAGGCAAAGGCTCAGAGATATTGGACCATTCAGTGCATGGGGTTCAGAAAGTCAGGCTGGGGACAGGGGATAGTTGGTGGTCCTAGTACTAAGTATCTAACTTAGCAGTTCTATGGCAGTGGTTCTCAAGGGATGATTATGCGCCCCAGGTTACATCTGGCAATATCTGGAAACATTTTTAATTGTCATGACTGAAAGGGTGCTACTGGCCTCTACTGGGTAAAGCCAGGGATGCTGCTAAACAATGCACAAGACAGATTACCACAATAAAGAATTATTCAGTCCCAAATGCTAATAGTGCCAAGGTAGAAAAATCTAACATGTATTTTCAATGATTTTGAAATGCACCTCTAGTTTAGTGACACTATCCTTGAAAGTAGCAGACCCAATGTCTTTTTCATTAGAGTACTATTTGTTATCCTGGTCATCTCATTCATTAGTACCCAGCTTTTAATATCATGAACTTGCCAAATTTGCTTTTGACCAGAATTCCGGAAAAATTCTCCATCAAAACCCAGCAACTCTCTCAAATCGACCTTTACAGTTTTTGACCAGTGTCTGGAGAAGTCTTCATGTAATATTAACTTACACTAAATCTTTTACTGACAGCTGTCTGGCACCAAAGCTTTATAAGAAAACCTCTTCCAAAAAATTGCTTAAAGCTGTCTAGGATTGCCTGGGGGATACAGAGGTGTGTAACACCAACAGAATTATGAGCGCAGTTACTTTCTTCTTGACACCAGTGCAGGCTGTGTGTTGACTGATGTTAACTACGCTTAGAATGAGTTCTATTGCATCCAGTGTTTCTGTCTAGAATTTTGTGTCCAGGAAGGGAGCCCCAAAATACTTGGCAACAGTTGACAGTTCTTTATGCTCACCCACCATGGTCCACAGAGTAACTATGCAAATCTTCCAAGGATAGCAAATTATCTCCCTTTGTTTGCTATGGGTAAAGCATTCTGTCAGTGTGTTCATTTAGGACTACGTTGGGGGAAAAAAATCCTGATTTCATTAGTCTAGAATTTTATTTGTTTTATTTATTTATTATTTAATTTTACTGAAGATGGAAGGAGAGGAGTTAGCTGTAAATTAAGTAGGAAAAAACTCAGATGAAACTAGAAATGGAACTTGATTGTCAGTATATTAAATACTAGAATAGATTACTTACTGGTTATAAATCTCTGGCTCTGGAGTATTTTAAAGAGTTAAAACAAACAAACCACCTCTTCTGAATCATGATTTCTCTGGGTCTCTTCCAGCTTTTTGACTATTCAACTCCCACTATTAACAGCTTCAACAGTAACAACCTGTAGGCTATTTTTTAAAACCATCTGTTTTCTTAGTCAACGGTCATTAAAACCTATATGAACAGAATCATAATTAGGTTTGCATAGTTTGAGTACAGAAAGTAGACTATTGTGAATCTGTCCTTTTCTTCAGGGGCAAAACAAATGTTCACAGGACAGATTCTATTTATGTTGCTGCTTTCCTTACAAATTAAATATTAAGATACTAAAAAGAATTGATGATTCCACAGTAATTCAAGGTTCTAACTATATATGAAAAGCTATTTTCTAAATCCTGGATAAGAGGATTCAAAATTTTTATTTTGTTACTTATGAGACATTATTCTGGTTAGAAGGAAAAAGAGCTAAGATTTAATGGTGACTCTTATTAATACCTTACTTAAAATGTGATGATAGCATTATGGTTGTTTCCATTTAATGTTTTCCATTAACACTATTTTAGTGATAAAGCAAGTGATATTTTTGAGCTTGGCTCAGATTTGAATTTATAGATACAATAAAGGATTACAGTGAGTATATTTGTATACTATTTGCAATGTTCATGTGAATCCCTATTAACTCAAAATAATGATGATTAAATAAAACAGTAGATATCTGTCAGCTCAGTCATCATTAAACATTATTAAAATAAGCTTGTGGAGTAATAGTCATTAGTTCAGCAATCATTTATTGATGGCAGATCTCAATTTTTAAATAAATAACTTTTTATTTATTAAAAATTCTTCATTAGAATTGTACATAATGGGAAATTTGGAAAATCAGGAAACATGAAACAAAGTTGAAGTAAAAAATTACCAGTACTATTACTACACCAACAGCAATTATTAACATTTTGGAATATTAATATTCATGCTGTGTTTTTAAAATACAAATAACCTTGCTATTGATAAAATTTTGTCCTAATCTTTTTCTAACTAACTATTTTAACATGAACACTTTGCTATGTTGTGATTAACAATCTGTAAATACTATTTTCAGTAGGGGTACATTATTTATCATTTGGATTACCATGATATTTTGACCTTTCCAATATTTTTGGACATTTTGATTATTTCCGAATTTTGGCTGTAAATCTTTTCAAACATTTTTGATAATTCCTCAAAATACAATTGCTTTTTTAAATATAACTAGCAACTGTTTTGAGATATAATTCACCTACCATAGAATTAATATACTTAAAATGCTAAGTCAGTGGTTTGGGGTATATTCACAGAGCTGTGCAACCATCACCACTATCTAATTTTAGAACATTTTCATCACTCTAAATGGAAGCTCCATACCCATTAGTAATTCTCATGTTTCTCCTAACTTCCTAGCCCTAAGACAACCACTAATCTACTTTCTTTCTCTATAGATTTGCCTATTCCGGATACTTGTCTATTCAGATTAAGAGATGCTAACTGTAACAAAGCGCTCCTTCTGCTACTGTTGCTACTGTATATATCTCTTATATGAGCATTAGTTTATTCTATTGTATTTTGTAATGATTTTCCTGAGACCAAATGGTGGCAGCAGCTTTAATGTTAGAAATATTCCAAAAAGAAAAATGAATCTCAGGGACAAGAGCAAAGGCAGCATAGTTTTAACATCTTTCTCCAAGTAGAAAATCTCTTTTCATTGACAAATTTGGAAAATCAAAGTTTGATTTTATTAAGGGAAATGTTGTCTCCTCAAAATGAGATTTAAATATCTTTCAGGTGTATATGACAGGTATGTCAGGGGAAACTTGAAACCATGAGATCATAGCTCAGTTTCTTGGCATGAATTATACTTGAAGATTTTCTGGGGGAAAAATAGTTCTTAAGATATTATTTTTGTATTTACATCAACTGAGATATCAAGGAATGGAATACACATTTTGCATGGAATTTGAAGCTAAAATTGTATTTCAAAATACACCCAAAATCATAGTGAAAAAATTGAGAATAGTGGTCATCATCAAAAGGATTTTTGAACACTTATTCCTTTAACTTTAAAAACCAAGTTTCATTCATGTTGCTGTAGTCTACTTCTGTTTCCAGATATTTATTTTATGGAGATTACACTTTCACATAATGTATGCCTAAAACGTTATAACTGTGTAGGCAAATATTAGGGGTTTTTTTGTTGTCGTTATTGTTATCTTTTTACGTTCAGGTCACAGATGGGTGTGTGAGATGGTTCCTGTTTACTGGGAAACTATGCCCCATCCATAAGAGACATGTCAGGATACCCAAGAACTGCTTTATTAAGGTTACTTAGATATTAAAGGTCTTTGCACATTTACAGTCACACTTTAAGGATGACTGAGAAATTCAATCTGGAAATTCCTTTTGTGTTGTGTCATTTTCCTTTTGTGTGAAATAATACAGTCCCATAACATGCAGACTTCAAAGGCAGGCCCATATCACAATACCTATAAATTACAAGGCTGGGATTGGTAAATGATATGACCTTGCAAGCTTTAACCTTTTGGTTTTGTTTTCTTTAGACTTTTTTTTAAGTGGACATTGATAAAATCTTTATTGAATTTGTTACAATATTGCTTCTGTTTTTTTATGTTTTGACGTTTTGGCCACAAGGCATGTGGGATCTTAGCTCCCTGACTAGGGATTGGACCTGCACCCCCTGCATTGGAAGGCGAAGTCTTAACCACTGGACAGCCAGGGAAGTCCCCAGTTTTAGCCTTTTTGGATTTAAATTTTTCAACTGGTAAAATGCAGATAAGTCTATGGCAAGAAATAAGGAACAGCTGGTGTCCATGCTTTCTTTAATAAACTTTCGCATACTAGAAAGCCATCTATTTACTGAAAGCAGTCATAAAACATTTTGCATATATAAATTGTGTTTGTGAATACAGAATAATAATAACAAAATAATTCGTTATGCATTAAAACAAATATAAAACTTGAAACCAGAATGGACTGGTTGATATTTTATACATCTGTTTGTAGGTGGATTCCTTCCATTTGTCCTTAGTGGATTCTCCATGCCTGGTTTCACTGTACTCATATAACTGACCTATGTAATCTGCTAGATATCCAGGCAGGCTAATTTTTGTTGTTAAAGACAGTTTCCCACTGGTAACATTGATTCTTACACTCTAGTCAGTATCGGATGGAATGTACAGTATCAGGATGGATGTACAAAAGAGCATTATACTACTATGACTCTAAATTTTATATGGATTGCTAATGTACTGAAATATATACAGATAAATACTCCTAGGACGTTTTTTTTAATCTTAGCAATAGTAACGTGTTGACAACTCTTGATATCGCATCAGGTGTTCAAAATTTAAATGAGCCATGATGATAATTATGTTGTTAAACAGAAAGATTAAATGGCATGGAACAATCAACTTGCCCTATGTCCTGGAAATTGCATCCTATAAAAATAGTCCTGCATTTACAATTACACATAATCCATAATACCGAAAAATGTGGTAATTGCTGATTTAGATGCTTTACACGCTTCAGAATTACTTACTCTCTGAAGTTCTCCTCCATCCCAATGGGTTAACATTATGTCAGCTGTCTCAGATCACTTTCAAGCTATTCCTGTTTCCATTTAATCAGCGATTTACAAGACTTTCCGAGATAAGAGACTTTAGAGATTATCTAATTCAACCTGATTGTTTTTCATATAAGACAAAGGATTTGTTCCAAAATGGCCATCATGCTGACTAACTTCATGGAAACAGAGACGTACTAAGACGTACTAAGGAACGCTGTGCCAGCTCTAGCTGCTTGAGTTTTCCCATGTACATGAATGAGCGAGCTTTCACATGATAGCATTCTGTCCACCCCAGCTGCTGTCAAGCAGAGCAGAGACATCAGAGCAGGAAGAATTGCCCCTGCCCCTATTGCAGGTTCATAAGCAATACTGTTGCTTTCAGCCACAGAGTTTTGGAATGATTTGTTACACAGCCTTAGAAAATGGCACAGGCACAAGCCTCGTAGATAGTCTCATCCATCAGCAGGCAGGCAGCAGAGCAAGAAGAACTACAATTCTACAGTCTGTGGAATGAAAACCACATTCACAGAAAGATAGACAAAATGAATAGGCAGAGGACTTTGTACCAGATGAAGGAACAAGATAAAAACCCAGAAAAACAACTACATGAAGTGGAGACAGGCAACCTTCCAGAAAAAGAATTCAGAATAATGATAGTGAAGATGATCCAGGACCTCGGAAAAGAATGGAGGCAAAGATCGAGAAGATGCAAGAAATGTTTAACAAACCTAGAAGAATTAAAGAACAAACACCTAGAAGAATTAAACACCTAGAAGAATTAAAGAACAAACAGAGATGAATAATACAATAACTGAAATGAAAAATACACTAGAAGGAATCAATAGCAGAATAACTGAGGCAGAGGCCACCATCACCCTGATACCAAAAGCACACAAAGATACTACAAAAAAAGGAAATTACAGACCAACATCACTGATGAATATAGATGCAAAAATCCTCAACAAAATACTAGCAAACAGAATCCAACAACACATTAAAAGGATCATAAACCATGATCGAGTGGGATTTATCACAGGGATGCCAGGATTCTTCAATATGCGCAAATCAATCAATGTGCTACACCATATTAACAAATTGAATAAAAACTGTATGATCATCTCAATAGATGCAGAAAAAGCTTTTGACAAAATTCAACACCACTTATGATAAAAACTCTCCAGAAAGTGGGCATAGATGGAACCTTCCTCAACATAATAAAGGCCATATACGACAAACCCACAGCAAACATCATTCTCAATGGTGAAAAACTGAAAGCATTTCCTCTAAGATCAGTAGCAAGACAAGGATGTCCACTCTCACCACTATTATTCAACATAGCTTTGGAAGTCCTAGCCATGGCAATCAGAGAAGAAAAAGAAATAAAAAGAATACAAATTGGAAAAGAAGAAGTAAAACTGTCACTGTTTGCAGATAACATGATACTATACATAAAGAATCCTAAAGATGCCACCAGAAAACTACTAGAGCTCATCAATGAATTTGGTAAAGTTGCAGGGTACAAAATTAATGCACAGAAATCTCTTGAATTCCTATACGTTAACAATGAAAGATCAGAAAGAGCAATTAAGGAAACAATCCCATTCACCATGCAACAAAAAGAATAAAATACCTAGGAATAAACCTACCTAAGGAGGTAAAAGACCTGTACTCAGAAAACTGTAAGATACTGATGAAAGAAATCAGAGATGACACACACAGATAGAGAGATGTACCATGTTCTTGGATTGGAAGCAACAATATTGTGAAAATGACTATACTACCCAAAGCAATCTACAGATTCAATTCAATCCCTATCAAATTACCAGTGGGACGTTTTCCAGAATTGGAACCAAAAAATCTTAAAATTTGTATGGAGACACAAAAGACCCCAAATAGCCAAAGCAGTCTTGAGGGGAAAAAACAGAGCTGGAGGAATCAGGCTCCCCACCTCAAACTATACTACAAAGC
Source organism: Phocoena sinus (assembly GCF_008692025.1). NCBI lineage: Eukaryota > Metazoa > Chordata > Mammalia > Artiodactyla > Phocoenidae > Phocoena > Phocoena sinus. Next base: position 90,209,834 of record NC_045769.1, read on the forward strand.
TACAGTAATCAAGACAGGATGGTAGTGGCACAAATACAGATCAATAGTACAGGATTGAAAGCCCAGAGATAAACCCACGTACCTATGGTCAACTAATCTATGACAAAGGAGGCAAGGATATGCAGTGGAAAATTCTCTTCAATAAGTGGTGCTGGGAAAACTGCACAGCTACATGTTAAAGAATGAAATTAGAACACTCCCTAACACCATACACAAAAATAAACTCAAAATGGATTAGAGACCTAAATGTAAGATCGGACACTATAAAACTCTTAGAGGAAAAGATAGGCAAAACACTCTTTGAGATAAATCACAGCAAAATTTTTTTTTGCCTCACCTCCTAGAATAATGGAAATTAAAACAAAAATAAACAAATGGGACCTAATGAAACTTAAACGCTTTTGCACAGCAAAGGAAACTATAAACAAGATGAAAAGACAACCCTCAGAATGGGAGAAAATGGGCTTCCCTGGTGGCGCAGTGGTTGAGAGTCCACCTGCCAATGCAGGGGACACGGGTTTGTGCCCTGGTCCAGGAAGATCCCACATACCGTGGAGCGGCTAGGCCCGTGAGCCATGGCCACTGAATCTGCATGTCTGGAGCCTGTGCTCCGCAATGGGAGAGGCCACAACAGTGAGAGACCCGTGTACCGCAAAAAAAAAAAAAAAAAAGAAAAAAAATGGGAGAAATTATTTGCAAACGAAGCAACTGACAAAGGATTAATCTCCAAAATTTACAAGCTGCTCATGCAGCTCAGTATCAAAAAAACAAACAACCCAATCCAAAAATGGGCAGAAGACCTAAACAGACATTTCTCCAAAGATATACAGATTGCCAGCCAACACATGAAAGGATGCTCAACATCACCACTTATTAGAGAAATGAAAATCAAAACTACAATGAGGTATCACCTCACACCAGTTAGAATGGGCATCATCAGAAAATCTACAAACAACAAATGCTAGAGAGGGTGTGGAGAAAAGGGAGCTGTCTTGCATTGTTGGTGGGAATGTAAATCAATACAGCCACTATGGAGAACAGTGTGGAGTTTCCTTAAAAAACTAAAAATAGAACTACTATTTGACCCAGCAATCCCAGAGAAAACCACAACTCAGAAAGACACATGCACCCCATTGTTTATTGCAGCACAGCACTATTTACAATAGCCAGTTCATGGAAGCAACCTAAATGCCCATCGACAGATGAATGGATAAAGAAGATGTGGTACATATATACAATGGAATATTACTCAGCCATAAAAAGGAACGAAACTTGGTCATTTGTAGAGATGTGGATGGATCTAGAGACTGTCATACAGAGTGAAGTAAGTCAGAAAGAGAAAAACAAGTATCGCATATCAACGCATGTATGTGGAACCTAGAAAAATGGTACAGATGAACCAGTTTGCAGGGCAGAAATAGAGACACAGATGTAGAGAACAAACATATGGACACCAAGGGGGAGAAAGTCATGGGTGGTGAGTGGTGGGATGAACTGGGAGATTGAGATTGACCTGTATACACTAATATGTATAAAATAGGTAACTAATAAGAACCTGCTGTATAAAAAAAATTTTTTTAATTACAAAAAAAGAAACTGGCACAGAAGCCCATATTGTTGAAGTGACATGTCCAAAAATGCACATCTGTGAGTGACAGAATTGGTGACAGATAATAGTGTTTTCATTCAGAGTTTAATGCTTCTTCTGCTTCACCATGTGTTTCTTTTATTTATTTTTTTTAATAGGGTGTGTTTTCGGATTTTGCTTCATTTTTCTTAAAGCTATTTGAAAGAAAATAGTAGGGTTTTGATTTTTTTTTTCCTTGCTACCATAGTCTTCTTCGTTGTTAATGAAGATGGCTTTACCTTGAAAGTAAAGGCCAAAACACTTCCCTTTTATTCTGTTGCATAAAATGGCTTCACTTTGCCTGCTGCTGGCAAAAATCTGACTAAAAGGCAGTAACAAATAAGCAGGAATGCATGACCTTTCCTTATATGCATGTGGTGAGAAATTAAGTGCTCAAATTCAGAAAAAAACATGACTACCCTGTGCACATTTGTGAATTCAGAATAATCACAATAAAATACAGAATAAAATACAGATAAAATACAATAAAATACAGAATTATTAAAATACACAAGTTAACCTTGTGACGCATAAATTGCATTATTTCCAGGTTATTATTGGTGCCCTGAGCACTGGAATTTTTCAACTATGATTCAAGCTAAATTGGTTTTAATGATTTCAGTCTAGGTGACTAGCAAAATAAAATAATTAGGAAAAAAGTCTTCATATGCACCTGCTTAGCAAAACTACATTTTGATTCAGTACTAGATAAAGTAAGTTCTTTATCAATGAATTTTTTACTACATTTTTAACCTAGATTTAAAAACTTCTTGTTTCAGTTTATCTGCTTTTAGAAAAGATAATCAATCATCTTAATTTATTGCTATTTTTGCCAACTCTATAAATACAAAGGAAAAAAATGAAGCTTATATATGGGGGAATTGGAGAAGTGCTGAAGAGTCTCTCCTATTCACAAAATTCTTTCATTGTTGGAACAGAAACATACCACTATCCCCAGAAGGCCCCTTCAAGCGTTTATTTATCAACTGTATCATGAGCCATATATTAATCCAAGGCTGGACAACTTCCCACAGATATAACAGAACCTCAGAACAATCCTGTGAGACAGGCTTTATTCTCATTTTAAGGATTTTTACTCAGGCTCAGAGAGGTTAAATAACTTGTTCAAAGTCCCACATTTGATACACTGTGGCGCCCGAATACATATCCAGTTCTCTCCTTCCTCTGAATTTCAATTCTCTTTCCACCTTAACATATTCCCTCTGCTAAACCGTAATAGTTTGTTTATTTACTTAATGCTTTGAATCTAAAGAGACAAGTTATAAGCTAATATATAGTCATTGTGAAGAAGTGGGCCACAGACAGAGTTTTCATACTGAAGATAACAAAAGGGCTCTTGCCTTGGTAGGAAGTCGGGGAGGTAGGGCAGTGGAGCACCTGGGTTCATGAAGAAAATATTTTATTAAATGGAGCAAATCTGATGAAGGACAAAAATGAGGGAGGAAGAAAAGGGAGAGTGAACTCTCAAAGTGGAAAGTATTTTAAAAAAAATATTCACCCAGTTTGCAGATTGTTCCAGGATAGTCATAATTTTAAGAAAACAAACGAGTGCTCATTATTTATTTGAAAGAAGAAAGCACTTCTACAGTGATTTTTTTTTTTTTTTGCGGTATCCAGGCCTCTCACTGTTGTGGCCTCTCCCATTGCGGAGCACAGGCTCCGGACGCGCAGGCTCAGCGGCCATGGCTCACGGGCCCAGCCGCTCCGTGGCATGTGGGATCTTCCCGGACTGGGGCACGAACCTGTGTCCCCTGCATTGGCAGGCGGACTCTCAACCACCATGCCACCAGGGAAGCCCTACAGTGATTTTTTAAAAGTTAAAAACTGCCTGATCAAATTAGGTTGATTCTTCTCCTATTATAAAATACAGCAGAAACCAAAAATGTGTCTTTATTTTAAATAATTTCAATAATAGAAATTGACCATTTAGACTTAGGTATTGCCTTTAAATTCAGTAGAGTTAATTATTTTGAATGGGTTGACCTTCAATTCTTTAAAATAATTTTGCATATTCTTTTACATTTCAACCATCTTTTAATACATTGCTTTGAAAAGAATACCATGACATAAATGTAAAGTTTTGGGGGGCTACAAACTTTCATATGCATCTTAGCTTCCAAGAGTTTTCTCAGTAAAAGTGAGCAGTCTGTGTCCTGTTTACTTTTTCTACTACTGAAATCATTTCTTTTTTAATTTGAAAAATAATGATATATTTGAATTTATTCTTTTTAAGCAGCAAATAATTGGAAATCCAATATTATTACTAAATTGTGCTGTTATTCATTAGCCAGCTTCATTGGCCCAACAATCTCGAGCACCGACTTTGTGCCAAACACTCTTCTACATACTGAAGTTGCAGCAGAAACAAAACTGACATCTCTGTTCACATGGAGTTTATATCCTAGTGGGAAAACTAGATCACAAACACTCACCAACACCATCCGCCCCAATATAATTTGATGTCAGACAGTAATAAGAGCTAAGAAGGAAAAGCAGTTTAAAGAGTGAAAGATTCAAAGTGGCTGCTATTTTAATGATTTTTTTTTTTTTTTTTTTTTTTTTTTTTGTGGTACGCGGGCCTCTCACTGTTGCGGCCTCTCCCGTTGCGGAGCACAGGCTCCGGACGCGCAGGCCCAGCGGCCATGGGTCACGGGCCCAGCCGCTCCGCGGCATGTGGGATCCTCCCGGACCGGGGCACGAACCCGCGTCCCCTGCATCGGCAGGCGGACTCTCAACCACTGCGCCACCAGGGAAGCCCGTGGCTGCTATTTTAGATTGTGTGTTCAGGGAAAACTTTGAGAGGTGAATTTTAGCCTGAATGAAAGAAAAGTGAATCCTGCACAAATTCATTGCAAAGCAGAGGCATTGTAAGCCCTAAGATAGAAGTGTGTTGATGTGTTGAACTAGTAAGGAGGCTGGTGGGGCTGCAGTCCTGTGAGCCAAGCTGGCTGAGAAGTAAATTCCCTGACATTTGGGTGGAACTTGACTCCTTATCTTCTACTTCTTGGGCCGTATGAGTAACTTGGCAGCAATCAGAGAAGCCCCAATCTTTAATTCTCTCTGCCAACCAGATACGACTGGAGGCTTATCTGATGGTGTGACCCAAACCTTAATATCTAAAGGGTCTGAATCCTTGGTCATACCTCTCAGACTGGGGTTTCTGCATGTGTCTTTTCAGGGAAAGTACTAGAAGTCTCCTGATTGAATGACTCAGGTTCCACACATACTCGTCCCTGGTTGTATAGTATGAAAGCATCCCTACCTCCTCATGCTGCTCAGGGTCATACTGGTTTGGAGGCTTCTCTTTTCACCTGCTGATCCCTAGACACAAGAAGTGCAAAGTCTTTCGGCAGCAGCTGTAGCTTGTAGTTCAGTGGGACCCTTGCCACGATCCTTTGGCAAAAGTGTATCCCCTTTGCAACCAGGAGCTCCAACCCTACAGAATCCAGAGTCGCAGGGAAGGAAAGCACAAAATCCTCCAGTGGGTCATTGAGAGTATTGGTTTCATCTTTTAATTCTTAATGCACTATCCTCAGAAGCAATCACTGATCTGATTTTTATCACCATATGTTAGTTTTGCCAATTCTAGAAGTTTATTTAAGTGGAATCACACAATATGTATTCTTTTGTGTCTTCTTTCCCTTCAGACAATATTTTTGAGATCCATCATACCGTTGCATGTGTTAGTAGTGTGTTCCTTTTTATTGTTGAGTAATAACCCATTGTGTGAATATACCATAGCCTATTTATCTATTCTTCCATTGATGAATGTCTTTGTATATTTCTAGTTTGTGGCACATATGGATAAAGCTTTGGACTTTCTTGTACATAGCTTTTTGTGGGCATAGTTTTCATTATTTAACTTTGTGATCTAATCATCAAATTTCATGCATTGGGATAAAACAACAGCAACAAAATAAGACATATATTGTGGGATTTATAGGAAGACATTCTTCTTCATACATGTCTTAGAGACTTCGTCATGGCAAGCATTCATTCAATTTGAAGTCCAAGGGAAGGCTGCAGGCCCACTTAGTCACTCACTACATTTCCTGAAGCACTAGAGTTTCCTTTTGTAGACTCCTATCCAATTATCTACTAGTTTGTCACAGTTTTTCTTTTAAGATCTAAGAGGCTTGAAGCTCAAGGTAATATAGCAGGAGGGAAGGATATACACACACACACACAAGATATACATATATAGAGAAAATTGTTCTACCTCTTCTTTGATAATTGGAAACATTTCAAGTTAGCTACTTCAGAAAAAGTTTTGCCCTTGATCTACCCTTCTTAAGATGTTCTATCACTAGCTTTCTAAAACTATTTCATTTGTATTCTCACTGAATCAAAATTTCTTAAGGAGTCTTGTTTGTCTTTATCTCCCTAGGATGTATTACATTTTTCAGAATGTCTGAGCCTACCTTATTATTATTTCTTATTAAATTACATCTCTCTTCACTTACTTGATAGTGCAAGCTGATATGGGATCTTTTTTTTTTTTTCTGTTTCATTGTAGTTAGTTTTCTGATATAATCTTTAACCTCTCATCAGCATAAGCATGGTTTAATTGAGGTGAAAAAATCACCCTTTGCCTGAGCTGTGCTCTAAGACTGTTTTTAGTCAACTTGTTCCTCATTCTGCTAAGAGCAAGAATACTATTTCTAATATGTACCCTCCAAAGCCTAGCTTATACGAATACCTTCTTTGCTTCAAGGTTTTGTTTGTTTGTTTTTCAAGTATTTCTTCATTCCTAAAATGCAAACTTTGTGGTTAATATAGTTCTGGTAAAATTTTGCTGCAATTGTTGGAGCTTCTTAGTTTACTGAATGGGTAGAATACTGAGTGTTATCCAATTAAATTATATTAAAGATTAGAGATTTTTGACATTATCAATCATAAAATCTTCTGAATCTATTTAGGAATGATTATTAAAATGAAGACTTCTTTTCAAGCTGGTGGAGCACTGTTTAACCTTTTGCTATGGAAACTTTCAAATAAAAAAAAAAAAAGTAGAGGGAAGAGTATAATGAACTCCCCCTACCACTCCACTCCATGCCCATCACCTGTATCAATTCATGTCCAATTTGTTTCATCTAATTCAAGTAAATTCAAGACATCATATAATTTCATTAAGTTGTACTGAACAATATGAGACAAATACTATATGTTTTTGTGTGTAGCTTGTCAAACACTGTTGTAATTTTAAATATTCAAAATGTCAGAAAGTGCTGACTTGAGCCTAAACTTTGTGAAATCACATTTAGCTCATTTAACTAACAGTTGATATATAATGAAATTTATTTTAAAATGATAATTACTATAATGATATCCTGCTACCTTAATTTAATATTTTATCATAGGAGGGAATATATAGTTTCATTAATAGGACACATTGCATATTCATTCTTTAACTGATTCAATAATCAGCTAAAGTATTACTACCTTAGGAAATTATTTCTTATCCTCTGAGCAAATTATATTTTACATTACACTTCTTTGCTCTATATAATACTCTGATTTTAACAGTATTGTTTCTACCATTACTTTATTCAATTTGTATTGTTAATTGAATATTACATGTATTCAAATATCATGTATGGAAAGCTGGAGCTAGACATTGTGAATCCATAATGAACAAAAACCAGGTTCAATCTATTGGAAAGGAAGATGCATAAAAGGGAGCTGTGCAATACTCTGAGTTAAGTACAACTATAGAGATAAGTACAAGTTATTATGAAAGCAACAAGGAGGATGATGAACTAGACTGGAATAATCAAGAAGCCTTCCTGGAGGAGGAATGCATGAGTCTTAATGTCTGAATAATAGTTTCCTGGGTAATGAGGTGCAAAAGAATTGACAAAAGAAAAGGCATAGAGATGAGAAGTGACATGATGTGTGTGTGTACTGAGAGTGAGAGTGAAGGCAATTACAACTAGGGCGGTGCTGCTGGAGTCAAGCCTGAGGCAGGAAGTGTACTAGACAAAACCCAAGAAGTAGGACGGGCTGAATCTTTTCAAAGAGGGAAGCAAGGTGCATGCCCTGTAACTGAATAATGTAGTCAAATATAGGGGAAAACATATGAAAATTATTGATATTTAATTTTTTCTTGTACCTTTTAAAAATTTATATTTTTGCATGTTGTATATGTGTTTACATGTATAATGGATTAACATATATTATGTAGGCAGAGAGAGTGAATACTCAAATTATTTTACTCATCAGAAAAGTTTGGAGGCCACTGTTCTTGATCATAGATGTCCTCATATGACTTACTAAGGAATCTGAACTTCATCCGAGGTCATGAGAAACCTAGGAACATGATCAGTGGTAAGTGAGAAGGTCTGATTTGCATTTTAACTAAGTTGCCCTGATAGTTGTGAGAATGGGTTTGAGGAGGATAACATTGTAGGAAGGGAAACCATTTAGGAAGCTGTTGCAACCATTCAGAAGAGATATGGTAAGGACCTGAATGAAACTGTAGTGGTACGTGCAGATTGAAAAAAATAAATAAAAGGAGTTAAAACATGCGGGACTTGGTGATTCACTGGATGTGGTGGTAAGTAGATGCAGAAGGGATCAAGGACAATGCTCAGACCTTTGGGTGATGAGGAGTCTGTTCCTCCCATCAACTTAGAGCACAGAGTGGATTTAGGGCAGCTCTGGTAGGTTTATCTTCTGACATATTGACTTTGAACTTTTTTATGGCATGAAGGCATGCAGCCATGCTAGGTTATTCATTCACTGAGCTTTTATATCATTACAGTCCAAAGTAATGCACTGGCTTCTCAGGAGCTAACTAGAAAGATTATATGGAGCCTTCCTTTTAATGTACTCTCAGTATAGGTGGAGAAACAACTGTGACTTACTATAAAATGATATATAGATGATACATAGATGATATATAAAATGATATATAGATATATATAGATGACTACCAAGTACTTACAAGAGGGTGATTGGTTCTCTGGAAGATTGAAGGGGGCTTCTTGGTCATTTTGGTATCCCCTAGAATACACGTAGCCTTCAAAAGTATTAATATACATTTTTTTTAATTTTTAGCAAGAATTTGTTCATTGTGCTTTTTTCTGAAAGCTCAGAACACATTTTTTTTAAACATCTTTATTGGAGTATAATTGCTTTACAATGGTGTGTTAGTTTCTGCTGTATAACAAAGTGAATCAGCTATATATACTACATCCATCCCCACATCTCCTCTGTCTTTCAATCTCCCTCCCGCCCCTCCCTATCCCACCCCTCTAGGTGGACACAAAGCACCGAGCTGATCTCCCTGTCAGAGCATATTTATATACTGTGTTTTATTATTATGTTAGCTACGACTCAATAGCAGTAAAGTCAAACTAGAAAATAATTATATCATAAGATTCTTAAACATCTATCTGTCATATATGTGATATGCGTAGACATTTAAGACAGCCATTGAGGACAGAAATTTTATTGATTTCTTTAACAGTGTTAATAATAACTCTTTTCTATTCTGAAAAAAAATTTCTTTTGGCCTGCCGTTTTAAGTACAATAAACACTGACAATGTCAAGTAATCTTTAGAGCAAAGTTTCTGTATAACTTTTAATAGTAAACTTAACTTTGCCTTCCTGAAAATACGGGATGTCACTATGCATCCAAATCAATGTAACTTTTAATGTAAATAATTCATAGCTAGTTGGCTTTGAAAATATATAGCAACGCCGAGTGTTTGCTTTCAATAAATTTTCTACTGTTTTTGTTATTTCCTTGGATGATAATAATTCACATTAGTTGTTTGTCCTTTTAGAGAGGAAATATTAAAATATTTTCTGTCTAGTTTCACATTTATAAAGATGGTAGTATGTTAAACCAAAACCACATTAAAACTTCAAAAGCATACAAAATTGCCAAATTTATTAGTTAGTATACCTTTCATTTTGTTATATACTCTGTATTTTTAATTTTAATAGTTGATACTTTATTATGTATATTATGCACTAGGCATTAAGTACTGTAACAAAGCATTTATTTCTTTATCCTCACAGCAACTCTATTATTCCCAATTTACATATTGGGAAACTGAATGGAAAGGTTAAGGAACTTTCCCATGTCATAGAGCCTTTAAGTAGTAGAACTGGGATCTATAACTCAGGAAATCAGGACACAGTATGCAAGATGTTAGTTATTATGCTACATTCCTCTCTTTAGTAAACTTCTTAAGTAAGGAAATTTTTTTTTTCCACCAGAGGTAATGAAGAAAAAAAAAATCCAAACTTATTTGCTGGAAAATCCTCTGTGTTTAAAGTTTATACTTCATCTTTGTCTGATTTATTAATTTGAGGTATAATATAGAAATCAAGCATTTGAGGAACAAGATTTCTGTCTTTTCCCTATTCAAAAATAAAAGTGGTACAGAGTGTCATTGTTTTCTGAAACAGGTTGATGGTTTCCTGAATAAATGTCTGAGTAGGTGTCCCCTGAAGATGTATCTACTCAACGTGCTGTCTCAATTTTACAGCTTAGTTCTGGAAGTCTAAAACAGAATAAATTAAAACAATTTCTCCTTGGAGCTGCCATCGGTCCTCTCCAAATGTGAAAAAGAGGAGAGCGTGACAGGACATTTTAGTTCTCATATGTTACCTGAAAGTCAAAATTAGGCACACAAGGGCTGTGAGAACTAACTTAATGCCTATGAAAAACAGCACAGTGCAATTGCTTTGAAGAGAAAAAACAGTGAATGCTTAAGAAAATGTGAGAGATTCTTTTTGTTACCCTGAGAGGAAACCGTTCAAAACCTGAAAATGGAATTGCTTTTATAATAAGTATGTTTAATGCAAATTTCATTCAGGACACAAAACCTAGGCAGGCATATATTTCTTACTTGATAAAAGAGTAATTTAAAAGAGAATGTACATTATCTAAGGTTTCATAACATTGTACCTTAAGGGGATTAAGATATCTAAAACTTTTGAAGTCTGCAGATTTTATTTTATTCACTCACAAGATGGAGTTCTTGCTGATTTGTTACTGTAGGAGAATTGCCCATTAGTGTTTGTATTGATTTGCCTTTTTCAAAATGAAAGAAACAAATGTAATTCATTAGCACTTTATTATTGAATCCCTTTTAATATGGTATATCAAGAACTTGGATCATTATTAACCTGCAAAATATTTGAAAAAATGATTTCAAAATTGGAAAAGAATAGAAAGTACAACTTAATTCTTATCTGTTCCCAGGCATCTGATAATTTAGAACTGGCTGTCATCACAGCTTTTGCTCACAACTCTTCCTGAAATGATCTTGTTGTTCCCCCACTCCTATTACGGAGGTGATTGCATTTATTAAATTGGTTCTTTCTCTAAACTAGGTTTCTAGGAACTATATTGTGCATCTTTCCTAATCCAAATGCTCTCCAGTCTTCAAGGATCAGCCAAAGCCTCATTTCTTCCATGAAATCTTCCCTGATGACCTTGACTTCGACCTTGCTTTCCTCTCAGTTTCTATAACATCATAGTCTGCTCCAGAGGTTTCAACTGGTGCACCATGGCACAAAGTGTGCCAAAAATGGGGCATGACTGGAAAGTAGCAGCTGCACTGGTAGTACTAAACCTTTCCTTTTTATCAGACAAATTACTGGTTAAACAAAAAGAGATCTCACTCTTTATTTATTTATTATTTTATTAAAATTATTTACTTATAAAGAATATATACTATTACTGTACATGTTATGACTAAATACATTATAAAATATATACCAAATAGAAATTTTAAAAGCATAAGGGACAAAAAGTAAAAACTACAATTTTAACATTTTCTTGCACTGCCTTGGATTTTCTTAATTTTCCAGTTGTTCCCTAGAGTGTGTTTACTCAACTTTGATGTCACTTGTCTATAACATATGACTTGCTATATTAAAACATGTATATGTTTTATATATATTATATATATATATATAATACCTTATCTAGTTCTAAGAATCATTTTATGTAGCTTCCCAAAAATGCAGGAATTTCAATGAGATGAATAATTAAGATGGAACAAATGAGTGCCAAGAGAAAAATTAGGGAAAAAGAAACATGAAATGAGAGATAAAATCACATTGTAAAAGTCTATATTTTTGCTAGAAGTTTGCAGCAAATTTAATTTTTATATTTCTAACAACCAGTTTGGGAAGAGGAACATAATCAATTTCAGGGCTCACAATGTCTATATAATCAAAAACAAACAAACAAAAAAAACAAACCAAGCAAAGAATACATACCTGTAACCTAGGATACAAACATTCAGTAAAAGCCAGCTTATTGGGAATGGAGAAGGATCAAAGCAAAGTAATCTCCCTATGAGCTACCTTATAATTTGACCTGATTCAGGCATAGATTGCAGAACAGTAATTGCTAACAGATCTGGGGCCCGTGGCATATCAGAATCAAGTAAACAAATTTTTTTTTTAATTATTTTTTTTTTCAAGTTAAAGCCCTCCCCAAACTGGAGAAAAAAAAATACCTCCCCCAAAGCTGATATTCTGGAGGTTATATCAAGCTCTTTTCTCCCCCTTCTCCCCTTGAAAATCCCTTTGGCAAAGAAACATTAATAACAACGAGATTGTAATGGGGGTTACGGTGCGATGTGGTGGGGAGTAGCATTTTATAATAGAAATCTCCTTCTCAAGATCTTGGACCCTGTTAATTAACAAGTGTTTTTCTTCTTATCTGTACTTTTGACAGGTTAACTAGTAATTCTCAACCTGCAAACTACCCCAGACTAAGCAATTTATATATATATATATATATATATATCTTTTTGGGGTTTTTTTTAACATCTTTATTGGAGTATAATTGCTTTACAGTGGTGTGTTAGTTTCTGCTTTATAACAAAGTGAATCAGTTATACATATACATATGTTCCCATATCTCTTCCCTCTTGCGTCTCCCTCCAAATCTCTGAGGCGTGACTGCATCTTCAGTATTCTTTTAAAACTTCCCTGGGCAATTCTAATGGGCAGCCAGCCATTTGAGAGCTAAGAAATTTAAATTATTTAAAGGCTGATGTGTTGCTGAGAATGGGAGCAATGATTAGAGAGGGCTTCTTTTTGATGAATGGCTAACCAGAAAGGGGCGGGGATGATAAATTGAGATGAGCGAGAAGGGGAGGAGCTGAGGAAAAGATGTGAGGCTGGGCCCCAATATGAAGCTGCCACTGAAAAAACGCACGTGGTGGGGTGGCCAGGGCACCTTTTAGAATAAGGACATTTGATTTTCAATTTGAAGCTTTTATGTTATGATAATAAATCTTCATATCCCATGCCTCCATGAATTCTACTGCACTGTTTGTATTTCAAGCTTGTATGTATAGTTCTGCACATGATATGGGTGGGAGAGTAAGACATGGATTAAGGAGAAAAAACTGAGTCCTGTATCTGGGCTGAAATGACACAAAACAGAAACAAAATATTGCATTGATACACATGATGATTGGAAAATGCAGGAGTGATATGATAAAGTGTCTTCTTTCCAAATATTAGAGAAGATGATTTTTGAAAGTATAAAAAACAGAGTTTGAATTAGAAGTAACTGTCATATCTGTCAAAGTTTTAGAATAAAAATCAGTTTGGAAACCATAGTCTCAGCTAAACTAGAGGAATTAATGGATGTGGGGCTTGAAGGCAGCCTTTGAGAATGTAGAAACTATTTTGGGGCCTCTCTGTTAAGGTCACTGCTGATAAGTAGCAAAAAAATGAAAAAAGTTTAAACAGCCAGTAAACACATGGAGAATGCTTCTATTTGACTTTAAAATGAGAAAGGTGTCAGCAACCAGTTCATCTGAAAGTGGTAGCAAATATTTGAAGTCCAAGTAAGAGTTGGTGGTTAGAGTGGGGCGAGGGACATTGTTCATTTTGATTACGGCAGAGTTAAAAGTGCAGGTTCACTATAATCATTGACACCAAGAGCTTGTATTGGCTCCATACAGCCAAATCTTATTTGTATATAAAAACAAAAGCTAAAAATATAACAATAAAATCCTGACAGCTTCCTCTATAAGGTAGTAAGGAGTGTATCTGTTGACAATTGTTGAATAGCCATAGGTAAAACATTCTTTAGAACCCAACACTGAAGTTTATCAAGAAACCAGAACACACTTTATATGGAATTCTCCATAAGTTAACTTTTGGGATTGAGCATAAGTGTCTTTATTTTTAAAGTATGGGATAGAGTATAATGGGTCCAGCAGGATAGAAACAAAAAAACTGAGTAGATAAATTGAGCTAGTCAAATTTGTAAATTTTAGTACTTTGGAATTGTCCTTAAGTAATTCTTTTTGGAAATAAAATTTTATTGGAATAAGCCATGCCCATTTAGTTACATATTTTTATTTATTTATTTATTATTGATGTGTAAGTTGATTTACAATATTATGTTAGTTAACATAGTTAGATAACATAGTGATTCAATATTTGTATAAATCATACTCCATGTAAAGTTATTATAAAATAGTGGCTATAATTCCCTGTGCTGTATAATATATCCTGTTACTAATCTGTTTTATACATAGTAGTAGTTTATCTCTTAATTCCATACCTCTATCTTGCCCCTCCCCAGTTTCCTCTTGCCACTGGTATCCACTAGTTTGTTTTCTATATCTGAGTACATTTCTGTTTTGCTATATACATTCATTTGTTTATTTTTTAGATTCCATATTTAAATGATAATACAGAGTATTTGTATTTCTCTGTCTGACTTATTTCACTAAGCATACTACTCCAGTCATTTGCTTTTTTTTATCTAACAAGGTAAACACTGTGAACCAAGGTAAATAAGCACGGTGGCTAGTTCCTGGAAATAAGAGAATCTAGAATTTCTTGCATGTTCTTATGTAGTAGGAGGTCTTCATGGTTGAATCAGCCAGATATGAAGAGGGTGGTGGAGTTCAACAGTAGTTGTAGAAGGTCTATAGTGTAGATTATTATTTCGGGGAAAATTGTTTCAGATAATTAATTAATATATTAATGTATTAAAATAAGCCCTACCTACTAAAGCCATCCTATGACTCAGCAATTCTACCTCTGTTTATGTACCCAATAGAAATGACACTGTATGTCCTCTGTAAGACATGGATGAGAATGTTCATATCATTGTTCATAATAGCCAGCAATTGAATACTATCTGAGTGTCCAAAATAGGTACATAATTTATAATTATATGTTACTTATTGTCATATGTCTTAGGATAGTTTATATTAAAATTCAACTCCAGAAGTAAAATCTACGATTTCAGGGACTGTCATGTTCAACACCGTACTCCTATGCCTATATGGATGCTTAGCATGCACTAAGTATTATGTAAGTATCTGTTGAATGAGGATAATTAAAGTTAAAAAATCATATTTTGGAATAAGTTTCAGAACACAGTTATGATAGTCTTTCTTCCCTTTCTGTCTTTATATGTATTTCCACTTTGTATCTTTAAGGTTTGTTGTAAAATTTTATCATCCTTCCACCTTATTCTATTATAATTAAAACACTCTTGACCTACCTTATGTATGTTTTACAGATATTCCCAGATAATTAGAAGACATATTCTTATATCTTAGTGAAGTCATTCCATTTAGAGCATGGAGGTGTGCAATGTGTATGTGAAAAATAAGGAAAGGAGATTTGGATGAGAATGAGTGATTTAATTATTCTATCCTCTTGGTCCTCCTTAATGCACCACTGCATGATTGATTTGCTTGCTAATATCCCAAATATAAGTAATAAAGAATATAAGGAAACACCTCCGTTCCTTCAGTGCTGTAATCTAGTGGATTTGACCATGTAGAGATAGCCTCAGCATTACAAATTAATCTATTATTCACATAGTGAATATTCATGAAATGCCTACTGCACTTGTGACTGCCTTGGTAAATGTTGGGTCTATTGCAGTCCCTACCTATGATATATCTCACAGTCAATTTCTAAGAAGAAATGCAAAGATGCAATTTCAGCTCAATATGATAATAAAAGTATACGCAAGATTTAGTGGCATATGTGAGAAAAAAATGCTTCCTAATTATACTAAATAAAATTTTGCAGGACTGGCAAAGCTATTAGAGAGAAATAGAAAAGTAAGGGTCACATAAATATTTAGTGTCCTTTTTTTTCTAATACTTGTTGTTAACGTCTTCTTTGAACTCATAAAAATGCTTGTCTTTACTACTTATATGCTGCTCCTGCTACACTATTGTGAATTGTTAGTCATTTTTCATGTGCATACCTTCTGTTCCTTAATTAGCTTATAAAGTTTCTCACAGTAAGAGCTTTGTCTTCCTTGTATACCCTCCCAACCAGTCTTTGCTACAGCACACCACATTCATTCATTTATTCACCAGATGTTTACTTTGAGCTTACTATGTACCAGGCACTATTCTAGGTGCCAGGGATCAGGCAGTGAGCAAAATTAAGTCCCGGCCCTCAAAGAGATTATATTTCTGTGAGACAATACAGACACTAAACCAACAAACCAATAAATATGTAATGTGTTTGACAGTAATAAATGCTACAGAGAAAAATAGGTTTTGTAAGGGAAATGGAGCATGACAAGGAAATAATTTCTGTAGAGAGTAGTCAGGGAAAGTTTCAGTAAGAAGGAATACTTGAGCTAAGACAGAACTGTGCAGATAGCTGGGAAAAGAACATTCCAAGCAGAAGAAAAAGTGATGTAAAGAACCTTAGGCTGAACAGCATTTGGTTTGTTTTAGGAAGAGGAAGTTCTTATTACTAGAGGGGGGAGAGTAGAAGGATAGTAGGTGAAAGAGACTTGAAGGATGTGGGTAGATCTTGAAGGTTTTGGAAGGAACTTTACTTTTACTTTACAGTTGGATGAGATGGAAAATGATTAGAAAGTTTGAGTGGAGAGGAGAGAAATTATCTTATTTACTTTTTAATAGGGCGATAGTGGACCCTCAGTAGAGAAAAGGTTCATGAGCAAAGGGAGTCCTGAGACAAAGTGGAAGCTGGAACTAAGTTAGAGGTTATTGCAATACTTCAGTCAAGAGTTAATAATGGCTTGGATTATGTTATAAGTGGAGAGTGTGAGAAGTGGTGGAATGAGGGATCTGATTTGAAAGAAGAATAAAAAGACAAAATATTTGGTTATAGGTTGAAGATGAGAGTAGTTGGTGATGGATTAGATGTGAAGTGTGAGGAAAAGTGATCAAGGACAATATGATGGTTTTTTAGCCCAAGAAACAAAGGATGGAGGTGCCTTCCATCATACCACCAAGGCATGGGGAGCTGCCATATGGAAGACTGAGAGAGAAGTACGTTTCAGGTAGAAATCCAAAATTTGTCTTTTGCAATCAAGATTGCCTTTTCTTACATACAAGTGGAGATACAATGTAGGCAGTTGGATATATGGATCTAATATTAACAGAAGAGAATGGGACTCTTCATATAATACTTAATATTTATACAAAAATGATGCTTATTTTGTTGATTGACTCACTCTTTCAATCATGAAAACATATCAACTGATAGTTTGACAAAATTGGAAAAATGAAACAAGTCCTTGCTTTCCAGATATATATTTGAAAATGGTATCTCTGCTCTTATTCACGCAAGTGTGTATCTGACTTAACCATTGTTGGGAACAGGGGCTATTTGGAATTTTTCCCCAGACAGGTAATAGAATTTAGACTATATTTCATTTGAAACAGAATCCCCAAACTTACTGATAAATGGCTTTATTATGCTAATTGCTTTTTCTTTATTTCCATAGTCTGTCTGTGTGCCAGATGGAAATTATATTGGTCTTAAAGGATTTGTTCTTCAAATGGCCATGTAGGTCACAACACAAACAAACACTTACTTAGTTGGTGGCAAATTTATTATTTAATGATTTGTCCCCAGTGTCTTTCTAGTGGCTGTATTTAACATCATTGATCTATAATTGCTACCCTTTATGCATATGCATGCACATATATTTCATTTATAGTCTTTAGGAACATTTTTCATTCAAATATTCAAAAAGCACTGTTATTTAAAGACTCTATGATAGCATAGAGCCATTCTTCAAGTATTCTTAAGCCCATTTGTACAAAGAGAATTTGAAAAAGAATGCACAGGGTTTGTAGTTGACATTTGGGAAACTAGTATCTCAGAAGGAATAATTAGTTGATAAGGTATTTTTAAGGCTTTATACATTTTGAATGACCTTATACATAAAACACCCTTGATATATTTTAAATGCCTTTATGTTTCTTTCCATTCTCTCTCTACTTTGAGACTTTGTTGATTATCCCCAGTAGCATTCTCTTTATATGTAGAGAACTCAGACATAAGAAGAGATGTTAAAAGAAAAACTGTAGTCCAAAGTAATTTGGTTTGATATCAAGGTGCAGATCATGAGGGATAAATATTTACTGAGTTAAAATGAATAGGAAAATGAAGAAAAAATAAAAAGGATGTGATAGACTGTTTCCACATATATTTCAAAAATGCTTTAAAACATTTGACTAGGTTCTCTCATGTGGTTTTTAATACCTTTCTTACCATCTTTGTTAGTAAATTTCCTGAAGAACACTTAAACTCCAGCACACCAGGTTGATAACCCCCAAAATGCTGATGCAATGTGCTCCTAATACATATATTGATCCCTTTTATAGTGTGTTTGTGTATGTTTTTTTTTCTTTCTGTTTTATCCATAGAAAATGATACCATCTACTGGACAGACATGGGCTTCAATAAATTAGCCGAGCTAAAAGAGATCAGACTTGGAAAGAAGATATCATCACCAATGGCTTGGGAAGAGTGGAAGGGATAGCTATTGACTGGATGCTGGTATCATCCATGGCTTTCTCTGTTTTTGTTTCACACCTATATTGTTAGTGGCTCAATCTGCTTCATAAAAATGCTGTTTCTGACTCATAACAGGTTTTTTTTTGTACTTCTAGCCACAGGGGTAAATAGCCTCTTTTGCTTTTGGCTTCCCTCTTTCTAATGCTTTTGAGCCTTTGGATAAGTGTTTTTATGTAGAAGTAGATATGTAGTATTAACTTTGCCCAGATCTCCTGAGAGCCCCACGAGGCTGGTAAACAAAAGTGTTAGAAGTTCTCTTTTGCCTGAAGCTAGTAGAAAATGAAAATACAGCCCTTCCTCACGTGAGAGAAATTTCAATTTATTTTTAACATATAAACGTATCACTATATGGTTTTAAACCACAGACATGTGAGATTAAGAAGTATTTGCATATTTATTTATAGCTTTCTGCTTAGGAACTGCACATATAAAAAAAGAATTAGGAAGTAAATGATTTCTTAATAGTCATGTGAATGTCAGAAAGTTAATTTTCGCTGAATTAATAAATAAGTTTTTCTCATTAATTGTATTATAAACATGTTTGTATTTCTTTTAGGTAACATATATTGGACGGATCATGGTTTCAACTAATTGAAGTTGCGAGACTCAGTGGCTCTTTTCGTTATGTAATTATTCCCAAGGCTTGGATCAACAAGATCTATAGCTGTGCACCCAGAAAAAGGGTAAATTTAACGTTTACATATATTTTGGGGATTTTAAGTGACTTAAATTTCGTTAAAAGAAAAATCCAGAAATTGATATTAATATTTATTTTTAGTCATAATGTCTGAAACAAATCTCAAAACTATCTTAGCTAAGCAGAAGGAAAAGTTTATTTTCACTTTGTCATGTATATTTCAGTACATATTGATAGGTTCATATTTATTATGCCGTTCTTTAATGTGTGTGTAAATCCAAATGATACACCAACATTTTTCTAGATTATCAATTTAAAGTTCTGCCCTAGAACTGTTTACATATTAGGTACTCAATTATTTGCCGAATGAATGAAAGAACCATTTGATAGCCCAAACTCGTTCTCCAGTATTTCTAAAGCTTCAATTTCCATTTATGTATCTATAATTGCCATATCAACATGGTTCATCCCAAACTTTTTTTTTTTTCCTTCTTTTTCTTCTTGAGATTCAGATAAGTATGTCTACCTGTCTCTTGACAGTACCATTTTTCCATTTGGACACCCAAACTGTACATATCTAACACTGAAATGAATTCAAGCTGACACCAAATTCTGCTGATTTTTTTTCTTCCAGATATTATCAATCTACCACCCTCCATCTTCACTACTCCACCCTGATTAAATCTGTTTTTGAGCTACAACAGATACCCCTGCAATAAGTTCCCAATGATCTTCTAACCTCACCAGAGTCCAAAATTTCTGTTACGATCTTCTTAATCAGGCCCTATGTAAATTTTCAGCCTCAGACTCCTCCTGCCTCTTTGCTATCTCAGTCTCTGTTGGACTTCTTAGTTTTTTGAAATGTTTTCAAATATTTCCATTCTCTTCCACTCTCAGTCTTTGAACAGCTTCTTCCCTTACCTGCAATGTTCTCCTCTTACTTTCACCTTGATAAATTTTATTTATCTTCTCCTGGTTTTACAAACAGACATTCTGTTATATGACACCAAAGCACCCAGTACTTTCACTTTTATAAATTATAGTTGCTTATTTATATTTATTTGCTTTACCGTACTATGCACTGTTTTTCACTGGACTGGGGAATGTCTGTATTCTTTCGTAAAACTCGATAGAAGAGCCATGTGTGTTTGGTTTATTTCTCTATCCTCAGAGGGTACAGTGGTGGTAAGGAATAAGTTGTGGACTGATACAATAATAAAAAGCAGTCCTATTATAAAATTTATATGATTCCTCACTATTGTGTTTCTTGCAATAATAATTTCTATTATTACTTTATTTTAGAGGTTTTTTAAAATGTTTTTTTTTATGTTAGTAAAACTCCTGTGTCTTTTGGAGTGGAAAAAGTGAAGCCATGGTGGTCACACAAAGGTGTATTAGATCAACAAGTATAAGGAACACTGATTTAGGATGAAGTCAATCTATGTAAAACATCAAGTCAACTCTCACGAAAATCTACATTCTTTCCTATTTGTTATATGTTGTATGTGCTTTTTCCAGTGTCATTACTGTCTTCACTTTCTTGACAAATGCTATAAAATTAGTCATACTATCAGTACAGTGAAAGAGGAAACAAAGAAGGTTAATATAAGAGAGAAAAATAATGCCAGCAAATTTTAATGCTTCAAGCTAAAACTAAGATTACAATATAAAAATTGAAAAGCTGCATTGGTTAGGATTGCTCTTGGATGCAAATTAAAATTTAACTAGAATGTGTTAAATCTATAGACTTTCTTTCTCCCTTTTCAACTACCACCTTTACTAGGTTATATTTTGTCTTATGCTTGATGTTAAGGCCCCATTGTTAGAGCACACTTGATATATCCTCAGAGAGTATGTTTACACCTAAGGAAAGAGAAGGAGATAGGAGAAAACCTTTCTCTTGCTAGACTCTATTGTTTTATTTGGGAAGAGAAAGGTCTTCGTGTTAATCCCTTTGTTTTTTTCTTAGCCAGAAATGGGTTACATGCCCATCCTTAGATCAGTCAATAGCCAAAGGGAAGAGAATATCCTGACATATTTAGACAAGTTATGTTTCATCACCTGGGCTAGGATAAGGTCCCAGACCAAATAGTATACTCTGAATATCTGAACAAACTGAATTTCTATTAGTACTAGGGATGATTCGAGATGAATTTCAAAGAGACAATAGGACAACTGGTATCTCTCTCACATATCCTATGTTCAATATACCAGGAATTCTGTTACCTTTGGCTTCAATCTACATTTATGCTTTACCTACTTCTCACAATTTTCATTGCTACCACCCTAGTCTGAGTCATTGTCATTCTTACCAACATTCCTGGATTGTGGTTTATCATCTTCTACCTTGGTATTCCTACAGTCTATTCTTCATGTAGTGGCCTAATGATCCTTCCAAAATGTAAGTAGCTGTTACTGCTTTGCTCAGAACTCACCAGTGGGTCCCCTTTCATTCTGTTTAAAAGCTTACAACAAACGTAGAGTGGTGTTATTTCCTCCATTTCACAGATAAGGAAACTGAGCAATTTAAAATATATTACTCTATCATTAACATGATATGTGGGAGAGTTAGGTTTTTCTAAACTCCAAAGATTATGCTATATTATGCGTACACACATATATATAGTGTTAAGCATTACAGAAATTAATAACCAAAAATATCAAGCATATAAGAAAATAGTTTTAACAGTTTTAGCATAAAATTATAATAAAAATGTAAAGATTAGAGCTATACTGAGAGAATAAACAATAATGAGAAAATGCTGGGAAAATTAGGAAAAGTTTTTAAAATTTTTTGAGTTGGGTCTGACTTCCCCCGTAAATTCTCTTACCCACCACTGCCTGCCCATGGACACTTGCCAGTACATATTAAGAATGTTGAGGGAAGGTATAATTTTGTTTAGTTCCAAGAACAAAACACATGACTCAGTTTAGTGTGTCCACATCGTACCTGTAAATTTGAATATAAAAATGTCTTCTAATGTGATGATATTTTTTAAATCTCTTTTTCATTTGTACTTTACAATTAAGCAATAAATCATTATTCCCTCAGTGGAAAAAAAATGATCAATTGCTGGACTATGAATAATTATTCTGATGGTAGGAACAAATATAATTTGAATGTTATGAAATATCATAGATACATAGGAAATGGGTTTGTTTTGAATAAAGAATTTCTTCCCGTCATATTTATAATAAGTCCAACACTTCATTTTATTGTAGAGAACATCTTGTGCCTGGCCTATTAACGATTCATGCAGTTCAATTTAACAGGCCTCTTGCGCTAACTAGTCGCTCTGTAGTTTTTCTTTTGCATTCTATTAAAACCTAGTCTATGGCCTCAAGTTGTTATTCCAGACCTTCTTAAGTATCTTTTGTACAGTCATCTTAGCATATAAACTATACTTAACTTCTCTCTAGGATGATGAGGACATCAGGCAAAGAAACCCACATGTACTTCACTTTTTTGTCAGTTTATTCAATGAACACTCCTCGAGTGCTATGCACTGGGAACCAGGTCATGTAAGGACATCTCAGTCTCCTCCTCAGGCTTTAATTCAGTACATCTTGACAAAATAGGACTACTGGCTATGTGAAAGACACAAGTGGACACTGTAAAGTATGATGGTATAAATAAGATTGTAGCTTCTGTTCACAACAGGTTTTCTGTTTAAACTTTAGTTTAAACAAGTACAAAACTTCAGTTAAAAAAATAGTCTCATAATGTAAAGTAAGGACTAATTTGGGGGGCATAAAAACACTAGATTGATATAACTCAAGCTTAAATCTCATATCTAAATTTTCATGTTAAAGTGAAAATGTTCATACAGCTATTATAAAATTACATTAAAATTCAGAAAAAGGAGATAGCATATGATTAGAGTAGATAGTACAAGTGAGGGTAGTAGGCAGCAGCTGGGTGGTGATTAGGAGAGTCTTTATTGAGGGAACCTGAAGGAGAAAGGTTTCTGAGATGGAGTGGGAATATTTTTATGTGAAGAAGAAATAGAATAATTTAAAAATTGGTAGTGGCAAAGCAAAGGCCATTGCCAAGAACAAAAGTGTGTAAGGTAATGTAGGGAAGAGTAGGTAATGTAGCTCGCAAGATAAGTTGGGACCATAAAATTGGCAATGGGATTCCACACGTTTTAAAACTCCATCCCCAGTTTACCAAGTGAAACATAACTGGTCCTGGACCCTCTCTCCTAACCCTTCCCACTGGCCCCAAACAATCCACATAAGCAGAGATCAGACGTATAATGAGATATTGAAGTTGTAGCGGTCTTTAAATTAAGGAATTCTTAGAAATGGTTCTTTATTATCCAAGGGAGAGTGTTATGGAGGAGGGGGAAGGTTCTTTCTCAGCCCTCAAACCAAGAAATGGAGAGAGTAAGAGGCAATAAGTGGGAGACTAAAATAAATAGAAAAGAGCAGTAAATGGAAAAACTGTGTGACTTTTTCATGGCAAGTCCTCAGGCCACAAGGAGTCAGATCAAAGTTGGAAAGAGGGAAGAAGATTTTAAAATACATATGAGATTTAAGTTTGGATTTAGAAAGATCTAGTCTTTTTTGCATGAGAATGAATCTTAACAATATCATTCTGTTTTTAAATAGAATTCTCTTGGAGGTCATGGATTCTTCCTGAGATAGCAAATTCTGGAGAAGAGATATTTAGTAGAGTATAAATAGAATCAGGAGTTGGATAAGTGTAAAGTTATTCCTTATTCCAACAGAGTTCAGGCTCTTCAATAAATCATGGTAGTAGATGAAATTATCCAAGGAAAAAGAAGTCTAAGGACAAAAATGAAGAATGTTTGCAGTTAGGAGATAATATGATTAAGAGGAGAAAAAGGAAAATTAACAATAAGGCAAAAGAAATAGGAAAGAGGCAAGAGGAAAAAGGCCATTTCAAGTCCTCAGGAAATCACTGTATCATAGAAATCAAGGGAAGAGTTCTAGGGAGAAGAATGTGCCTGCAGGAAAGAGATTAGGAGAGATAAAAACAGAACATGCAATTGATGATCAGGATGACATTTTTAATTGTTATGAATTTCAGGAAACTGGCAAGAGCAGAAGCCAAATATAAAGAATTAATAAGTGAAAGATAATTAGAAAGTAGAGCCAGCATATTTAGACTACAGTGACAGAAACTTTGACAATGAAGGAAAGAGGAAAAAATAGCAAGTTTATTGAGAATGTAGTAGAGCACACAGAAAGTTTTTCTTAGTATGGGTCAGGGAGTATGGGCACATATTCATAGGCAGACGGGTGGAAGAAAATGCATGTAAAGAGGAGACAGGGCTTCCCTGGTGGTGCAGTGGTTGAGAGTCTGCCTGCCGATGCAGGAGACACGGGTTCGTGCCCCAGTCCGGGAAGATCCCACACGCCGCGGAGCAGCTAGGCCCATGAGCCATGGCCGCTGAGCCTGCGCGTCCGGAGCCTGCGCTCCGCAACGGGAGAGGCCACAACAGTGAGAGGCCCGCGTACCGCAAAAAAAAAAAAAAAAAAAAAAAGGAGACAGATTCCAAGGAGTGTAGGAGGAACCTTGTCAAGGAAGAAGCAATAGAATGGAACAGATAGCAGATAGATAAGATTTGCATCTTAAATCGGGTATCTCGGGACTTTCCTGGTGGCGCAGTGGTTAAGAATCTGCCTGCCAATTCAGGGGACAAGGGTTTGATCCCTGGTCCAGGAAGATCCCACATGCCATGGAGCAGCTAAGCCTGTGCACCACAGCTACTGAGCCTGCACTCTAGAGTCCACGAGCCACAACTGCTGAGCCCACATGCCACAACTACTGAAGCCCGTGTGCCTAGAGCCCGTGCTCCACAACGAGAAGCCACCACAGTGAGACACCCGCACACCACACCGAAGAGTAGCCCCTGCTCGCTGCACTAGAGAAAGCCTGCACACAGCAACAAAGACCCAGCACAGCCAAAAATAAATAAATTAATTAATTAATTAAATTGTTTTTAAAAATTAGGTATCTCTAAAAAAACAGATCCTGGAATGAGAATTCAAGTCAGAAGAAGCCAGATAGGAAAGGGACCAAACAAAGGTTCAACTGTGAGCAAAGTCCAGACCATAGACATGCCTTTTAAAGCTTTGGAGGGTAAACCTCACTTAGCAGGGGAGCTTGACTTTGAACTCCACCCCATTATTCACTGGATAAGGGCAAAAATCCTGGGGAGACATACACTCCCAAGATTTCTGGCTTTCAGCACTACTTGTGAAAGAAGATATTCTAGTAGCTGTCCTCTGAAGAAAGTTGGATGTGTGAGCTACTAAAACAAAAGGACACAGGAGCTGGGCACTGGAGTACATAGAAATAGGAAACAAGATCTGAGGATGTCTAAGTGCAGCACCAACAGTGTCCACTATGGTTTGGAAGCCCAGCTTGGACATTTCCGACCTTTGGGATCTTTTGAAGTATCTTGATCTCAAACGCTTATATCCTTTTTGGTTATTGGGAAGATTAACTGAGGTAAATTTAAATGGGAGGATTAAATTAGGGAAAGTTCTCTTCTTTTTTTGGAGATGAAGTGAAAGAGATAGAGTATAGCAATAGAATATTTTTTAGCGGTTAAAATTAGTGAAATTGAAGAAAACTCATAGATGATATGAGTAGAGTTAGCAGCTTTAAATGAATAAGTAAATTTTGGTGAAACTATTGTGGTGAATAGAATATGAATAAAGTATAATATGAATAAAAGGATTCCAAGCAACACGAGTCCAGCTGGAATGGTTTCTAGAATCTAATGGGGTATTTATATGACCTTGAGTAATAGTGCTCAGCAACTTAGCAGTAGCAAAATAACGGGGAAAAAATGGGCTAAACGAGGAGTAGGTGGTGACAGATTCAAAGCTGGCAATTGTAAGGGAATAACTATGAGTTGCCAATCAGGAGGTGAGGTCTAGAAATTAGTGATGAAATGGAGGGAAACCAAGAACAGGAGATCAGAGTAATGTAAGGCAGAGGCAAAAGAGAGACGAAGGTCCCTGGAACAGATAAGATGAGGAACCAGGAGCTGGGATGTTCATAGGATCAACAACATGAGCCGTAAAGTCCCTAAGTATGTCTGCTAGAAGGGAGAAGATGGCAAAATTGTCAGAGATTAGTAAAGCAGTTAAATGGATTTGGTGGTTAATTGTAATAGAGTGACTATGTGATGGTAAGGGAAAATGGAATCTACAAATTCATAATGTGAATGTTTTGAAATAAGTGCATATAACCTCAGAGAAAGTTTTGTTTTTTCTTACTTAAATCTACTTCACTTTTATTCTGGACACGATGGCATCTATTTCCTCAGGCATCTCATTGCAGTAACTGTTCTTTTCTGTTCGATCATCTTTAATTTATTACTTTCAATGAAGCCTTTCCCTTTGCTTTCAAATAGGCTCAGATCCCTCTTATTTGAAAAGAAAAATACTGTCTTATTTTTCTCTGCACGTTTACTTCTCAACTTCTTAGAATAGAAGTAAATGTCTCCTCACTTAACTGCTGAAATGAATTTTCAGCTTTAGTTCTTTCCAGGAATTTCTAAATTTATCCACAGCCAAATCCAGATTTTGTTTTTCAAATTTTTTTTCACACCCCTTGCCTTCTCCTTGACATTTCTCCATCATTTATCTACTCAAGAGTTTATTTTTTCTGTTACCTACTTTAACTCTGAGTTTTCTTGTTCTCTCTGACTCCTTCCATGTATTTCCTCTGAGCATTGTATTTCTCTTCTGAGCATCTTTCTCCTCACTTAAAGCTCTGTATGCTATTTTCTCTCTTGCTATATTTATCTTTTAAACATATTTTCATGTTTCTGACATTAATCACTACATTACATCCAATATTTCATCTCCATTCCTTTAATTATATTTACAATTTCCTTTAGAAATGATTTATTTGAACATCCAACTGTCTCTGAAACTTACCATGTCCTCCTAGTTTTCATCTACTGACTTTCTTTCCTAACCATGGCGTCTCTTTTTGTGTTATCATGGTTCTTTCGTCCTGACAAGATTGAAACTTACTTCAGACTTCCCACAGGTTTTCATCACCTATTTCCATCTGTCTGTAAATCCTGTCATTCCTTATCTCCAGCTGTCTCTTAAGTTTTCCATTTCTCTCCATTGTGACTCTGAGCTCAGCACTGACTTAGCCGGAGGATCTCAGTAAGCACTTTTGATTTATTAATTTTGAGCCCCCCAAACAAGATTTACATTTCATCCCACAGAACAAGAAATCTTTGACATGTATAACAATATTTTAAATATTGTTTCTCTCTGTCTTCACTTCTTCTTAAAACTTTTCTTCGATATTGTCACACGGATAGATATTTTTTAGGATTCATAGTTAAGAATTGGTATACCTTTTCAAATATTAGGTTTATTTTCAGGAAATGTTTATTACTGCTTGGAAACATTAGTGATATGTGTCTTCTAATACCTTATCTACATGTTTACTGATGACTTCGGGGTGGGGGGAGAAGGACTTATAAATGACCACTCTATGTAAAAATTTGAATAACTTTTACCTGGAAATCAAACACTGATTTCCAGGTAATATTACATAGACATTTAAGTGTCAAAATTCATATCACAGGAATAAAGTACAGCATTTTAATATTCTGTTTGATGTTAAGACATAGCAGGTGTATTACCAAGAGAAAAGGTGAACCATAATGGAGTAAATTAGCTGAATCCAAGATATAAATGTGCCTTGAAAAGTGGGCATGAAGCCTGTTTGTGAGCAATGGAGACTTGAGGTCTTTTAAAATGTAGCCATATGCAAAACAGAAAGTGTATATGAATTTAGTTCAGCTTGAAAATTCAGTTTCTCCCCTCTGTTGACTTCTTTATTTTTTTTGGTAAGGCCTCACTCTCTTTAAAAAACTTAAAATGTAATAATTCTCTTTATGCTAAAAAGTCATTTTCTACCTACAATTAAAAAAAAAGATGCATAGAAAGTCGCAGTATGATATCAAAAAAGTTGGTTAACCTCCCATGATGTATGATCTCTAAGTGAAACACAAATACTCTGTGATTTTTTTTTTTTTTCTTGTTAGGCAGTTGGATCTACATTGCCTCTCTTAATTTAGCTTTATATCTCTACAACCATATATAACTTTCTGAAAAGTGTTTCTTTCCATGGCAGAGATTCAGCTTTACATGGTATTTTGGTGTTTAAAAAGTACATATTGTTAAATGGTCTTTCATTGACTATATATACATATATGCTTTTGGAATATGCCCAGTAATATACAGAAGGTCTTGAATGACAGTTTAACATCTGTTGAGATAGCAAAAGTATAGCATAGTTTAACACCATCTCCTAAAGTATCAATGTATTTTACATCTGAAGACGAGGTAACATATAAAGAAGAAGGAATTAAATTTTGCAATAGAAATAATGGTAGAATCAGGGTGATAGTTTATAACATTAATATACCATGATGGTCAAGTAATTCAGAAATACCACAATTATTCCTCAAATCACAGCCACCTTTTTCTACAAGTCTCTGAGGCATACAAATTAGGACAAATGAAAGAAAAGTGCGATACTATTTTTCACTAGAAAAATTCTACTGTAGACACTCTTCTTTCAAAGATAGTTAGGTCTCACCTACTTTTTTCCAATATGCTTTATTCTCATTTCTTAACCTCTAAACATAAATCTTGGACCTTACCTCTCCCGCTAAAATGAGAAAAGAAGGACTAGAAATTATCAAAATGCCCTGGGTTATAATTGCAGCTCTGAGCTGGTGGAGGAGAAAGAGATCCCAGAAAGGTCATGCCACTTCCCAGGGAGCCCCTGGCCCAGACCACCAAAGCTATGTCGAATGGAGACCAGCGATAGCCACACAAAACTGTAGGACCTTTTCCTAATTTCTTAAGGGATCTGACCAATAAAAATGTGGTAAAGGGTAAAAGAGAAGTTTAAGATATTCCTTTCTCTATTTGCCTATAGAAATCTCCTCAGTGTGTTTCGACATGGGATATCCAGGATAGGTTGCATATGACTGCTATTTAAGATGGTTTGGGGTTCATGAAACAAATTAAAATTTTCTGTATAATATTTTAAGAATTCCAAATCAACTCATGAGCACTACGAGTCTAGGCCCTAGGTATCTCAGTGTTAAATATTTCATAGGAAAATTCATAGATTATAGGGAAACATCAAATATTATATACTGAAAATACCAAAAGTGAATAAAAGATGGACCACTCAGGAAAACCATTGTTAAACCATGTAAATAGCAAACGAATATCATATATGTACACGTGAATGTATATGTATATGTACATATTTATTGAAAGGATGGGCAAGGAGGCAGGCTGTAAATAGATACATAAAATAAGGAATTAAAAATATAATATGGGGTGATAAGTCTAACATGCTATGGAATTACAGATGCCAAAGAAATTTTTCTTTCTAAAGCCTGTTTCTCCATACTTCTCCAGTGTTGGCTGGGTACACACATAATGATTGTTTTATATAATTACTTCATATTGGAAAGTAATGAGTCAAGAAGGAATCTAATGTAAAACTAAAGAATAACAAAAACCAGAACAAGGCCTGAAGAACAAATGATAACTTAAAAATATTTTTTAAGCTTAAACGTAAGGAGAGAACAACCCAGATGGCCTGTATGTTTATTTTGCTTCAAAGGAAAGGTTTATTTCTGAAGTTGTTTGTAGGAATAATAACTTCTCTCACCACAGCACTTCCACAGTTTCAGTGTTGAAGCCCCTACTTTCATGTCGTATAGAGACTTACAACTAGCAAGTTTTTTTTTTTTTTTTTTTTTTTTTTTTATGCTGTACGCGGGCCTCTCACTGTTGTGGCTTCTCCCGTTGCGGAGCACAGGCTCCGGACGCGCAGGCTCAGCGGCCATGGCTCACGGGCCCAGCCGCTCCGCGGCATGTGGGATCCTCCCCGACCGGGGCACGAACCCGCGTCCCCTGCATCGGCAGGCGGACTCGCAACCACTGCGCCACCAGGGAAGCCCACAACTAGCAAGTTTTAAGCATTGCTGGTAGCATTTTTCTCAGGTAATTCTTTATTTACCCATCTGCCTCTGCCATTAAACAGTGACCTTCATAAGGGTCACTAAGTCCAATTCATTTCATATTATCAGTTCCTAGCACTTAATAGGTACCTAATTAATATTTGTTGAATGAATGCATGACTGCAATGAAAGTATACATTTGAGAATCATCCACCGAACCACTGTCAAAAACAAATTAGAAAGTAGTATTCAAGGTTCTACTGTCTCTAGACTCTCTTCCTTTTAGCAGAGTGTTCTGCTATCTGTGGTTGAGTTCTTTTTATATTTCAGGAGCCTCTTAAGCAATTCAGGGCTTGAAAAGTGATTTGGGATTGGCATGTAATACTTTCTCAAAACAAAAACTGCACAGAGAAGAAAAAGGAAATGTGAAGAAGCCCTCCCAGGAATAGAGGAATACACTGTATTCCTCATAGGCAATGAAGGATGTCAATTCACATATTCATGAAATGTATTCAGACTTTGACAGTACTATATTATTTTCCCTGTGCTTTAGCCTGAAGATGGAGACATTGACACGTTGGCCTACAAGGTATTCAATTAATATGTGTTTTAAGTGATTCTAGTGAAACTGCTAAGCTACTATTCCTTATATACAAAATATATATTATATGTGTATAATATATATAAAAGCCTACAGGGCTTCTGTTTTTTGTTTTTCTTATTTTTACAGATAAACTAACACACTGTTGACCTCCACTCTCACAGAGGACACAATGACATTCTTGATTCTCTTTTCAACCAAGGCAACTGCCTACATAAGAGAATTATGTGATCTTCATTTTTGTGCCAGCATGGCAATTTTTGGTTATTTCAGGTTTTCTCTAGCATATCTTATAAGTATCTATTTCATACTCTCTTAGGTAAAGGATAGGAATAGGAAGAAATAGTAAATTTATCGTAAAAACTGCAACCCAGATCTATGCTCCAGAGAAACAGTTTATCAGTCAAAAAAACCTTAAAAGAAAATGATTGATTCAAATTAGTGGCTTTTCACTATGGTTCATATATTTAAAATATAAGAATTATATTTAATACTATTTCTTTAACAATTTAGACACGTTTGTTCCTCTCTTTCTTGCCCATACTCCTTTACTCTTTCCCCACCAACTTTGGAGCTTAGCTTTCATGTTGGCCTTATTTCCCCAAAAATATTTATTTGAAATTATTCAAGGACATTTATAATACATTGAAAGTGTATTTTTCAGCTTGAATCTAATCGTGACATAAAAACATTTGTTTTCCTTTATAAGAGCACCTGTTTGTAAACTAATTCTGACATCAGTACAGTTGTCATATGGTAAGTTTAAAAACTTTTGGGGACCACTAAGTGTATGCTAGGCCTTTGGAAACCAACACTACCAATGGAGTCTTCTACCTATTAACCAAATGTCAGTAATTAATTGGAAGTTAGCTTGTGATATATATTCTTTGCACATGTTCCTGCCAAGAACTTCTGTGTCTAATTAAGACAATAAGGGATATTTGTGTTATGATTTCTGATAGTATTTCTATAATCCTTCAAACCACTTTTGAATGTCTTTTTTAAGTGTTCTGTTTTTAAATTCTGTAACTATAAGCTTCTGTAAATAAGGGAATTTTCAGTGTAGAACAAATGATTATCCAGAGAAATGTCGATCATACAATACAGCATTTGATTTTGACAATTTTGAAAATTTCTGGATCTGGGATAGCCTTGGAAAGTATTTTCAGGGCTAGATTAACCAAGCTAATACTCTAAAGGCAATTTTCTTGGCTATATCATACAATCCAACACTCCACTACAGCAAAATTTGAACTTAAATGGGGACAACATCTATTTGAAATACCATCACTGAATGTTAATTTCCATGGAGTCTCAAAAACCAGTGAAAAAATTTTCATTTCTTCCCATTGCTGAAGATCACGTTTATATATGAAGAATCTATGTTCATTAAAGATATCCCAAGCACATCTGTGTAAATTACACTCAAATTATTCATAAGTTTTTTGCTGCAGTTTTATAAGTTAGAGAGTGTTCTTTCTCTGTATTTGGTTTGTAATTCCCAAAGGTTCTCAAGGTGCTAATTCTATTCAATTCTTTACTTTCAATTTCAGTTTAGGGAGAAAATAAATTATTCTTTGCCTGACCATCATAAAATGTTGCTTAATTTTGGCAAGTGTAGAATATTTTAGTTGTGTTAAGTTGATAAATACTTTAGCCATAAAAGTGATGCTTGCAGTCAGCTTTGGCTTTACATATTGTGACAGTGTGTCAAATTACTGCTGAAAATTTGAGTAAAATCTGTATTCAAGATAGTTTTATTTTGAATATTTTTTTATTCCTAATTTTGTTGCCATTCATCTAAGCCTCCTGCCTAGAAGTACTGCAAGTTTCAAAAAAATAGGAACTACTAGGGGAAAAAAGAGACTTGTTTTTAATACTAAGACTTTTTTCATGTTTTGTTTTGTTTTTCAAGTATGGAGATCTTTGTTATATTCCTTATACTTAGGGGAAAATCTCACTTGATTTAAGATTGTTATATTGTTGTATTATATTTCTATTTGGTGAGACAGCATAGAGAAGAAAATATAGCCCTGGGTTAGTAAAGCCTGAGTGCAGTTCCCCTATCAGCCATGTGACTGTGGATCATTAACTTCCTGAACTACAATTTCCAAAGTTGTGAGAATTAAATATGTTAAATGGCTGATTTGACCTACTCGGTATAATATTTTGATTAGTCATTTAGTACATTTGAAAGATTACTATTAAATAAAAAGTATATTATACCCATTGCCTCCCATATTTGAACTCTGGAGTGTATTAAAAGTAGATGACAAGAATCAGATTGAATAAATAAGCGCAGATCTGTCCTTGGCTCCCAAAATGCCTCCTTCACAGTGTAACATCCCTGTCATCTTAACAAATGACTGACTTGTCATTTTAGTGTCATTAGTAATGCTAAAATTTCTCCTTGAAAAGTTAAATGAAGCAACATTTTACCTCTCAGTTAAAAGTGTTTTTATTTTTAATAATTTTTAATGCAATGTCCCTTAAAGATTTAAAAATCATAATTTTAATAGAAATATAGATATTTCCATGCCTGCTTCAACCTAGATCTAACCAATATTAGTTGGATTTCTTTTTTTTTTTTTTTTTTGCGGTACGTGGGCCTCTCACTGTTGTGGCCTCTCCCTTTGCGGAGCACAGGCTCCGGACGTGCAGGCTCTGCGGCCATGGCTCACGGGCCCAGCCGCTCCGCGGCATGTGGGATCCTCCCGGACCGGGGCACGAACCCGTGTCCCCTGCATCGGCAGGCAGACTCTCAACCACTGCGCCACCAGGGAAGCCCTAGTTGGATTTCTTGCTACAAAGTTTTCCCTTTTTGATTTATAGAGCTTATAACTATGAATGAAAGTTTCGTCAGGATTAATATACTTGGGATTCCAGCCACACCTCATATTTGTCTGGGTGTAAAAGTCCAATGCATTTATTTTGTACAGCATTTTCAGGGGAAAAAATCGACTTTTAAAATAAGTCAAAACAATATGCATAAAGGAAATACATATTTTATGTAGTTTATCATTTTTCATGGATAAATAATACAAAATATGAATGTAGGTCTTCTTTGCTTTTCCTATATGCAGTCTCACTTTCTCTCCTTGTGTATGATTGCTGTTATATCCGTATTCAAATATGCACAGAATACACACTCATTTTTACCTGACTGAATCAATGATTGCCATATTTTTCTAAACTTTAGTCGTTGCTGTTATCTGACAGATGAATAAAACTTCACTGGGCATAACTTCAAAAGAATAGATCTGATTTATCTGAAAGCATGAATTTCTGTATTATAATATAAATACTACATTTATTGAATGAATAGGTGAAAGAAACATGGATTATGTACCTTCTGTTTTTTAACATTTCATTTTTTGACATATTTCAGCATACTGTGGGTTTTCTTTCTTTTATATTTTATTTTCTTCCACAGTCCTTCCACATTACGTTAAAAGATTACTAAAATAAGAATGTCTGCTTTGTATGAATTCATGTTTTAAGATGCCTTCACAAGATGATTTATAAAATTCAAAGTTGAATAGCCATTTAGCAATCTAAGTGGACAGAACTGAAAGTTATAATGTATTCATGTATACATTCATAAATTACCTAGTGCTGTAGGTATAATAGTGAATAAGAAAAAAGATCACTGTCCTCACTGAGCTTAAAGTCTAATGGGAGCAAAAAATATTAATAAAAGGTAACTTTGTAAAGAAACACAAGTGTAAATTTGCCACTCTAATTCATGCTATGAAGCAGAGTATATGGTGCAATAATCAGAGAGAACACAGAAGGCTTCTTGAGGGAAATGTTTGATATATTAAAAAAACAGAAGGAATTAAGCAAGTAGATTAAAAAAAGCATTTCAGATAGGGAGCAGCATGTACAAAAGGTATTTTGGAAATTCTTCCTTGTGATTTCTATGAATGGTTAAATTTTTTTTATAATAAAAATTATTTTATTGTAAACAATACACACATATATTGATTTTTAAATGGTGTTATTTTCTGTTAGTATGAATGGTATTGCTGTTGTTATTAATACTACACAGTTTTGTGTTTATCTGCATTTATCTACAATTTAATTTCAGCTACTTGTTCTGGACTGAATGGGGACAGATGCCGTCCATTGGAAAGGCTCGTTTAGATGGCTCAGAGAAGGTTGTCCTCGTAAGCATGGGAATAGCATGGCCAAATGGCATCTCCATTGACTATGAGGTCTGTTGGATTTCTTAAGTATTGAAAGTGCATTAACTGCCAACTTGCATTAGTCTACTTTTAGTGTTCTCTTATTTTCTTTATATAACAATCAAAAACAGCTTGTAATATTACTTTTCAATCAACCTTAGGAAAATAAATTGTATTGGTGTGATGCTCGTATAGACAAGATAGAAAGAATTGACCTTGAGACTGGCGGGAATCGTGAGATGGTGCTGTCAGGGAGCAATGTGGATATGTTTTCAGTTGCAGTCTTTGGGGCGTACATCTACTGGTCTGACAGGTAATTTATTTTTTCATAAGTATTTGAGTCTCAAAATGTTATTTTAGTGCCAGTTGCTTTACCCTTGTAGGATTAGCCATTCCTTAGCAAGGTCACAGAAAGGATCTCACAAAACCATGTAATTTCCACAGAAGAGGCAGTCACTCTTGCTATTCCAGGCTCAACCCTTTCAATGTCACAGACTAATGTTGGTTTCTTTTCATTCTGCTGGGCCATCTGTTACCTTCAGCTTAAATAACTGGCTTGATTTGGATTAAAGATTGTTGATCACGTATGTTCAATTTCTTGGCAGAGCACATGCCAACGGGTCCATCAGAAGGGGCCACAAGAATGACGCCACAGAAACCGTAACCATGAGAACGGGTCTTGGAGTCAACCTGAAGGAGGTTAAAATCTTTAACCGAGTAAGAGAGAAAGGTCAGCACTCTTGTATGATAAATACATTTTATGTTATTTCTTTCTCTTATTTTTTTTGACATTTATTTATCAAACTTAAGTTAGGGATTAATTCTTATATGAGTCCAAAACCTCAAGACCCTATTTTTTTACATCTAATTTCCTACAAAAATCATATAGTAGCCTAATGAAATAAATATATAATAGTTCATGGATAGTTTTGCCTAGGACAGTGCATGTATATGGATGTTATATACCTGGTATGGCTTCAGTATAGGTTTAGACTAAGTAATATAGAAACACTTGATAAATATACATGTTCAATGAAGTATATACAAAGCACAATTAGGATATTAGAGAGTAAAAAGCAGCCAAAAATTTTTTTTGATTTTATATATATATATATATATATTTTAATAGTCACACACTTTATTTAGAACTAACTAAATATGCCACATTACTTGGGCCAAAAGGTTGTTTTTATGTCAGACTATATTTTAATACATAAAGTGATGATGGCTCCAGAAGGTTGCTATTAGTGTGAAATAAGTCCAGTCATCATTTCTTTAAAATATGTGTTTTGAAACTGATATGACATGATTTGGATTTTTTTTAATATCACTTCCATTAAGATAATGTTCATTTTAAATGTCCATTAGAGTAAATTGTAATTAATTTTCTTGACATCAAAGGAAGGTATAATAATTTTGGAGAGGATGATGGATTCATAGAGGAGAATTAGTCTGATGCAGAAATCTTAATATCATGTTATATCTTCACTCAAAACTGGAGTGAAAAACTTATGCCCAATATACTTAGGAAGGTAGGCACATTAGAGCCATAAATTTCTTTGATATCTTATATACTTCATCGACACCAAGTTTAAGGTACTGCCTATTTCTTTTGGTGAATGCAGTTCATGTTTTGAGTGAATCAGTTACTTGTACCAAAGATTACAATATATACAACCTATTGTAATCTTAGTATCAAGTTTCAAAAGGGTTATGCACTTAACTGGCTGATTAAGGGAAATTTTTTATGCTTCTCTTTGGATGGTCAGGGGAGCAGAAGAATGTGATCTTTGAAATAAAAAAATCCCAGGTTTTTAAACTGAAGTGATTAAAAATAGCAGTACTTTATAGTGTTTGGATTTATACTGACCAGTCTAAAAGTTAAGCATAAAATAACCCAGAATATTCAACATTAAATTTTTAATATTTTTCTAAGAAAAAACTATCTGGAAAACAAAAGAAAAAACACAGACATACGTGTGTGTACCTTCTTTTTCTCCCTAGGGACCAATGTTTGTGCCAAGGACAATGGGGGATGTCAGCAACTCTGTCTTTATCGAGGAAATTCCCAGAGAACTTGTGCTTGTGCCCATGGATATTTAGCAGAGGATGGAGTTACTTGCTTAAGGCATGAAGGCTATTTGCTGTATTCAGGGAGAACAATATTAAAAAGTATACATCTTTCTGATGAAACCAATTTAAATTCACCAATAAGGCCATATGAAAATCCACATTATTTCAAGAATGTCATAGCTTTGGCTTTTGACTATAATCAAAGAAGAAAAGGTACCAACCGAATCTTCTACAGTGATGCACACTTTGGAAATATACAGCTTATTAAAGATAACTGGGAAGACAGACAAGTAATTGTTGAAAGTAAGTACAACAATTTATTTTTAAACAGTTTGGTGGAAATGAGTATCATTTGGAGTAGTAGAGAAATTAGAGTGGTAATTGCATGTAGCAATTATATTTTCCTAGAGTTTATATTCAAGAATGAGTGAAACTATAACATCCAAACCCCCAAAAGTCAAAGAATTAACTGCTAGCATGTACAGTGTGAATATTATGATTATTAGCTTCTAATCATGGAACACTCAGTATATTCCTTATAATGTTTCTTATTAATAAGTATATTAAAATTCATGGAAAATAATTTTTCAGTATAAAACTTACTAATTTTATTTTCTTCCAGTGGGTGAAATTATATCTTTAAGAATATCTACCTAATTATATTCAGTGAATTTTATTTTCTCAAGTATCAGATTTTTTGTGTTCATATATATGACAGTCTTGATGAGAAAATGTTATTAAATAATCTAATATTTTAAAAATATTTTTAATAGTCTACAGGACAATACTTCTTTTAATATTTTACAGGACTCAAACATAATATTGTGTGAATTATCTACACATTATAATTTAGAGAAACCTCTTTCCTGTCATCCAACTTTTACAGGGACAATCTTCATATTCTTCATTCAGCATCTCTCTCTTCTCTATCTCTATGTGATTTCCATATATTCCTCACTTTTCCAATTTCACTATACTGAGGTCAATCTTTTTCATTACTTTTTAAATTGCAAAATAATACATAAATTATAAAATGTTCAAGTAATATGGATTTTTAACTGAAGTTTCTGCCTCATCCCTGCAACATCAATTCCATTTACTTGTGACAGCTGTCATGCCTCCAGAATTTTCTTGCGGTGTGTGTATCATTTTTAATTACAAAAATGTAATGATACAATATTCACCTGCTTTTTTTCACTTACAATATATCTTAAAAAGCTTTAAGGCTATTTAAGATAAGGCTTTATCTTATTCTTTTGAAAGCCTGTATCTATCCTATACTAAGAGTAAACTAATTTATTTAACCATTTTCTCACTGACATTTAGGTTGTTTTTGGTGTCTTATCACTACCTACAATGTCACAGTGAACATTTGTGCACATAAATATGTTTTTTCACACATGTGAATATTTCTTTAGCATAGAATCCTAGAAATAGAACTGCAAAATCATTGTTTTATTTTTTTTTTAGAACTGGTCAAATTTCTCCAAAAAGACCATATCAATTTATGTTTTCATTAACTGTTTATAAAAAGATCCATTTTCCCACACTTTTGACAATGATTTTATAATTTTTATTAGCTTATGACTAATATGTTTAAAAAGTCAACTTATATTAATATACATTTACCTGATAACTAGTGAGATCCAGCATCTATTCATATGCTTACTCATGTGAAAAACACATCAAACTCCCTATTGTACATGGCCATCCCATGTTAAGCCTGTCACAGTTTATTTTGTTCTCTCAGTATTTAATATCCTCACAATCCCTTTTGCCTATTCAAACCTGACAGCCTTTCCAAATCAGTTCAAGTGTGTACTTTCAAGCATATACAAATACACATTCTTGTTTCTTTATTCCTAGGTTACTATACTTGTGGATAATTTCATAACAATTTGTATATTCCAGCACATGCCATTTTGGCTTCCCTGTGTGTGTGTATATATATGAAGATGCAACTATAACTGTACTGATCATAGACTTGAGACATATTCGAGAATTACTGATTCTTTGGGTTTATCCCTATGAAGTTTACATTATAATTCTCTCTGGTCCTCCCTCCATTTCCTAGACTGACACAATTCAGAGTTGGAAGTGCTTATGTTGCATCTGTAATCTATTAACTAACATTCATTTTCTGTGCTCCAGATTCTTTGTCAGGTACCCTGGGTATAAAGATGAATATGAGTCCATAGACCTTTAGAAGCCATAGTTTAAGAAGAAAACTATGAGTAAAAAGACATTGAAATTCACTAGACTCTATAATATACTAAAGGCCTAGAGAATAAATAATCTTCTGAGGAAGCGCAGAGGATGTCACTGAGATGAGTTGAGGAAATGTAAGGGATCAATAGGAGTCTGCCTGTTGAGCCTGGTGGAGAAGGAAGAATTTTAGACCAATGGTCCCCAAATGTGGTTCCTAGGGTTCTCCCAATACATGTTCAAAATTATTTTCATAATAAGAGATCAAAATTATTTTCATAATAATACTAGATATTTATTTGCCTTCCACTGTGTTGACATTTGCACCAATGGTGCAAAAGCCATTGTGGCTAAATTGCTGGTACCTTAGCACTAATCAATACAGTGGCACCAAACGGCACTAGTAGTCATTGCATTTTTCACTGCCACTTAATAGCAGGAAAAAAAAAAAAAAAAAAGCCAGTTTCACTTAAGAATGTCCTTGAAGAAAAAGTAAAATAATTTTATTAAATATTAATCCTTCAATACACATCTCTTTAATATGCTGTGTGATATTATAAAATACATATAAGGAACTCTGATGCATTCTGAAGTATAGTTGCCTGAAGGATACCACGTATTTCTGTCATTATTTGAGTTTATGCTTTTTTTAAGGAATATCATTTTTTACTTAAAGAATGAGGAACAAACTATGGTTACTCAAACCTGGGTGTATGGCAGACTAAATACAATGAGTCTGTCACTCCAAGGAAAATGACCTACATTATTTATTTATTGCAAATAAAAATCAAGATTTCAAGTAAAAATTAAAATTTTCAAGACTTGTATCCACCATAGTTAGCTTGATAGCTTCCCATACTTCTGATGAGATGTGTAGTGATATTACTAATGATTTGGGGTGGGGGGTACTGCATGCTAAAATTGTCAGCATTGGAGGATATGCATAACTCAGGGAACCAATATTTTCCAAATGACATGATAAAATCATGCCTGGGTAAATGATCCATTCAGAGTATAAGATAGATGAATGAATTTTAATGTAATAGAATAGGAAAAGTTCATCACTATAGTTTCTGATTCCACACGGAAGCTAACCTTTAAGTAACTACCATTTGTGTTGTTGTAGTATAAAATCATATCCAGAATTATCTGAAAAGGCTGTTAAACCCTCCTTCCTTTTCCAACTTCACTGCTGTGTGAAGCTGGATTTTCTTCACAAATTTCAACTAAAACAACACAACAGATTGGACGTAGTAGAGTGAGAATCCAGTTGTCTTCTAGTAATCCAGAGAGTAAACAAATCTATAAAATGATAAAACAATGCTGTCTTCTCATTTTAAAAAATACAGCTATTTTTTAGATGTTATTTATATTAATATGCAGTCAATTCATTTTTGTTTTTTAAAATATATTAATACATATCAAAACAAATTTTTTAGTTTAAATTTCTAACACAATAGCTATAGACGTAACTCACATACACAAAACTTTTGCTGGAGTCCTTCAATACTTTTTAAGACTGTAAAAGTCCTCAGAACAAAAAAGATTACAAACTACTCTTCTAGACTAAAGGCTCAGAAAATTTTAAGTATAAAGACATGAAAAAGCACAGTGTAGACAAGGAGGGACACATCATTTGGCATGAATAGAACATGGGTTCATGGCATGAATGGTGTGAGATGAGGCTATCGAGTCCTAGAGAGAGGTCCAATATTGAAGGATTTGGTCTGCCAAGATAAGTAGTATTAAAGAAAAAGTTTCATTGAGATATAATATACATACCATACAACTCGTTCATTAA
Source organism: Phocoena sinus (assembly GCF_008692025.1). Taxonomy (NCBI): domain Eukaryota; kingdom Metazoa; phylum Chordata; class Mammalia; order Artiodactyla; family Phocoenidae; genus Phocoena; species Phocoena sinus. The sequence goes on from NC_045769.1 coordinate 90,250,805, forward strand.
AGTGTACTGTTCAATAATTTGGGGTATGCTACATTATTAGTATATTACATTATTAATAATTACATTATTAATTTTTAAAATTAGGTAAAAAATATATAAAACATAACATTTGCCATTTCAACTTTTAATTGTACAATTCAGTGACATCAAGTACATTCACAATATTGTGCAGCCATCACCATCTATTTCCAAAACTTTTAAAATAAATCTATTTATTTATTGGCTGCCTTGGGTCTTCGTTGCTGCACACAGGCTTTCTCTAGTTGCAGCAAGTGGGGGCTACTCTTCATTGTGGTGCATGGGCTTCTCATTGCAGTGGCTTCTCTTGTGTGGAGCATGGACTCTAGGCATGCGGGCTTCAGTAGTTGTGGCTCACGGGCTCTAGACTGCAGGCTCAGAAGTTGTGGCACATGGGCTTAGTTGCTCTGCAGCATGTGGGATCTTCCCAGACCAGGGCTCAAACCCGTGTCCCCTGCATTGGCAGGTGGGTTCTTAACCACTGTGCCACAGGGAAGTCCTTCCAAATCATTTTTCTCTCTTTCAACAGAAACCCTGTTTAAGCAGTTACTCCCCATTCCCCCTCCCTGTATTCTCTGGTAATCTTCATCTATTGTCTTTCTCGATGAATTTGGCTATTGTATATATTTCATGTAAGTGCAATCATACAATGTATGTTTTATTGTGTGTGGCACAATTCACTCAGTATAATGTTTTGAAGGTTAATCCATATTGTAGCAGGTGTCAGAAGTTCATTCCCCTCTTTAGGGCTGAATAATGTTTTATTGTATGTATATAACACATTTATTTATCCATTCATCTGTTATGGACACGAGTTTCTACCTTTGGTTATTGTGAAAATGGCACAGTGAATACTGAGATACTAATATTCAAAATAAGGAGTTATGATTTTTTTCAGTAGATGAAGGAAGACAATGGAGTGTTCTAAGGTAAGTATATAATAGGACTTTTGTTTTATGAAGATAACTCTGGCTATGTTATGTTTGATGACATTTAAGAGATGCCATGGGAGGTTGTTGCTGAGTTATAGATCCTATTTATATTGTGGTAAATTAAACTGAAAACAATTTAATCAAAGTATATACATATTTCTGTTCAGTAGTTGGCCTTTTTGTTTGGTTGATAGTTTCCTTCACTGTACAAAAGCTTATTAATTGGATATAGTCACGTTTATTTTACTTTTGTTGCCCTTGCCTGAAGAGATAGATGCAAAAAAATACTGCTAAGACTAATGTCAAACACTGTACTGCCTACGTTCATCAGGGATATTGGCCTGTAACTTTCTTTTACTGTACTGTTTTACTGTACTTCTTTTATCTGGTTTTTGTATCAGTAATGTTGGCTTCATAGAATGAGTTTGGAATTCTTCTTTCCTCTTCAGTTGTTTGGGATAGTTTGAGAAGGAGAGGTATTAACTCTTCTTTAAAGATTTGATAGAATTCACCTGTGGAAGCTGTCTGGTCCTACACTTTTGTTTGTTGGTCTGCTGAGATTTTCTATTTCCTTGGAAAATTGTATATTTCTAAGAATTTATCCATTTCTTCTAGGTTGTTCAATTAGTTGGTGTACAATTTTTTGTAGTAATCTCTTACTATCCTTTGTATTTCTGTGGTGTCAGTTGTAAGGCTAGATTGTTTGAGATTTTCTTGGTTCTTGACAAAGGCCTGTATTGGTATAAAATTCCCTCTTAGAACTGCTTTTGCTGCATCCTGTAAATTTTGGATATTTTGTTTTTATTTTTATTTGTCCAAAGGTATTTTTCTGTTTTCTCTTTAATTTCTTCAATGGCCCATTGGTTGTTTAGAAGCATGTTGTTTAGCCTCCACGTTTGTTTTTTTACAGTTTTCTTCTTGTAAATGATTTCTTGTTTCATAACACTACGGTCAGAAAAAAATGCTTGATATGAATTCAGTCTTCTTCATTATTGAGACTTGTTTTGTGGCCTAACATGTGATCTGTCCTGGAGAATATTCCATGTGCACTTGAAAACAATGTATATTTTGCTGTTTGGGGTTGGAATTTTGTCTAGTTATCTATTAGGTCCATCTGATCTAATGTGTCATTTAAGTCAATGTTTCCTTATTGATGTCTTCTATCCATTGATGTACGTGGTTTTGTTAAAGTTTCCTAGCATTACTGTGTTACTGTCATTTTTTTCTTTATGTCTGTGATTTGCTTAATGTATTTAGGTGCTCCTATGCTGGGTGCATAGATATTAACAAATGTTATAGCCTCTTGTTTGATTAATCCCTTTATCATTATGTGATGCCCTCCTTTTTCCCTTGTTACAGTCTTTGTTTAAAAGTCTATTTGTCTGATATAAATATTGCTATCCCAGCTTTTGTTTGTTTCCATTTGCATGGAATATCTTTTTCCAATCCCTTCACTTCCAGTCTGTATGTGTCTTCAGATATGAGTCTCTAGTAGGCAGCATATATATAGTTGTGTTTCTTTATCCATTCAGCAACCCTGTCTTTTGATTGGAGCATTTTGTCTATTTACATTTAAAGTGATTATTGATAGCTATGTATTTATTGCCATTTTGTTAATCATTTTCTGGTTGTTTTGTAGTTATTCTGTTCTTCTCTCATTCTCCTTTGTGATTTGTTGACTTTCTTTAGTGTTATGTTTATATTCCTTTATTTTTTGTGTATGTATTATAGATGTTTGGTTTGTGGTTACCATATGGTTCATATATCAACCTACATATATGTTATTTAAGTTGATGGTTGCATAAGTTTTGGACACATTCTAAAAGCACTACATTTATTACTGACCCTGTTCACAATTTGTGTATTTTGTGTCATATTTTACATCTTTTTGTGTATTGCTTATGTAATTATTTTAGAGGTAGATAATTTTACTACTTCTGTCTTTAACCTTCATACTAGCTCTAGAAGTGATTGATCCCTACCTTTACTACATGTTTGCCTTTACCAGTAGGATATTTTTTCATTTGTGGCTTTTTCTTTTCCATTTAATGATGCCCCTTTAACATTTCTTGTAAGGGCCAGTTGAGTGGTGATGAGCTCCTTTAGTTTTTGCTTGTCTGGGGAAACTCTGTATCTCTCCTTTCTTTAGTTCTGAATGATAACCTCACTGGAGTATTCTTGATTGTAAGTTTTTTCTTCCAGCACTTTGGATATATCAAGCCAGTTCCTTCTGGCCTGTGAGGTTTCTGCTGCAAAGTCACTGGATAGTCTTTGTGGGTTTCCTTGAGTGTTACTTATTTTTCTCTTGCTGATTTTAAGATTCTCTAACTTTTGACATTTTAATTATAGCATGTCTTGGTGTGGGTCTCTCTGGGTTCATCTTGTTTGGCACTCTCTGTGCTTCCTGGACTTGGATGTCTCTTTCCTTTGCCAGGTTAGGGAAGTTTTCAGTCATTATTTCTTCAAAAAGTTTTTCTATTCCTTTCTGTTTATCCTTCTTGAATCCCTATAATGCAAATCTTAGTTTGCACTGTATTGTTCCAGAGGTCTCTTAAACCATACTCATTAAATTATTCATTCTTCTTGCTCTTCCAATTGGGTGATTTCCACTAACCTGTCTGCTGGTCCTTCCCCCTATTTTTTATTTTGGTTACTGTATCCTTTGGTTCCGAGTGGTTCTCTTTTTAATATTTTCTCTTTGTAGAAGAGCTTGCTGAGTTCATTCACTTGTTTCCCAAGTTTGGTGAGCCTAGTTGAGCTTTTTATCACATAAATTGGCTTATCTAGCTACGTTTTATTTACCTTTTTTTCTGAGATTTTGGTTTGTTGTTTTATTTGAAATGTATTCCTTTGTCGCCTCATTGTGCCTAAGTCTGTGTTTGTTTAGGTAATTAGAATAATCAGCTATGTCTCCTAGTCTTGAAAGAGTGGCGATATGTAGAATGTGTCCTGTTGGCACCCTGATAGGTGGAGCTGACTCTCCAAAGTGCTTGCTGCTTTGGAGGGACACCATTGTCATCCAGGGCAGCTTGCCAGGTTGGGCAGAGAAGGAGCCACTTTGGATGAACTGGCCAAAGTAGGTGAGTTGGGCAGGACAGGTCCTTGGGAACACTGGGACAGGGTGCCCAGTGTTAGCTGGGTTGATGGATAATGACAGAAATGGTGCCTCCCAGCACTAGGTCAGCTAGGTAGAAGGAGAGTTTAAAAACATGTTGCCTTTCAGCACTTCTGTACATGGAGAAAGTTTCTACAGATTCCTGCCACTCTGGCACATGCCCTAAAATCAGTCAATGAATCTCATGACCCAGGTGCTTTTCAAAGCTACTGCCTCTGCACTGGAACTTGGAGTTTGTGCACGAGCTCTTCAAAAGCAGAGTCTCGAGCTCTCTTGGACATAGTCCTCACTGATTTTCAAAGATGGGGCTCTTCTTTCCAGTGCAAGTCCCCTGGGATGGGAGCCCAATGTGATGCTTTGAACCCTTGCTCCTTAGGGAGCACCTCTGCAGCTGTGATATTCCTCCTGCTTGTGTGCCACTATACTAGTTGTGTGGGTTCTGATTAGAACACCATTCTGCTCCTCCTTCTTGTCTTGATGTAACCTTTTCTTTATACGCATAGTTGTAGAAAATCTATTCTGCTAGTGTTCAGATTGTTTCTCAGAAATGGTTGTTCCACATGTAGTTGTAGTTTTGGTGTTTCTGTGGGAGGAGATGAACTCAGGTTCTTCGTACTCTGCCATCTTAATTCGGAACCCCTTTGACATTCTATTTTGATAAATCTGGAAAAACACATTTCATTTTGATACATCTTTTACCAGTTAGTTACAAAAAAAGTAAATTCACTGACATGTGATTAAGTATTTAAAGATAGAAGAGAGTTCTAAATACCTTTACAAATCAGATTTAGGTTTTAGATACTTTATATATCTGAATATGGGGAAAGGATAGGATGAAGGCTCTCTTCTTTATCTTTCAATTCATGTAGAATTAAATTTTTGCTCTGAGGTATAAAAGATGAGATGAAGAGCCACTAAATACACTTAAATGTGTATTACATGCTTACAATGTGCCATAGATTATTAGGTAGTGGCAAATAAAGATGAAAGGTCTTATCTTTTTAACCTCTGGGAACTCAAAGTATGGCAAAGGGAAAATGCCATGTTTCACTTTTCATATTTGAAGAGTCAGACTGTTGGTCAACATGATATTAAAACACTGAGATTATCTCTGGCTTTAAAAACATAGCATGATTGATGATAATTATAAAAAATAAAAACTAAGAAGAGATTCATAATTTCAAAGCACAAAATAAGATTTTCCTTGAATAATAAACAAACAACAGAACAGAAATACAATGCAGTTAGAATGACTGAAATATAGAGGAACAGGAGCAAGTTTAAAGCCTGCTTGAACCAGGGACTGGGGTGAGGCTGCCACATAGGAAAATAAGGCTGAATTAAAGTTGTGCCATCTCCTTCATATACCAATGTCCTATGTGACGTTTTTTGCCGTAGAGGCTTAGAGAATACAGAAACAATCCTGTGACCAACACTAACATCAGTCTTTTACACATTGATGGCTTTTCAGGCTCTCATAGGCCCTGTGGAGCAAAAATCCAAGTGAATTATGAAAGACAGGGCTGCAGCTTAAGGCCCAGGAGCCAAGTGAAGGCAACTGAACCAACAAACTACAGGGAATGAGTGCTGGAAGAGAGGTTAAAAAATTAAGGAGAGTCTGCAAATTCAAATTCCACAATAGATGGATTTTAAAGAAATACAGCTAAAAAGAAAAGTGTACCAACCAGCAGATGAGTGAAAACAAATAATAGAACAATTAGAAGGAGACTTTTATAACTTTTGGGGGAGTTCATCAGAGAGGAAAAGGAATACATGTTTATAAGAAGTACAAGAAATGGTAAAACCAAAGAGGCTAAAATTATATAAGAAAAAAATAATTAAAATGAAAACTAAAAATCTTAGAACTGAAAAATATGGTCAGAATAATAAAAATTAAAAAGAAATCCCAATTGATAAAGTTTATGTTGGACTAGTCAAAGTGAGAATGAACCAATGGTATGATAATTAGTGAGGAATTAATATGTAAATTACAGAATAAACTGAGAGCAGTTGTGAAACTTGGAAGGTAATTTGGTAGGTCCAACATGATTATAGCTAGTAGAGGTCAACAAATGACAAAGAAGAGAGGGAAGGAAAGAAAAATATCATCCAAGAAACAATAATGGAGTTTACTACAAAAGAGGAAATAAATGGGTCCTTAGATTGAAAATGAATTCTGAGTACTGAAAAAAGAATCATAAAATTAAGTCAGCCATCAAAGTAAAATTCAGAGAATCATAAAAAAAAGGGACAACCTTAAAATGCTACCAGAAGTAACAGAGAGATTATCTACAGAGGAACAGTAATTGAATTTAAGCAGGCATCTCACCAGAAGCATTAGAAATATGTTCACACTCCTAAGGAAATATATAACCCTAAACTGTTATTCAAAATGAAGGGAAATAAAGATTTTTCCAGACATACAAATCAGTAACAGTACATCGACATATTCTCACTAAAAAACAAACCAAAAAACCTTAAAATAATGGCTTCAAACTTGACCATAATAAAGTAGTAAATTAGTGTTTTACATTATGACTTGGTATATATGTTTCAGTTTTATAGATTAATATCTTTATTCCATAGGATTCATTCTGATGTTTTTGTTTTAGCCAATCAGAGCAGTTTATCATTTCAAAAAACAACATGGCTTAAAATAAGGTTTCCTTACATTCAATAACCAGTTAAAACGTGTAATTAAGCAAAACTTCTCAAACTGGAAATAAAAACAGAGGCACAAAATTGTAATAGAGAAAATTATAAAATATTAGTGGACATAAAGAATGACTTTAAATAAAGGGAGAAAATGTTTAAATAAAGGGAGAAAATGTAATTTTCATGATGGGAAAGTAACTTTTTTCATGCAACTTCATATGCTGATCCTAAAATGTACATGGAACAGCAAAATTCCAATAATACCTAAGGCAATTTTGAAAAAATATAAATTTGTAGTCTCTCCTTGACAAGAATTTCAATTATAAAGTTATAATAATGAAAAGAGTGTGATATTATTAAAAGAATAGTAAAATGGAAAAGAGGACTTAAGCAGATCCACACATACACGTCTTGTAAATGTTTTTGTTAACAAGTTGATATTACAAATCAGTTGAAAAATAATGAACTGCATTTAATAAATTTTGCTAGTACAATTCGCATGCAAGAAATAAGTAAAAATTCTATCTCTAGCTTATACTGTACTCAAAAATAAGTTTCAGTTGAGAAAGATGGTGAAGTAAAAGGACCGTGAGCTCACCTCCTCTCACAAACACACCAAAATCACAACTAACTGCTGAACAACCATCAATAAAGAAGACTGGAATCTACCAAAAAAAAAAAAAAAAGATATTCCTCATCCAAAGACATGAAGAAGAAACCATGGGAGGAGGGGCACACTCGCAATATACTCAAATCCCATACTGCCCAGATTAGCAACCCACAAACTGGAGATTGATTATATTGCAGAAGTTCTCCCACAGAAGTGAAAGCTCTGAGCCCCACACCAGTTGCCCCAGCCTAGGGGTCCGGCATTGGGAGGAGGAGTCCACAGAGCATTTGCCTTTGAAGGCTAGCAGGGCATGATTGTAGGAGCTCCACAGGACTGGGGGAAACAGAGACTTCACTCCTGGAGGGTGCACATAGGTCTCGCAGGCACTGGGACCCTGGGCAGAAGCAGTGACTCCAGAAGAACGTGTGCCAGACCTACCTGCTAGTCTTAGAGTGTCCCTGGGGAGGTGGCAGATGGCTACAGCTCTCTCTGGGGTCATAAAAGGTGGCAGACATAGCAGAGACCTACGTGCACTCTGGCTTCAGGCAGACATTTTGGGTCTTTGGCCCCAAGACCTGGCCCCACCCAACAGCCTGTAAGCTCCAGTGCTGGGACGCCTCAGGCCAAACAACCAACAAGGTGGGAACACAGCCCCAACCATCAGAAGACAGGCTGCCTAAAGACTTCCTGAGCCCACAACCACCTTTAGACACACCACTTGACATATCCCTGCCCACCAGAGGGACAACACCTAGCTCCAAACACTAGTGGGCAGACCCTCCGACCAGGAAGCCTGAACAAGCCTTTAGACCAGCCTCACTCACCAGGGGAAAGACACCAGAAACTAGAAAACCACCATACTGCAGCCTGCCAAACTGAGTCCATAAACACAAGTCAGAACCTATTCTGGGGAAACAGCTGGTCTTTGGCCCTTGAGTGAAGGGGAGTATAATGCTGGGACACATAAGACATCCCCTACAGAGGGCCACTTCTCCAAGGTTGAGAAGTGTAACTAAACTACCACATACATAAAAATACAAATAGAAATGTGAACAAAATGAGATGACAAAGGAATATGTTGCAGATGAAAGAACAAGATAAAACACAAGAACAACTAAGTGAAGTGGAGATAGGCGATCTACCTGAGAAAGAGTTCAAAATAATTATTGTAAAGGTGATCCAAGAACTCAGGAAAAGAATGAATGCACAGAGCAAGAAGTTATAAAAATATTTTACCAAAGAGTCAGAAAATATAAAGAGCAACCAAACAGGGTTGAAGAATACAATAACTGAAATAAAAAATATAGTAGAACGAATCAATAGCAGACTGAATGAGGCAGAAGAACAAATCAGTGGGCTGAAGACAGAATGGTGGAAATCACTGCCATGGAATGGAATAAAGAAAAATAATGAAGAAAATAAGGGCAGTTTAAGAGACCTCTGGGACAATATCAAACACACAAACATTTGCATTATAGGGGTCCTAAAAGGAGAAGAGAGAGAGAAAGAGCCTGAGAATATTTGAAGAAATAATAGCTGAAAACTTCCCTAACATGGGAAATGAAACAATCACCCAAGTCCAGGAAAAGCACAGAGTCCCATACAGGATAAACCCAAGCAGAAACATGCCAAGAAACACATTGATCAAATTGACAAAAATTAAAGACAAAGAGAAAATATTAAAAGCAACAAGGGAAAAGCAAAAAATAATATACAAGGGAATTCACATAAGGTTATCAGCTGATTTTTCAGCTGAAATTCTGCAGGCCACAGGGGAGTGGTGCCATATATTTAAAGTGATGAAAGGGAATAACCTACAACCAAGAACACTCTATCCAGCAGCAAGGCTCTCGTTCAGATTCAGTGGATAAATCAAAAGCTTTACAGATAAGCAAAAACTAAAAGAACTCATCACCACCAAACCAGCTTTATGAGAACTGCCAAAAGAACTTCTCTAAGCAGAAAACGCTGGAAGTAGAAACAAGACAATTAATGGGAAAGCTCACCAGTAAAGGCAAACATATAGTGAAGGTAGAAAATCATCTACATACAAATATGATATCAAAACCAGTAATCATAAGAGGAGGAGAGTATGAATGCAGGATATTTGAAATTAAGACGTCTGCAACTTAAAACAGTCATGTGTACATATAGACTGCTATACCAAAACCTCATGGTAACTGCAAACAAAATATCTATAATAGATGTACACACTAAAATTAAAAGGAATTCAAACACAACACTAAAGATAGTCATCAAATCACAAGAGAACAAAAGAGAAAAGCAAGAAAAAGAGATCTACACAAATCTAAAACAATTAACAAAATGGCAATAAGAACATATAAAATAGATAATTACCTTAAATGTAAAAGGATTAAATGCTTCAACCAGAAGACATAGACTGATGGAATGGATACACAAATAAGACCCATATATATGCTGTCTACAAGAGACCCACATCAGATCTAGAGACACATATAGACTGGAAAGTAAGGGGACAGAAAAAGGTATTCCATGCAAATGGAAATCAAAGGAAAGCTGGAGTAGCAATTCTCATATCAGACAAAATAGACTTTAAAATAAAGACTGTTACAAGAGACAAAGAAAGACAATACATAATGATCAAGTCATCAATCCAAGAAGAAGATATAATATTGTAAATATTAATATATATGTACCCAACACAGGAAAACCTCAATATATAAAATGCTAACAGCCTTAAAGGATAAATCAACAATAACACAATAACAGTGTGGGACTTTGACACCTCGCTTACATCAGTGGACAGATCATGCAGACAGAAAATCAATAAGGAAACACAGGTCTTAAATGACAAATTAGACCAGATGGACTTAATATTTATAAAAGATTCCATCCTAAAGCAGCAGAATACACATTCTTTTCAAGTTCCCATGGAACATTCTCCAGAATAGAATGCATGCTGGGCCACAAAGCAAATCTGGCTAAATATAAGAAAATTGGGACTTCCCTGGTGTTCCAGTGATTAAGAATCCACCTGCCAATGCAGGGAACACGGGTTTGATCCCTGGTCTGGGAAGATCCCACATGCCACGGATCAACTATGACCATGTACCACAACTACTGAGCCTGTGCTGTAGAGCCTGCATGCCACAACTACTGAAGCCTGCACACCTAGAGCCTGTGCTCTGCAACAAGAAGCCACTGCAAAGAGAAGCATGCACACGGCAACAAAGAGTAGCCCCCGCTTGCCACAACTAGAGTAAGCCCATGCGCAGCAACAAAGACCCAACACAGCCAAAAATAAATTTATATAAAAAAAGAAAATCGATCGGGGGAGGAGTCAAGATGGCAAAATAGGAGGACTTGGAGTTCGCCTCTCCTCACAAATACAACAAGAATACATCTACAAATGAAACAATTCTCACAGGGCACCTATTGAACACTAGTAGAGGTCCTTGGACACCTAAAAGGACAAGAAAAATCCCCATGCAACCAGCTAGGATGAAAGAAAGAAGAAAAGAAAAGAGGAAACAGGATGAGACCAGCACCCTGGGCAGGGGAGCTGAAGGAGAGGAGAGGTTCCCACACTCAGGAAAGCCACCTCACAGTGGAGAGATCATCTGGGATAGAGAGGAAGCTTTGGGGATCAGAGGGGAATGCAGCATCCAGTCTCTGAGAGGACAGAGTAGGAACTACGTGCATGGTCCATGCTACAGCCCTGCACACTCCAGCCCAAGTCATGTGTCTCGTGGTGTAGAGGGGGGCTGGGTGCTGGAAAGTGGGGTTTGGAGAGCAGACCCAGGGAGAGGATAGATGTTGGCTGTGAAGAGACAGTCTGAAAGGATGGGACTAAGGAGCTCCACAACTGGAAAAGACTGAGGGAGAAACCTGGACCACCATAGAAGCACGGTGCATCTGTTGACTGGCATGCAAGGGGCAGGGCCACCTTTGAAACTCCCTTCCCCATATGGCGGTCCCTGCCTCTGCAGGCACTAGCAGGGGTGCCTACCTCAGCAGGCTCGCCTGCCCCTCAAGCTAAAACCTCCTCCAGCCATGCAGGTCCCGGCGGGCCCAAGTACTACCCCTGCCAAAGCCTCCAAAGGTCACACCAGTCCTGGTGGGCCTGAGAACCGCCCCTGCCAAAGCCTCCTCAGGCTGCGCCGATCCTGTGGCCCAGGCACCACCCTGCCAAAGCCTCCTCCAGCTGTGCTGGCCATGCCTGTGAATGCCTTCACTGGCCTGTGCAGACATGTGTGCTCCAGGGCAGCCTCGGGAGCAGAAACTCGTGGAGGAAAACATGCAGAAGAGGAGCTGAAACCACAGGCTGAGCCCCAGGGGCTGTGCAACTAAGGAAGAAGACCTGAAATGTCTCTTCACAAGCTACACAAACCATGGAGTTAAACCTCTGCTGATGGCTTCCTAAATTCATTGCCTAAGGAACATCCAAACAGACAAGTGCTCCTGCAGCTGATACGGATCTGGCTTTAGCAGCTGTGGGCTTTGTGTGCACATACAGTTGAGGGTTGGGTGAGGCCAGAGTCTGAGCTGCCTCCATAGATCCCACAGTGGGTACAGATGCATGACTACTGCAGTACTGGGACTTGACCTCAATGGATCTGTGCTGGTGGCCTGGTGAAACAATACCTGAGAGTCATGAAGGCCATTTGCCAGCAAATGGTGAGACTGAGAGGAGTGCAAACAACAGTGTAGTTTGTGAGCCCGCACAATGGGTGAAAGGGGACACAACTGAGCACACTCACAGGTGAACAGCCCCAGAAGAGGAATACTCAAAAGCTTCTCTCCAAGTGGGAGTGCTCCATACCACCTATCTCACATCACAGATCGAGAAACACAGCTAAGAAACAGATCTCAGGGCTTCTACCTCAACAACTACAGAGCACACCATGCCCCTGAGAGGGGCGGTGACAACCACAGAGCAAAGGGGAGGCCTCACTCAATATCCAACTCACGCACCCCAGGGCAGACACCAGAAGCAAAAGGAGCTACGATCCTGCAGCTTGCAGAAAGGACACCACAAACACAGTAAGTTAGACAAAATGAGACAAAAGGGAAATCTGCTGCAGACAAAGGAGCAAGATAAAAACCTACAAGAACAACTAGATGAAGAGGAGATATGGCAATCTACCTGAAAAAGAATTCAGAATAATGATAGTAAAGATGATCCAAGACCTCACAAAAGAATGGAGGCATGGATTGAGAAGATGCAAGTGATGTTTAACAAGGACCTAGAAAAACTAAAGAACAAACAGAGATGAACAGTGCAATAACTGAAATGAAAAATACACTAGAAGGAATCAATGGCAGAATAACCAAGGCAGAAGAATGGATAAGTGAGCTGGAAGAGAGAGAATGGTAGAAATCACTGCCACAGAAACAGAATAAAAGAAAAAGAATGAAAGAAATGAGGACAGCCTCAGAGACCTCTGGGAGAACATTAAATGCACCAACATTCAACTTATAGGGGCCCCAGAAGAAGAAGAGAAAAAGAAAGGACCTGAGAAAATATTTGAAGAGATTATACTAAATAAACTTCCATAACATGGGAAAGGAAATAGTCAACCAAGTCCAGGAAGCACAGAGAATCTCATATATGATAAACCCAAGGAGGAACAGGCCAAGACACATATTAATCAAATTAACAAAAATTTAATACAAAGAAAACATATTAAAAGCAACAAGGGAAAAGCAGAAAAAGACATACAAGAGAATCCCTATAAGGTTATCAGCTGATTTTTGCAGCAGAAACACTGCAGGCCAGAAGGGAGTGGCATGATATATTTAAAGGGGTGAAAGGGAAAAACCTACAACCAAGAATACTCTACCCAGCAAGGCTCTCATTCAGATTTGATGGAGAAATCAAAAGCTTTACAGACAAGCAAAAGCTAAGAGAATTCAGCACCACCAAACCAGCTTTACAACAAATGCTAAAGGAACTTTCTAGGTGGAAAACACACAAGAGAGAGAACAAAACAGGAAGGGAAGAAAAAAGACCTACAAGAAAAAACCCAAAACAATTAAGAAAATGGCAATAGGAAAATATTGATGATTACCTTAAATGTAAATGGATTAAATGCTCCAAGCAAAAGACATAGACTGGCTGAATGGATATAAAAACAAAACCTGTATATATGCTGTCTACAAAAGACCCACGTCAGACCTAGGGGACACATAAAAATTAAAAGTGAGGCTATGGATAAAGAATTTCCATGCAAATAGAAATCAAAAGAAAGCTGGAGTGGCAATACTCATACTAAACAAAATAGACTTTTAAATAAAGGACTGTTACAAAGGGCAAGGAAGGACCAGTACAATAATGATCAAGGGATCCAAACAAGGAAGAAGATATAACAATTGTAAATATTTATGCACCCAACATAGGAGCACCTCACTATATGAGGCAATGCTAACAGCCACAGAAGGGGAAATCAACAGTAACACAGCAATAGTGGAGAATTTTAAACCCCTCTTACACCAATGGACACATCATCCAGACAGAAAATTAATAAGGAAACACAAACCTTAAAGGACACATTAGACCAAATAGACTTAACTGGTATTTATAGGGCATTCCATCAGAAAGCAGCAGAATTACACTTCCTTCTCAAGTGTACATGAAACATTCTCCAGGACAGTTTCACACCTTAGATCACAAATCAAGCCTTAATAAATTTAAGAAATTGAAATCATATCAAACATCTTTCCTGACCAAAACCCTCTGAAATTAGAAATCAATTACAGGAAAAAGGAAACTGTAAAAAACACAAACACATGGAGGCTAAACAATATGTTATTATTAAATAACCAATGGGTCACTGAGAAATCAAAGAGGAAATTAAAAAAATACTGAGAGACAAATGAAAACAAAAACATGTGATACCAAACCTATGGGACATTAGCAAAAGAAGTTCTAGAGGGAAGTTTATAGCACTACAATCTTACCTCAGGAACAAGAAAAATCTCAAATAAACCACTTAACCTACAGCTCAAACAACCAGAGAAAGAAGAAAAAACAAACTCCAACTTAGTAGAAGGGAAAGAAACCATAAAGATCAGAGCAGAAATAAATGACCTAGAGATGAAGAAAACAATAGAAAAGATCAATTAAACTAAAAGCTGGTTTTCTGAAAGATAAACAAAATTGATAAAACCTTTAGCTTGATTCATCAAGAAAAAGGGGGAGAGACTCAAATCAATAAAATTAGAAATGAAAAAGGAGGAAAGTTATAATGGACACTACAGAAAATACAAAGAATTATAACAGACTACTACAGGAAACTATAAGCCAATAAAAATGGACAACCTAGAAGAAATGGGCAAATTCCTAGAACAGTGCAAACATCCAAGACTGAACCAGGAAGAAATAGAAAATATGAACAGCCCAATCACAAGTATTGAAATTGAAAGTGCAATTAAAAAACTCGCAAAAACAAAAGTCCAGGACCAGATGGCTTCACAGATGAATTCTATCAAACATTTAGAGAAGATTTAACATCTACCCTTCTGAAACTCTTCCAAAAGTTGCAGAGGAAGGAACATTGCCAAGCTCATTCTATGAGGCCACTATCACCCTGATACCAAAACCAGACAAAGACATCACAAAAAAAAGAAAATTACAGGTCAATATTACTGATGAACACAGACAAAAAACTTCTCAACAAAATACTAGCAAACAGAATCCAACAACACATTAAAAGGATCATACACCCTGATCAAGTGGGATTTATCCCAGGGATGCAAGGATTCTTCAATATATGCAAATCAGTCAATGTGATACACTATACTAACAAATTGAAGAATAAAAACCATATAATTATCTCAATAGATGCAGAAAAAAATCTGCATCTGACAAAATTCAACACCATTTATGGTAAAAAACTCTCCAGAAAATGGGCATAGAGGGAACCTACCTCAACATAATAAATGACATATATGACAGACTTACAGCTAACATCACACTCAATAGTGAAAAGCTGACAGCACTTCCTCTAAGATCAGGAACAAGACAAGGATGTCCACTCTTGCCACTTTTATTCAACATAGTTTTGGAAGTTTTAGCCACAGAGAATAAAAAGATGTAAAAGAATCCAAATTGGAAAAAAAGAAGTAAAACTATCTGTTTGCAGATGACATGATACTATACATAGAAAACCCTAAAGATGCTACCAGAAAACTACGAGAGTTCATCAATGAATTTGGCAAAGTGCTAGGATACAAAAGTAATACACAGAAAACCCTTGCATCCCTATACACTAACAACAAAAGATCAGAAAGAGAGATTAAGGAAACAATTGTATTTACCATTGCATCAAAAAAAAAAAAAAAAGGTACCTAGGAATAAACCTACCTAAGGATACAAAAGACCTGTATTCCGAAAACTATAAGACACTGATAAAAGAAATTGAAATGACACAAAGAGATGGAGAAATATACCATACTCTTGGATTGGAAGAATCAATATTGTCAAAATGACTATACTATGCAAAGCAATCTACGGATTCAATGCAATCTCTATCAAAGACATTTTTCACAAAATTAGAACAAAAGAATGTACAATTTGTATGGAAACACAAAAGACCCCTAATAGCCAAAGCAATCTTGAGAAAGAAGAATGGAGCTGGAGGAATCAGGCTCCATGACTTCAGACTATACTACAAAGGTACAGAAATCAAAACAGTATGGTACTGGCACAAAACAGAAATATAGATCAATGGAACAGGGTAGAAAGTCCAGAGGTAAACCCATGCACCCATGGCCACCTAATCTATGACATAGGAGACAAGAATGTACAATGGAGAAAAGACAGTTTCTTCAATAAGTGGTGCTGGGAAAACTGGACAGCTACATATAAAAGAATGAAATTAGAACACTCTCTAACACCATACACAAAAATAAACTCAAAATGGATTAAAGGCTTAAATGTTAGGCCAGATACTATAAAACTCTTAGAGGAAAACATAGGCAGAACACTCTCTGACATAAATCATGGCAAGATCATTTTTGATCCACCACGTAATGAAAATAAAAACAAAAATAAACAAATGGGACCTAATAAACTTAAAAACTTTTGCACAGCAAACAAAACCATAAACAAAACAAAAAGACAGTCCTCAGAATGGGAGAAAATATTTGCAAATGAAGCAACTTACAAGGGATTTATCTCCAAAATATGCAAACAGCTCATGGAGCTCAATATCAAAAAAACGAACACCCCAATCAAAAAATGGGCAGAGGACCGAAATAGACATCTCTCCAAGATGGCCAACAAGCACATGAAAGGATGCTCAACATCACTAGTTACAAGAGAAATGCAAATCAAAACTACAAAGAGGTATCACCTCACACCAGTCAGAATGGCCATCATCAAAAAATCTACAAACAATAAATGCTGGAGAGGGTGTGGAGGAAAGGGAACCCTCCTACCTTGTTGGTGGAAATGTAAATTGATACAGCCACTATGGAGAACAGTATGGAGGTTCCTTAGAAAACTAAAAATAGAGTTACCATATGATCCAGCAATCCCACTCCTGGTCATATATCCAGAGAATACAATGGTTCAAAAGGATACATGCACCGAGTGTTCAGTACAGTGCTGTTTACAATAGCCAAGACATGGAAGCAACTTAGATGTCCATTGACAGATGAATGAATAAAGGAGGTATGGTAGATATATACAGTGGAATATTACTCACACATAAAAAAGAAGGAAATAATACCATTTGCAGCAATGTGGATGGACCTGGAGATTGTCATACTAAAGTCAGTTAGAGAAAGACAAATATCATCTGACATTGCTTATATGCAGAATCTAAAAAAAAAAAAAATACAAATGAACTTATTTAAAAAACAATAATAGACTTAGAGATTTAGAAAACAAACATGGCTATCAAAGGGGGAAAAGAGGGGAGAGGGAGGGATAAATTTGGAGGTTGAGATTAAGTTATACACACTACTATATATAAAATAGATAATGAGCAAGGACCTACTTATATAGCATAGGTAACTGTACTCAATATGTTTTAATAACGTAACAAACGAAGAATCTGAAGATAGTGTATGCAAATATATTTGCATATATAGCTGTATATATATATATATATATATATATGTGTGTGTGTGTGTGTGTGTGTGTGTGTGTGTGTATATGAAATGGATTGGTCTGTTGTACACCTGAAACACAATATTGTAAATCAACTATACTTCAATAAAAATTTTTTTATAAAAGAAATTATTACCAATAAAAATGTTTCAGCTACACTGATCATGTAAATGTGCTACTTTTTAATTTCAAAGAAAATATAGACGAATATATTTATGCACTCCAGATAGGAACATATTTCAAAAATTAGACACAAAAAGTTTGGTATATTTTACCTCATTGAAGTTAAAAACTCTTTGCAGCAGAAGATATAAAGAGCTTTAAAAGGCAAAACAAACACTAGCAGAAGGTATTTGTATTTCCTAAAAGCAACAAAGGATTGAAACTACAGTTTATAATGTACCACTACAAAGACTAACAGAAATATGGGATTGTTATGCCAGGAGGCAAATCCTGGAAAAGAAAACATTATATTAAAGTATATTCAGCTCACCAATCATCAAGAAAATTCCTAGTCAAACAACAAGATGCTATTTTCCACCCATAAATTTGGCAATTTTTTTAAGATCTGACAATGTGGCCAAACCAGAACTCTCATACGCTATTGAAAATGACTATTTTGTACAACCACTTTAGAGAGCCATTTTGCAATATTTTGAAAAATTGGAAGAGTATACATTCTTCCATGAAGCAGTTCCCACTTTTAGAGTAAACTTACGCAATTCTACTTTTAGAGAAAACAATGGCATATTGTACAACAGTAAAATAACAATAACAACAAAACAAAACCTAGTGTTATATCTATCTATCCACATTAACCAAATACAATTTGATTACAACAATACAACACAACAAAAATATTGCCAAATGATATTACAATGTAATATGGTATGTAAGATTGAAAAATATGCTAAACGATGCTATGTATTATTTTTGGATAGAAAGATACATAGTAATATTTTTAAAAGCTAGTACTCCTTTTGTGATAATTTTGTGATGGTTATGTGAGATGTTATCATGAGAGATAGAAGGGAACTCTTTGCACTGTTTCTGAAACTTCTCTGTATGTTTAAAATTAGCTCAAAATAAGAAGCCTAAATAAAAATTAAGTAATACATCTTGAAAATCACACACACAAACATCAACATTTTACTTTCTCAAGGGAGTAACAAAGAGAAATGGTGCTGAAAGGATATATGGTTCCAACACAACTTTAATGTGTTTGTCTTTAAAACTCTGAAGCATTTATAGCAAAATGTTAAGATTCGTTAAATCGTTATATTACCACCTCTGTTACTCATGGCTACTAGTGGCAATATGACTTGCTTTTAAATTATATTTCACTAGAAATGTCTTTTTCTTTAAGTGGGCTAGTTCTATATCCTTTTATGAGTGCCTAAAAATACATTTGATTATGTTAATTTTTCTTTTTGCAATTTCAAAGGTAAAAAATATCAGCTTTTAAAATGTATTTATTTTTAATTTGCTTGGTACATATCATAGAGACATTCAGTCTCAAAGTGTAAGAATTTTAGCTATTAAAAGTCAGATTTTATAAAATAAAGAAATGACTTTTAGTCATGTTACACTTATTAGCTAAAGTAATTTTCAGATTACCTATTTAGATAATTGCAGCTACTGGAAACTTATAATGGAGCACTGTTTTATTAGATATTAAAATTAACAAGAAAAGGGTAAAATTAAAGGGTGAAAGTTGTGCATAGGGAATCAGCAAGCAGTAAGGCAAGGAATAATTTTTATGGTCCAAAGGAAGAGAGAGGGTAACGTTAATTATGGAGAACAAAATCTGGAGTGAGTCATGATTAGTGCTGAGGAAAAGAGAACATGAGATCTCTCGCTTAAGTTGCAGGCTGTAAATTCGTTTCAATATGGCTTCCATAAATTCACAATTTCCTAAGATATTGGAGTTTCTCATAGAAGATGGCCTATGGCAGGTGTTGGGGAGGAACACAACTTTTCCTTCACCCTTTTATGTTTTGGTCAGTGAGCTACAAATTAAACTGAACAAAAAAATAGCTTAACAAGAGAAAAGGCAATTTTTTTTTTTAATGGAAAAGGGGAAACCTTCACGGAAAAGCAGTGAAGACCTAAAGAAGTAGTTAGACCCAGGGACTTACATACAATTTTAACAAAGGGTGATAAATTATAGAGAAATGGTTCAACAAAGGAAAGCGTTTTGGGCTTCTAGAAGCAGTAAATTGTGGGGAGGAAAATATATGGGAAAACTAATGGAAGATAAAGGTTCTTTAGTAATGTGTTGTTTATGCAGATTCATTTCAGTGTTATCTTCATATCCGGTGATGATGATTGTTCCTGGTACAAGAGAGGGGACACCTTCAAAAGGGAAATTTATGTCCACTTTTCAGGTGGATAGGAGGAGAGCAGAGAGCTTCTCCTGCATCTGCCGTGTCCCAGCTTGCTTCAGCTCAAAATAATCCTCATGCTAAAGTGGCATGTTTTGGGATGGCATGATTATTCTAAAGTCTCTTACCCCACAACATCAACCAAGGCCAAATCTAGAAGGTAATGACATACTTGAACAAGAGACATTGGAACCGTGGGTAGAGGCTTCTTAATATAAGGAGTAGAAAAATTCATGAGGAGCATTATGCTAGAGAAAGAAAAAATGTGTAGAACATTCTATTGAAGTTCTACAAAGTCAATACACAGTGTGGTTCAGGTCTTGGAGGCAGATAACTTACAAGGAGAACTCAAGAATCTTCAGCCAACAGTGTTAGGATTATTCACAGGTTGAATGCTGCCCAGTTCTTCTTATATGTGTCCAAATAGCTGACAACAATATTCCCAAGAAACATGGGCAAATACTAGGATTCCCATGTTGAGAATCATAGACTTACCAAGAAAGTAGCCGAAAAGTTTTCTGCAAGGTGTTCAGGCTCAAGAGACTGCCCTGGTAGATCATGTTAGATGGTCTGACAAGGTTTCTGTTTGCATAATCAGAAACTGCTGGACCATGTCCATGTGAAAGAGAGTTAGGGCCAATGTTTATCATAAAACTAGAAACCTATTGTGGACTCTCAAAGTATTTTAGTGAGTCTGATTAGGAATTGAGAGAAGGATGAATAGGAGACTGGCAAATTGATACAGCTCTTAGAGGACAGAGCAATTGTAGAGATTTGAGGTGGACTTTGGGAACAGATAGTGATTCAGATATAAATAAATGTCCCAATATTGGATCACTGCAAAATAAGGTGTCAGTAGGTGAGTGAGGGTGGGGATAGTGAGATTACTAATCCCTGATCAGGATCATTTTTGTGTTAAATGTCAGTTTAAACATAATTACAAATATTTCTTTTTTGATCCCTAGTTTAGTTGAGAGATTAGTTTATATCAGCTAGACTTAACAAACCATCCCAGAATTCAGTGTTTCACTTTAAAAAAAAAACAAAACCTGCTTATTTATCCCACTATTATATGGGTTGGCTGGGTGGTTCTTCTGTTCTGTGTTAGCTTTTCAGATCTCTGGCCAGCTGGTAGATCAGATGGTGGCTGGATGATCAAGGATGGCCACCCTCATATGTGTGACAGTTGGCAGGCTGTCTTCTGGGTTACTGGGCCACAAATCTCTCATTATCCAACAGGCCATCTTGGGACAGCCTCCGAGTGTCAAGAAAGATCTGGATCCAACAAACATCTTACAGGTCATGTTTACTAATGTCTCATTGGTCAATCCAAGTCACATGGCCAAGTCCATATTCAGGGGATGGAAGAATGAACTCACACTGATGGGAAGAACTGCAAAGGGGTTGCCCACATACATGGAGAGGAAGAATTTGCAACTTCTGCAATCAACACAGTTGTATAACTGATTATTAGCCTATCTCCAGTATTTCCTAAATAATACATTAAAATTTAGCCAGGCTTTTCGAAACTCACTTTCTTTTTTGTTCTATTTGTCTTATAATGTTTCTTGACAACCAATAGTTATCAGTGCCAATAATATCTGGCTTTACACATGAGGTATAAGTCAATCTATGTTTGATGGCAAAGAAATAAAATGAGACAGGAAAGGATTATCTAGTGGGAAAAAGATATAACAAAACTATGGAAAGGTTAGTGGATTTAAGGTACGGAACTGATTCTGTCACCTTCAAGGGTATAAACTTTTTCAGACTTAGCTCAAATAATGCTGATTTTTTTCTCACAAGTCTCTTGTGATTAGTTGCTATTAGGCCACTTTAATTGCCCCTCATTTCTATGTAAGCAATGTGACTGAAAAAATTTTTTTGTAGTTTTGACTTGAATGAGGAAGTTGTAAATGGCAACTAAAGAAAAAAAATCTGTGCCATAGTGTTAGAAGAGGCATTGTTCATAGAAAGTAATAAAAGAAAGTATACATATTAGAACTTTCCTTTCCTTTTGAGAGATCTATGGCATGAATTCAGCAGATGAAATCAATGTACTATGCATTATAAATAGGTCTTTGAGGGGCTGTATGGTGAATTCAGAATTCTTAAGAAAACAGTAGAGCACCTGTAGAAATAGGCAAGGAAACAAGTAAATTCAAGGTTCCTCTTGAAATATTGTTATAATTTGTAGGTGTGAAGATGCCTGTTATTATTTGAAAGGGCAATGTGTTTCAATTTCATATACTCACTGAGATGTGCTTTGTTTATTCTCAAATCATAAGCCTAAAAAACCAAGTTTACTGGAAATCAAGAAGTATCATTTATATATTCAACTTGCTGTTCTGATCTTTTCAGTATCACATATCTGGTTAAAAGTGCTGAGAGAGAGAGAGAGAGAGAGAGAGAGAGAGAGAATGTCCAAAGAAGTTATCCTAAAACAAACCATTATAAATGGTTTGTGAATGTAAATTTCCTAAGACAGAAATCGATGTACAGATTTTTCCTTGAGTTTTAATTACGTTGCTTTAAAAATGGCATAAGATAAATTATATTCCAGAATTTTTCAGTAGTCTTATTTGCAACACCTACTATAAAACAGTATGTGGCTTTGTCACTCTGCAGAATAGCAGTCTCAGTAATACTTCACGCCATATTCAAATGAATATTTTCAGCTCTTGCAAACCTCGTTAACTTGTTTTAGATTTCTACAAAGTATAATTTTCAATATGCAGTTCTATTTTACTGACATGCTGATAAAACTAAATGTTAGCCAATACTCTCCTCCAACTACATACCAAGTTTCCTTTCCATCTCCTTAGACAATTTAAACCAGTAGTCTTTCTTTTTCTTTCCCTTCCCTCTCATGCAGTCTTTCTTGGATGATAGCATTCTTATTGTTGCTCTAGTGCACTAATCAATCTCCCCACAATTTTCAGTAACACTTCTCAACTCTCGATCTCTATTTTCACTTTCTTCTATAGCTTGATGACAGCCTGGATCACATCACTTTTTGGCACTTCTATCTAAAGTCCTTGAACTTAGTGTCCTTCCTCTCTGAACACATTTTGATGACATTGCATCAAGCCTATGTTATCATATCTATTAGCATGCTTTTTCCTTTATCTGAATTATAATTACTATCATACACTTCTTACTTCATTATTCAATTAGTTCTCTGTTGACCACACAGTTTTTCCAGGCCTGAACCAAGGGATGAGTCATTTAATATTTTCCTATCATTTTCCTATACTATCGAATGTTCCTCCCTATATTTTGTTTCTGACTGTACAAGTGCAGTTCCTGCAGAAAAATATGGATGGCCATATTTTCCCTTTTAGAGAGTTCAATCATTGTGATGATTCATACTGGGATCTTCACTATTATTATCCCAAGTCCAAATTTGCCAATTTATCTCCTCACTAACGGAATAGTGTGAAATCTCTAGACATTTACTGAAATTTTCCTTTTTATATTATTAATGTAAACTCATAACATACCAAAGTTGTTTTCCCACCTAAAAAATCAGAACCCTTCCTATTTTCATTGTTAGTAAAATCATTACTTTTATTCCCAATCAGAATCTAAACTCACTTATTACTGTTTTTTACTTCCTCTACTCCTGTTTCACCTAAACCATTTATTCATCAAGTACATTTCCTATTCATTGTCATCATTATAGACCATGTTTTTACTCCTTCATTTCGGAATAACTGTTGATCTTCTTTGTACTTTCCCTTTCCCTGACGTAATTTTTTAAAAGTTTCTATCTATCATGAGCAATGCTTCCATTGAATTACTCTCTAAAATACTGCATCTCAAACTGTAATTTATTTATGTCTTCTCCAGGCATCATGTGATCTCAATCTAGTTGCTCCATCTCACCAGAAATCTCTCTACTGTGTAAAATTGACCCTTTCCTCCAGACCTACGCACACCTTTTTGTCTCAAGAATGTACATATTCTTTTCTAAAATTCCATACTCATGTTTAACTAGAATGGAAGAGATTTTATGGCTGTTCAGCTGGTCTCGACTTTGTGGGATTTTTATCATTCAGTTCACATCCCTCCACAGCATTAAGAGATGTGGGTTTTTTCTAGAACTGCAAGCCAGAGTGATCTCCCTCTTAACATTCAGGATTTGTCATGTGTGCTTCACACATCCTTACCACTCCCTTAATTACGGCCACATGCTTTTCTTTTGTTTCTTTTTTTTTTTTTTTTTTTTTTTTGCGGTACGCGGGGCCTCTCACTACTGTGGCCTCTCCCGCTGCGGAGCACAGGCTCCAGACGCACAGGCCCAGCCGCCATGGCTCATGGGCCCAGCGGCATGCGGGATCTTCCCGGACCAGGGCACGAACCCACGTCCCCTGCATCAGCAGGCAGACTCCCAACCACTGCGCCACCAGGGAAGCCCTGTTTCATTCTTGTCTATATTATCTCCTCAAAGAAATGTCAAGTTCTTCTAGGCACAGTTCACTGCATATACCCTTTTATATACCCTTTATAACTTAAAAGAGAACTCAACACTTAGTGGGTAATAAAAATAGCTATTATGAACTTGCTATGTGTCAGCCATATAATTAGGTTGTGAAAGGACTTGTATTAAAGCTTCACTCGCAGAGTAAAAGCAATTCTTTGACTTATAATGCTTGCCTGGCTGGACTGTTGTAATTATTAGGGGGAAGGAGTGTAGAAACTTAAGTTTCTATGAGAAAGTGTGAGAGGTAGTATAGGATACTGGTTAGAAGCAGGGATTCTAGAACCAGGATATCTACCTAGATTCAACCCAGCCCCTCCTTCACTGTTCAACACTTACAAGCTATATCTTTGGGTAAATAATTCACCTCTCCTTGCCTCCATTTCCTCTTTCAGAAAGAAAGATATAATGCTAGTTGCAATCTCAAGGACTGATGAGATTCAAAGATTTAATAACATATGTTGCTTAGAATAGTGCCTAGTATTGGGAGTTCCCTGGTGACCTAGTGGTTAGGATTCTGGGCTTTCACTGCTATGGCCTAGGTTCAATCCCTGGCCAGGGAACTGAGATCCTTCAAGCCACTTGGTGTGGCTGAAATAAAATAAATAAATAAAAAAGAATAGTGCCTAGTATTTAGTAAGCACTCAACTAGCATAAACTATTTTGAGTTTTTGCCTTAATTTTCCTTAACAGACTCATTGTTTTTTAAAGCTACATCATTATAAGTTAATCTGGCCAGTATGCAAAATGACCACTATAGCATACAAAGATTTCAAAAACTGATGTGATTTCTCCCTTCAAACTTTCAAATAATGTAAATGAAGAAAGTAGAGGGTCCCTAAGGAGAGGGACAACTGTGGGTGAAGAGGAATGATAGCTCTTCAATTATTTAACAGTATTTATTGAGCTAATACACTCACTGATATATCTTCTGGACACTGTAGGAGATTTTTCTTGGAATTACGTGACAGAAGGTACTCGTTCGATAATAATAGAATATGCTAATATGAGTAGCAAAAGTAAGTGAGGGAAGAAATGAAAAAAAAAAACAATAGACTGGAAGACAGAATGGTGGAAATAACTGCCGAGGAGCAGAATAAAGAAAAAATAATCAAAAGAATTGAAGACAATCTCAGAGACCTCTGGGACAACACTAAATGCAACAACGTTCAAATTATAGGGGTCTCAGAAGAAGAGAAAAAGAAAGGGTTTGAGAAAATATTCAAAGGGCTTATAGTTGAAAACTTACTTAACATGGGAAAGGAAATAAACCCAAGGAGGAACACGCTGAGCACATATTAATCAAACTAACAAAAAATTAATACTAAGAAAACATTAAAAGCAACAAGGGAAAAGCAAAAAATAACATACAAGGGAATCCCCATAAGGTTATCAGCTGATTTTTCAGCAGAAACTCTGCAGGCCAGAAGGGAGTGGCAGAACATACTTAAAGTGATGAAAGCAAAAAACCTACAACCAAGATTACTCTACCCAGCAAGGATCTCATTCAGATAAGACAGCGAAATCAAAAGCTTTACAGACAAGCAAAAGCTAAGAGAATTCAGCACCACCAAGCCAGCTCTACAACAAATGCTAAAGGAACTTCTCTAGGCGGTAGACACAAGAGAGGAAAAAGACCCACAAAAACAAACCTAAAATAATTAAGAAAATAGTAATAGGAACATACATATTGATAATTACCTTAAACATAAATGGATTAAATGCCCCAACTAAAAGACACAGACTAGCTGAATGGATCCAAAAACAAGACCCATATATATGCTGTCTGCAAGAGACTCACTTCAGATCTGCGGGCACATACAGACTGAAAGTGAGGCAATGGAAAAAGATATTCTATGTATATGGAAATCAAAACACAGCTGGAGTAGCAATACTCATATCAGATAAAATAGCCATTAAAATAAAGACTGTTACAAGAGATAAGGAAGGACACTACATAATGATCAAGGGATCAATCCAATAAGAAGATATAACAATTATAAATATTTATGCACCCAAAATAGGAGCACCTCAATACATAAGGCTAACAACCATAAAAGGGGAAATCAACAGTAACACAGTAATAGTAGAGACTTTAACACCCACTGTTACCAATGGACAGATCATCCAAACAAAAATAAATAAGGAAACCCAAGCTTTAAATGATACAACAGACCAGATAGATTTTATTAATATTTATAGGATATTCCACCCGAAAGTGGCAGAATACACTTTCTTCTCAAGTGCACACAGAACATTCTGCCAGATAGATCACATCCTGGGTCACAAATCAAGCCTCAGTAAATTTAAGAAAATTGAAATCATATCAAGCACCTTTTCTGACCACAAGGCTATGAGATATCAATTACAGGAAAAAAAAAAAAAAAACGTAAAAAACACAAATACATGGAGGCTAAACAGTGTGCTACAAAATAACCAGGAGATCACAGAAGAAATCAAAGAGGAAATAACTAAATACATAGAAACAAATGACAACAAAAACACTATGACCTAAAACCTGTGGGACACAGCAAAAGCAGTTCTAAGAGGGAAGTTTATCGCAATTCAATCTCACCTCAAGAAACAAGAAAAATCTCAAATAAACAATTTAACCTAACACCTGAGGCAACTAGAGAAAGAAGAACAAAGAAAACCCAAAGCCAGTAGAAGGAATGAAATCATAAAGATCAGAGCAAAAATAAATGAATCTATAAATGAAGAAAACAATAACGAAATTCAATAAAACTAAAAGTTGGTTCTTTGAAAAGATAAAATTGATAAACCTTTAGCCAGACTCATCAAGAAAAAAAGAGAACGCAAACCAATAAAATTAGAAATGAAAAAGGAGAAATTACAACTGATACTGTACAAATACAAAGGATTATAAGAGACTACTACAAGCAATTATGTGCCAATAAAATGGATAACCTCGAAGAAATGCACAAATTCTTGGAAAGGTACAATTTTCCAAGACTAAACAAACCTGGAAGAATTAGAAAATATAAACAGACTTATCAAAGTAATGAAATTGAAACTGTAATTAAAATATTCCAGCAAGGGCTTCCCTGGTGGCGCAGTGGTTGAGAGTCCGCCTGCCGATGCATGGGACACAGGTTCGTGCCCCAGTCCGAGAAGATCCCACATGCCACGGAGTGGCTGGGCCCGTGAGCCATGGCTGCTGAGCCTGCACGTCCGGAGCCTGTGCTCCGCAATGGGAGAGGCCACAACAGTGAGAGGCCCGTGTACCACACACACAAAAAAAAAATCCAGCAAACAAAACTCCAGGACCAGATGGCTTCACAGGCGAATTCTATCACATTTAGAGAAGAGCTAATACCTATCCTTCTCAAGCTCTTCCAAAAAGTTGCAGAGGGAGGAACACTGCCAAATTTGTTCTATGAGTCTACCATCATATACCACAAAAAGAGAAAATTACAGACCAATATCACTCTAATAGATGCAAAATTCCCCAACAAAATACTAGCAAACAGAATCCAGCAACACATTAAAAGGATCATACACCATGATCAAGTGGGATTTGTCCCAGGAATTCAAGGTTTTTTCAGTATATGCAAATCAATCAATGTGATACACCATGTTAACAAATTAAGGATTGAAAACCATATGATCATCTCAATAGATGTAGAAAAAGCTTTTGACAAAATTCAACACCGATTTATGATAAAAACTCTCCAGAAAATGGGCATAGAGGGAATCTTCGTCAACATAATAAAGGACATATATGACAGAATCACAGCAAACGTCATTCTCAATGGTGAAAAACTGAAATCATTTCCACTAAGATCAGGAATAAGACAAGGATGTCCACTCTCACCACTCTTATTCAACATAGTTATGGAAGTCCTAGCCATGGCAATCAGAGAAGAAAAAGAAATTAAAGGAATACAAATTGGAAAAGAAGAAGTAAAACTTCTTCTTTTCCAATTTGTATTGGAAGAAGTAAAACTGTCACTGTTTGCAGATGACATGATACTATACATAGAAAATCCTAAAGATGCCACCAGAAAACTACTACAACTATCAATGAATTTGGTAAGTTTGCAGGACACAAAATTAATGCACAGAAATCTCTTGCATTCCTATACACTAACAACAAAAGATCAGAAAGAGAAATTAAGGAAACAATCCCATTTACCATTGCAACAAAAATAATAAAATACCTAGGAATAAACCTACCTAAGGAGGCAAAAGACCTGTACTCAAAAAACTATAAAACACTGATGAAAGAAATCTAAGATGACATAAAAAGATGGAGAAATATACCATGAACAGATGGATTCTTCTTGGATTAGAAGAATCAATATTGTGAAAAAAAATACCCAAAGCAACCTACAGATTCAATGCAATCCCTATCAAATTACCAATGGCATTCTTCACAGAATTAGAACAAAAAATGATTACAATTTGTATGGAAACACAAAAGACCCTGAAGAGTAAAAGCAATCTTGAGGAAGAAAAATGGAGCTGGAAGAATCAGGCTCCCCAACTTCAAACTATACTACAAAGCTACAGTAATCAAGACAGGATGGTACTGGCACAAATACAGATCAATGGTACAGGATAGAAAGCCCAGAGATAAACCCACACACATATGGTCACCTAATTTATGACAAAGGATGCAAGAATATACAATGGAGAAAAGACAGCCTCTTCAATAAGTGGTACTGGGAAAACCAGACAGCTACATGTAACAGAATGAAATTAGAACATTCTTTAACATGATACACAAAGATAAATTCAAAACTGAGTAAAGACCTAAATGGAAGACTGGACACTATAAAACTCTTAGAGGAAAACATAGGAAAAACACTCTTTGACATAAACCACAGCTTGATCTTTTTTGACCCACCTCCTAGAGTAATAAAAATAAAAACAAAAATAAACAAATAGGACCTAATAAAACTTAAAACCTTTTGCACAGCAAAGGAAAGCATAAACAAGATGAAAAGACAACCCTCAGAATGGGAGAATATATTTGCAAATGAAGCAACAGACAATGGATTAAACTCCAAAATATATAAACAGCTCATGGAGCTCAATATCAAAAAAAAACAAACAATCCAATCAAAAAAATGGGTGGAAGACCTAAATAGACATCTCTCCAAGGAGGACATACAGATGGCCAACAAGCACATGAAAAGCTGCTCAACATCACTAGTTATTAGAGAAATGCAAGTCAAAACTACAATGAGGTATCACCTCACACAGGTCAGAATGGCCATAATCAAAAAATCTACAAACAATAAATGCTGGAGAGGGTGTGGAGAAAAGGGAACCCTTTTGCACTGTTGGTGGGAATGTAAATTGATACAGCCACTATGGAGAATAGTATGGAGGTCCTTAAAAAACTAAAAATAGAATTATCATATGACCCAGCAATCCCACTACTGGGAATATACCCTCAGAAGACCATAATTCAAAAGGAACCATGTAACCCCATTTTCATTGCAGCACTATTTACAATAGCCAGGACATGGAAACAACCTAAATGTCCAACAATGGATGAATGGATAAAGAAGATGTGGTACATATATACAATGGAATATTACTCAGCCATAAAAAGGAGCAAAATTGGGTCATTTGTGGAGATGTGGATGGACCTAGAGTCTGTCATACAGAGTGAAGTAAGCCAGAAAGAGAAAAGCAAATATCGTATATTAACACATATATGTGGAATGTAGAAAAATGGTACAGATGAACATATTTGCAGGGCAGGAATAGAGACACAGACGTAGAGAAAGGATATGTGAACACGGGGGGAAAGGGAGGGTGGGACGAATTGGGAGATTAGGATTGACATATATACACTACCATGCGTAAAAGAGATAGCTAGTGGGAACATTCTATAAAGCACAGGAAGCTCAGCTCAGTGCTCTGTGATGACCTAGATGGGTGCATGGGAGGGACGTCCAAGAGGGAGGGGGATATAGGTATACATATAGCTGATTCACTGCATTGTACAGCAGAAACTAACACAACATTGTAAAGCAATTATACTCCAATTTAAAAAATAAAAAAAAATAGTAATATATTCAAGATAACAGAATGAATTCTTATCTTTAGAAGCATTTGATTATCCAAAGATCCAAAGTGTTCCATCCTTTGCAACTTCAGGGCTGCTGACAATTTAAGTTTGGTTGAGTGCCAAGACAGAAACAACACTAAAACCTGAAAAAAAATTAAAAAGGAATGTTGGTATTAATATAAGTATGCATCAGATATACAGGAATGCCTTTATCATTGTAATAAAGCACATTTTCATAAGTTCCTTTTGTCTCATCCCTTTTGAATCTGCAGGATAATGTTGCTTAGACACCTATCTGTGTAGAGTGATGGCTAAGAACAGAATTATTCATTAAGCCATAAAATCTGAAAATGGCAAAACCTTTGTAGAGTGTAAAGTTCTGTGTTTTTGCTATATTCACAAAACCCTGGGATTTGAATGGGCTAGACAGTATGAAATGAATTGGCAAGGCAGGTCATCATATAGTAATGTGCATGGTTAGGATGACAGGAGTACTGAAGTCTGGAACAGCTAATGTCTGTGAAAAGTGCCTGTTAGTTTCACCTAATAGATAATAATAGAAAATAAGATTAATTTAGTCACCATTCAAAAAAGACATCTACAATAACCTTTCCCCTCTACCAATGTTAAGCAGAGAACAGAGTTCAGAGAAAAGATGAACATTTGTTTCAAAATTAATAAAAATAGAAGCATAATTTTCCAAGCAATTTCCACCAGAATGACATGAGCCATGTATTTATACTCAGAAGCCAAATTCAGTAATTGATTAAAGACCTCTCATATAGCATTAGACTCTTATTTATAATTTATTTTATAAACTCAGTAACATTTTCCTCACACTCTGATTTACCTCCATTGCTATTATTAAAATGTATTCACAATGCAAGGGAGCAAACTGTGACTGATATTTGTATTTAGCACATTACATAATACAGTCTGTCATTCTGAAGAGGTATTAATGACAAAAGAGTTATTTAAGCTATAGGAAGTGTAAATCAATGCATAAGTTTTCCACATACTCGAATGCAGGGGATTCTTTCTATGTAATTTGCATATATGAACACAGATTCAGAGATAAGGGAGGATAAGTCTATCTTCTGAATGTATACCCAAATTAAATAATTCTATTAGGATTTATTAAATGTCTACTCTGCTAAACAGTTGGAATGTATCGAGTGAGACATTCTGTCTCTTACCTCTAGATAAATATTGAATGTGCTGTTTCCTTACCTGTATTTCACTTACTTAACTTGTGTTCACACATCACACTTCAGTTTCACTTTCTCGATACCCACATGGTACACACACACATCCATGAAGTCAGAGATAAGCATGTCTTCCCAGTTTGCACAATTTGCTTCTAGCCTTATTTATAATATTATTCTATTTTTATTGAAACAGCTTCTTTGTTGTAAGAGGGCAGACAATGTGCCTTGCCCATCAGTGTATCTCCAGCCCAGCCCACTGTAGGCCCTCACAACACTGTGTTGACTGTTGTACAAATGACTTTGCGGCAGTCTGACCCTGGCTGCAGACTTGCTGGAACTTACTAAGCAATTAGTGATATTCACCAAAGGAAGGAATCTTATGCTCTCTGAAAATCAAGATTCTTGCCCTCTTGGAATTTACAAGGTAGTAGAGAAAATTTTACCAGCAGAAATAACTACAAGTTAGTACGACACAAGGGTGGTATGAGTATAAACAGACTTTTACAGGCACTCAGAGTAAAATGAAATCTCTACCAGTCAGGATGATGAAAGGGGCTTTCTAGAGTAGATAGTCTGAACTACTAGTTTTGTCACATTATAATGAAGTATGACCAATAACCATAAGGATTAACTGATGACTTTTGCTTATAAATCAGGTTATTAATATTTTTTTCTGAGAATAGTATTAAGCCAACAAACATTTATCTTACTTTAAAATCATCCGGTAACAGATGGATTCTTAAAATACAAGTGACTTCATAATATGACTTGCAGTTATATCCACATATGCCATTCCTGTTTCTGCTGTGCACGAAATTTCTTAGGCATAGCGTATAAATCAAATCCATACCACTGTTTACCTTACTTGGTGAGTATACACTATGTGCTCCTTTTATTACTGAGTTCCTTACAAAAGTGATTGGTTTAGTAGTAAAGCTAGAAAATAATTTAGTGTCTGGATTGAATTATCCTAAAAAAAGATAAGCTTTACCTAAACTTAATATTTTCTTATCTTTGAGGAGACAGAATCACAGTTAGTTATCAAGTAGTTTAATACTTTTGCACAAGATAATATTGCAGTCTGAAATTATCACCTCCCTATAGACTCTGTTAAATTAGCCTTTTTATTCTTGCCTTAATTCAATTTGTCAAATATTCTTTTAGTATCTACCATGAACACAATCTGCTTACTCTCATTTAAAATGAAATATTAAAGGTTCTATCATTTAATAAGTAATAGTATGTTTTTACTTGCACTCATCTCTTTAGCAGGACTTTACATCAAGGTTTAGAAAACCATATACATCATATTTATTCTTCATAGAAAGTATTGAAGTGTTTTATTTCACTGATATGAAAATATCCTTTGTTAACATGAGCAGTTACTCGTGACTTTAGGTGTGAATAGATTAATAAATAATGCTCATGTATCAATTCTTTTGCTTTTCCTTTATTTCAAAAATATTTATTGTGGGGCTTCCCTGGTGGCGCAGTGATTGAGAGTCTGCCTGCTGATGCAGGGGACACAGGTTTGTGCCCCGGTCCGGGAAGATCCCACATGCCGCGGAGCGGCTGGGCCCGTGAGCCATGGCTGCTGAGCCTGCGCGTCCGGAGCCTGTGCTCTGCAATGGGAGAGGCCACAACAGTGAGAGGCCCGCGTACAGCAAAAAATAAATAAATAAATAAATATATATATATATATATATATATAGTGCATTTAATATATTACGCTAAGTATTATGGGAAATGTGATTTCCTATTTCTTCAGCACTCTTCACTTGGAACGTCAGAAATAATGTAATTTAAGTATGATAATACTGGCAAAAATGGTTAGCATTGAAAACATGAGCCATAAGCCAAATAAATCTTCTCTTTGTTAACCATCATGAATCAGGTAACATTTTTGGTCAATAATGCTAATAAAGCCACTTTTATTGAGTCACATATTCTCATGACTTATGCCCCATGTAGCGCAACTTTACACGTTTAATGCAACAAACCATTTCATGCAGCATTGCCACTGAAATTCCACAAAATCAATAGTGTCATTTGCACGATTTTGGAACTACTAGTATTTTGTGTTAAAGAGTTACAAATCATATTTAAAGGTTCAAATATGATATCTAAATCTTTCTTTACCCATTGCCATCACAAAATTAGATTTTTAGAGATTTGTCTTATGCATTTTGGTAATATCAAAATCAGGGTCACATTATCCAGTCCTCATAATGTCTATTGATACCAGAGATATTTGGTAAGTTAGTATTCAGTTACGATTAAAATCATGGACTTTGGAATAAGTGAGGCTTGGATTCAAGTTTAGGTTCTGTTCACCACTGTAATATAATCTGTTTAACCCTTAACTGAAAATTAGGAAAATATTTGCATTAACCATCAGTTTGTATGAGTATTAATGAAAACAGTGACAATAGAGCACTTACCACAGTGCCTGGCCCAAACTATTCCAGTTAAGCACCAGTAGTTTTTGATTGTAAAGGTGAAGTGAATCTTAATTCAGTCTGAAGCAGCCACTGAAGAAAGTTTGTTGCTGTTTTGACAAAGTCACAGTGCACAAGGGTTGCTGACTTACTTTTTTTCCCCTGATTCCTATAACACTAAATGTGCCAATTATTTTTAACTTCATTCTTTCCTTGTTAGACTGATATTCATTTTTCTTTATTATCAAAGCTCATCATTATGAGTTTTTATTCCAGAGTGCTAAGGATGCTGAGGAAAAGGATAGCTCAAACCTGCTCTTGAAGTAATCCCACTCTTGTTCTGACCAGACAGATGAACAAACATATAAGTTTTTTTAATGTTCTTTGTTATGGATCAAATTATGTCCCCTTCCCCAATCCCCTAAATTTATGTGCTAAAATCCTAACTCCCAGTACCTCAGAATGTGACTGTATTTGGAGATAGGGCCTTCAAAGAGGAGAAAATAAGGTAATATGGGTGGGCCCTAATTCAGTATGACTGATGTCCTTATAAGAGGAAGATATTAGGACACAGACAACACAGCAAAGACCATGTGAGGACACAGCACGAACATAGCCAAGAAGAGAGGCCTCAGAAGAAACCAAACCTGCCGACACTTTGATCTTGGACCTCCAGCCACCAGAACTGTGAGAAAATGAGTTTTCTTGTTTAAGCCTCCTCGTCTGTGTTAGCAAACTAATACAATATTCAAAGGCAGGGACCAGTAGATTACTTTTAGGAGAAAACATATACATAGAGTTGGAACTAGTTATATGTAGAACACTTGTTTTTGATTCCTTAATGGAAAATAAAAATGTAATGTCTTGTCCTATCTTAAATGCTAATATGTTCTGAGGTTTTAAAAGTATTAAGACCTCTGCTAATTTTGAAAAATCTCATAGGTAAGAATTGAACTCTACAACCTAAAAATTTAGTAACTAAATCAGAAAATTTAGTAACTCTAAAGTACCTACTAAAATTTAGTAACTCTAAAGTACCTACTAAAATTCCACAAAATTTTATTAGTTTCTCATTCCAAAGTAAAGGTATTTTATGAGAGAAAACACACAGAAACATATGATTCCATAGTTTTCTTTGCCATCATCTTAAAACTCTTTCTATTCCTGTCCTCATAATTCTCAGTAAATGTATTTTCTCCTTATCTTACAGGCCAAAAATAGAATGTCTAAGAAAATATCCTCAGTTTTTCTCATTTTCATTTACAGAATTAATCAGCTTTATTGAGATGTGGTGGATAAGAATCTGGACTCTAAAATGATTCCTTGGTTCAAATCATGGCTCTCCTCCTTAGTAATTGTATAAGTTCTGCAAATTATTAACCCATCTGTGTCTCAGCGTACTCATCAATAAAATAAGGATAATAATAGTGCCTATTACAACATATCAAGGACTTTGAACAGAGATATACATGCGTATGTGTATCTGTGTGTATGTATGTGTGTGTGTGTATATATTTCAAATAATGTCAACGATTATTACCTTATTACTTACCATTATTATTATTATTTATCCTTATTTACCCATTTTAATCTTCCACTTTTTAATTTTAGAAGGTGGACTTTCAGCTCTAAACTTTACAGCTAAACCCTTTTTCTCCTTGTCCCAAGAAATGCCTACTCTTTATTCTCCTATATGTTTCATTTCTCCTTCCCAGTAGCTATCCTCCTAAACCTAAAATCATGCTTATTCTTCATACTAAAAATAAAAGCATGAACAAACCTCTCTCTTTCTCAGCTTTCCACTATCCTCTTCACCTTTCCTTTCACAACATTTTTTAAACGAGTAATCTGTACCCACTGACTCATTCTCATACTCCATCAACCATTGCTATTTGTCATGTGCTCACTCATATCTGATAACAGACACCAATGACTTTCTGCTTGGCAAAGCCAGTGACCTTATCTCATTTGAAATTGTTGACCACTCTCTACTTCTGATAATCCATTTCTCCATTGAGGCCCGTGACACCATTTTGTCCATGACACTTGGTTCTCCTAGTTCTCAGGCTACTCTTTTTTTAAAGATCTTTGCTAGATATCTACAAAGCTGCTTTTCTTCCCTAGGAAGTAGCAGTATTGTATGTATGACTGCATGATATTCACCGGAAAAGAATTGCAATGATGGTCCATTTGGTTTTGGTACATTGATATTTTTATTTGAAAATCATGTTTTGAAATATTAACTAAAAACTTAAAATGCTATTTGCACTATCCCTAATGTTTAGGATAGTGTTTGGTACACAATAGGTACACAATAAATATTTGGTACGTGAAAGAGTTTAATTTTTTTCTATGATCTTTTGTATCTCACAATCTATGTGATCAAGGAAAAATGTACTATGTAATATAAGGGAATAAATGATTAACTGATGGCTATTTGGGACCATAAGTTAGGTAAATAGAAATCTAGCTACCTTTTTAAAATTGTGTTTAGCTAAATTTATTTTTAAATAATTTTTAAAAACCCAAATCTCATATGCATTTTTCACCTTTCCCCAATCTGAAATTATAATACCTATTTAATTTCAAAAAGTGAAAATTGTAATGAAAAGAGCAATTTTGTGAGAAGAAAGTCTCAAAATGTCCACTTTTATGTGATTGCATGTCTTACAAACTCCTTAATCTGTTTTGAATTTATTTTTGTGCATGGCATGAGAGTAATCCAGTTTGATTCTTTTGCATGTCCATGGACAGCTGTCCAACTGTCCCAAATCATTTACTGAAGAGGATGTCTTTTCCCCATTGTATATTCTCATCATATGCCTCCTTTGTTGTACATTAATAGACCATAAAAATGTCGGTTTATTTCTGGGCTCTCTATTCTGGTCCATTGATGTATATGTCTATTTTTGTGCCAGTACTGTATGATTTTGATGACTGTAGCTTTGTAGTATAGTTTGAAATCAGGGAGCATACCTCCAGCTTTGTTCTTCTTTCTTAAGATTGTTTTGACTATTTGACTATTTTGACTTTTGTCGTTCCATACAAAATTTAGAATTATTTGTACCAGCTCTATGAAAAAAACAAAAATGCCATTGGTATTCTGATAGGGATTGAACTGAATCTATAGATTGCCTTGAGTAGTATGGTCATTTTAACAATATTAATTTTTCCTATTCATGAACATTATATATATTTCCATCTATTTGTGTCATCTTCATTTCTTTCCTGTCTTATAGTTTTCCAAATACAGATATTTTACCTCTTTAGATTTATTCCCATGTATTTTGTTCTTTTTGATGCAATTGTAAATAGAATCTTAAAAAATTTTTTTTTCTTTCTGATAGTTCATTGTTGGTATATAGAAATGCAACAAATTTCTGTATATTAATTTTGTATAATGTCCTGCAACTTGACTGAGATCATTCATGAGTTCTAGTAATTTTTTCGTGGTATCTTGAGGATTGTCCTTCTATAGTATCATGTCATTTGCAATCAGTGGTAGTTTTACTTCTCCCTTCCAAACTGGATATCTTTTATTTCTTTTACTTGTCTGATTGCTAGGACTGTGGCTAGGACTTCCAATACTAAAAGTGGTGAGAGTGGGCATCCTTGTTTTGTTCCAGATCTTGGAGGAAATGCTTTCCTCTTTTCATCACTGAGTATTATGTTACACATGGGCTTGTTGTGTATATGCCTTTATTATGTTGAGATATGTTTCCTTTATACCCTTTTTCTGGAGATTTTTTTTGTCATAAATGTATGCTGAACTTTGTCAAAATCTTCTCCTGCATCTATTGAGATCATCATATGAGTTATATTCTTCAATTTGTTTATGTGATATACCACATTAATTGATCTGCAGACATTGAACCATCCTTGCAACCCTGGGGTAAAACTCACTTGATAATGATAAATGATCCTTTTAGTGTATTACTGCATTTGGTTTGCTAATATTTTGTTGAGGTATTTTACACATGGTATTCTTATTTTACCTAGAACTTAATTATAATATGATTATCTGCTGTGGGAGTTAGATTATACACCTACTTCTTTATCTGAATAAATCAGCTTTAAGAGATTAAGTGTTAATCTTCGTAAACTTTGGGAAAACTCTCACACAGAAATGTTCCAACAGAACACTGGCTATTGTTTGTATGAAAACCTGGCCTTGATTTTAAGCTTAATGGGGTTTTCATATCAAGGCTATTTACATTTATTTTATTTATTCTACATTCCCTAGTGATATTTATCACATCTTAAAAAGGAGATCAACTTCTCTGTATTTTTTTTGAAACAGTAACTCCAACTTACATTAGAAACAGAGACATTGAGGTGACAGTCTGTAATGAGAGCTGAATAGTGGTCTCATGTTTACCTAATTTTTAAATAACTTTTCAGACAATAAATTTATATTTATTAAAACATATCATAATGGAGGCCATCCTAGGGCCAGTGATGAGGATGATAAAAACAGTGCTTTAAGAAGCCATAGGAGAGAGGGAAAAATGATGGCAGAGTAGGAGGACCTTGAGCTCACCTCCTCTCATGAACTCAGAAAAATACAACTAACTGTGAAGGAACCATCAATAAAAAAGAGTGGAATCTATAAAAAAGACATTCCTCATCCAAATACATAAAGAAGAAACCACGAGATGGTAGGAGGAGCACACTCATGATATTCTCAAATACCATAACACCCAGGTTCGCAGCTCACAAACTGGAGAACAGTTATACTGCCTGAGTTCTCCCACAGGATTGAGAACTCTGAGCCTCACACCAGGCTCCCAAGCTCAGGGGTTTGGTACTGGGAGGAGAAGCCCCCAGAGCATTTGGCTTTGAGGTCCAGCAGGGCTTGTCCACAGGAGCCCCACAGGACTGGAGGAGACAGAAACTCCTCTCTTGGAGGGTGAACTAAAGGTCCCACATGCACCAAGTCCCAGGGTAAAAGCAGTGACTCCACAGGAGCCTGGGCCAGATGTACCTGCTGGTCTTGAAGGGTGTCCTTGGGAGGCAGGGGGTGACTGTGGCTCTGTTTGGGGTCATAAAAGGTGGTGGCAGACAGAGCAGGGACCTATGTGAACTCTGGCTGAAAGTAGATAGTTTAGGTCCTTGGCATCAAGACCTGGTCCCATCCAACATCCTGTAAGCTTCAGTGCTGGGATGCCTCAGGCCAAACAAACAACAGGGTAGGAACGCAGCCTCACCCATCAGCAGATAGATTGCCTAAAGATGTCCTGAGCCCACAGCCACCTCTAGACACACCACTTGATACCTCCCTGACCACCAGAGTGCCAAGACTCAGCTCCAACCACCAGTGCGGAGGCACCAGCCCCTCCCACCAGGAAACCTACACAAGCCTCTAGCCCAGCCTCACTCACCAGGGGGCAGTCACCAGAAGCAAGAAACCTAAGATCTTGCAGCCTGGTGAATTGAGTTGCAAACACAAGTCAGAACCTAGGACTAGCCCAGCTGGTCCTAGGCCCTTGAGTGAAGAGAGGGGAGTACACTGCTGGGACACATAGATATCCCCTATAGAGAACCATTTATCCAACGTCAAGAAATGGTACTAACATACCACATACATAAAAATACAAATAGAAATTTAAACAAAATGAGATGGCAAAGGAATATGTTCCAGATGAAAGAACAAGATAAACCCCCAGAAGAACAACTAAGTGAAGTGGATATAGGCAATCTACCCAAGAAAGAGTTCAGAGTAATGATTGTAAAGATGATCCAAGAACTTGAGAAACAAACGGATGTGCAGAGCAAGAAGTTACAAGCTTTTAGCAAAGAGTTAGAAAATATAAAGAACAATCAGAGTTGAAGAATACAATAACTGAAATGAAAAATACAGTGGAACAAATCAATAGCAGAATAAGTGAGGCAGAAGAACGAATCAGTGAGCTGGAAGACACAGTGGTGGAAATCACTGCCATGGAACGGAATAAAGAAAAAGGAGTAAAAAGAAATGAGGACAGTTTAAGAGACCTCTGAGACAGCATCAAATGTACTAACATTCACATTATAGGGGTCCCATAGGGAGAGAAAGGGCCTGAGAAAATAGTTGAAGAGACAATAGCTAAAAAATTCCCTAACATGGGAAAGGAAACAGTCACCCATGTCCAGGTAGCACAGAGTCCCATACAGGATTAATTCAAGGAGGAACACACTGAGACGCAGAGTAATGAAACTGACAAAAATTAAAGACAAAGAGAAAATATTTAAAGCAACAAGGGTAAAGCAACAAATAACATACAAGTCAATCCCCATAAGACCATCAGATGATTTTTCAGTAGAAACTCTGCAAGCCAGAAGGGAGAGGTGCAATATATTTAAATTAATGAAAGGGGAAAACCTACAAGCAACAATACTCTACCCAGCAAGGCTCTCCTTCAGATTTGATGGAGAAATCAAAAGCTTTACAGACAAGCAAAACTAAAAGAATTCAGCACCACCAAACCAGCTTTACAACGAATGCTAAAGGAACTTCTCTAGGCAGAAAATAAAAGCACACAACTAGAAAGAAGAAAATTACAAAATGGGAAAGCTCACTGGTAAAGGCAAACATATAGTAAAGGTAGGAAATCACTTACACACAAATGTGATATAAAAACCATTATGTATAAGAGGAGGAGTGTACAAATGCAGGATAATTAAGGAGGAGTGTACAAATGCAGGATATTTGAAATGCATTTGAAATTAAGAGATGAGCAACTTAAATCATGTATACATATAGACTGCTATATCAAAATTTCATGGTAACTGCAAATAAATAACCTATAATAGATATATACACAAAAAAGAAAAAGGAAGCTAAACACAACAGGAAAGATGGTCATCAAATCATAATGGAAGAGAACAAAAGAGGAAAGGAAGAATAAAAATCTATAAAAATAAATCCAAAATAATTAACAAAATGGTAATAAGAACATACATATTGAAAATTACCTTAAATGTAAATGGATTAAATGCTCTAACCAAAACACATAGACTGAATGGATAAAAAAATAAGACCTGTATATATGCTGTCTACAAGAGACCGCTTCAGTTCTAGAGACACACACAGACTGAAAGTGAAAGGATGTAAAAAGGTATTCCATGCAAATGGAACTCAGAAGAAAGCTGAAGTAACAATACACATATAAGACAAAATAGACTTTAAAA
This sequence comes from Phocoena sinus, assembly GCF_008692025.1. Taxonomy (NCBI): domain Eukaryota; kingdom Metazoa; phylum Chordata; class Mammalia; order Artiodactyla; family Phocoenidae; genus Phocoena; species Phocoena sinus. Next base: position 90,291,963 of record NC_045769.1, read on the forward strand.
TAAAGACTGTTGCAAGAGACAGAGAAGGACACTACATAATGATCAAGGGATTAATCCAAAAAGAAGATATAACAATTGTAAATATATATAGGTACCCAACTCAGTATATAAGGCAAATTCTAACAGCCATAAAAGGAGAAATCAACAGTAACACAACAATAGTGGGGGAATTTAACACCCCACTTTCATTAATGGACAGATAGTCCAGACAGAAGATCAATAAGGAAACACAGGCCTTAAATGACATGTTAGACCAGATGGACTTATTTGATATTTATAGAGTGTTCCTTCTAAAAGATGCAGAATACATATTCTTTTCAAGTGCACATGGAACCTTCTCCAGACAGATCACATGCTGGCCCACAAAGCAAGCCCCAGTGAATTTAAGAAAATTGAAATCATATCAAGCATCTTTTCCAACCACAACACTATGAGATTAGAAATCAACTACACGGGAAAAAAATGTATAAAACACAAATATATGGAGGATAAACAATATGCTACTAAACAACCAGTGGTCACTGAAAAAAATCAAAGAGGAACCCAGAGAAAAATGAAAACAAAAACACAATGATCTAAAACCTATGCGATGCAGCAAAACCAATTCTAAGAGGGAAGTTTATAGTGACACAAGCTTACCTCGAGAAACAAGAAAAACCTCAAACAACCTAACCTTACACCTAAAGCAACTAGAGAAAGAAGAACAAACAATACGCAAAGTTAGTAGAAGTAAAGAAATCATAACGATCAGAGCAGAAATAAATGAAATAGAGAAAAAGAAAACAATACAAAAGATCAATGAAACTAAAAGCTGGTTCTTGAAAAGATAAACAAAATTGATAAACCTTTAGCCAGACTCATCAAGAAAAAAAGGGAGAGGGCCCAAATCAATAAAATTAGAAATGATAAATGAGAAGTTACAATGGACACCACAGAAATACAAAAGACCATAAGAGACTACTACAGACAACTCTGTGCCATTAAACCGACAACCTGGAAGAAATGGACAAATTCTTAGAAAGGTACAATCTCCACTGATCCAGGAAGAAACAGAAAATATAAACAGACCAAATACAAGTATTGAAATTGAAACTGTAATTTAAAAACTCCCACCAAACAAGAATCCAGGGCCAGATGGCTTCATAGGCAAATCCTATAAAACATTTAGAGAAGAGTTATTAACACATATCCTTCTGAAGCTATTCCAAGAAATTTCAGAGGAAGGAACACTTCCAAACTCATTCTATGAGGCCACAATCACCCTAATACCAAAACCAGACAAAGATACCACAAAAAAAGAAAATTACAGGCCAATATCACTGATGAACATAGACACAAATTGGTAAAGAAGTAAAACTCATTGTTTACAGATGACATGATACTATACATAGAAAATCCTGAAGACTATACGAGAAAACTACTAGAGCTCCTCAATGAATTTGGTAAAAAGGCAGGATACAAAATTAATACAGAGAAATCTGTTGCATTTCTATACACTAGCAAGGAAAGGTACAAAAGAGAAATTAAGGAAACAATCCCATTTACCATTGCATCAAAAAGAATAAAATACCTAGGAATAAACCTACGTAAGTAGGCAGAAGATCTGTACTCTGAAAACTATAAGACACTGATGAAAGAATTGAATATGACACAAACAGATGGAAAGATATACCATGTTCTTGGATTGGAAGAATCAATATTGTCAAAATGACTATACTACTGAAGGCAGTCTACAGATTGAATGAAATTCCTATCAAATTACCAAGGACATTTTTCACAAATTAGAACAAAAATTTTTGCAATTTGCATGGAAACATAAAAGAACCTGAATAGCCAAAGCAACCTTGAGAAAGAAAAATGGAGCTGGAGGAATCAGGCTCCCTGACTTCAGACTTTACTACAAAGCTACTGTCACCAAAACATTATGGTATTGGTACAAAAATAAACATATAGATTAAAGGAAAAGGACAGAAAGCCCAGAAATAAACCCATGCACCTAATGGTCAATTAATATATTACAAAGAAGGCAAGAATATACAATGGAAAAAAAACAGTCTTTTCAAAAATTGGTGCTGGGAAAACCAGACAGCTACAAGTAAAAGAATGAAATTAGAACATTCTCTAACACCATACACAAAAAATAAACTCAAAATGAATTAAAGACCTAAATGTAAGACCTGATATTATAAAACCCCAAGAGGAAAACATAGGCAGAACACTCTCTCACATAAATTACAGTAATATCTTTTCAGATTCATCACACAGAGTAATGGAAATAAAAATAAACAAATGGGACCTAATTAAACTTAAAAGCTTTTGCACAGCAAAGGAAACCATAAACAAAATGAAAAGACAACCTACAGAATGGGAGAAAATATTTGGAAGCAATGTGACCAACAAGGGATTAATCTCCAAAATATACAAACAACTCAGTATCAAAAAAACAACAACCCAATCACAAAATGGTCAGAGGACCTAAATAGACATTTCTTCAAAGAAGACATACAGATGGCCAAAAGGCACATGAAAAAATGTTCAACATCGCTAATTATTAGAGAAATATAAATTAAAACTACAATGAGGTATCACCTCACACCAGTCAGATGACCATCAACAAAAAGTCTACAATAATAAATGCTGGAGAGGGTGTGGAGAAAAAGGAGCCCTCCTACACTGTTGGTGGGAATGTAAATTGGTACAACCATTATGGAGAACAGTATAGAAGTTCCTTACAAAACTAATACAGCTACCATATGATCCAGCAATCCCACTCCTGGGCATACATCTGGAGAAAACCATAATTTGAAAAGATACATGCACCCCAATATTCACTGCAGCACTATTTACAATAGCCAAGACACGGAAGCAACCAAAATGTCCATTGACAGAGGAATGGCTAAAGAAGATGTGGCATATATACATATATATATATATATATATATACACACACACACACATACATATACATACACACACATATACATACATGCATACATATATATATACAATGGACTATTACTCAGCCATAAAAAAAGGGGAAAATGACAGTTGCAGCAACATGGATAAACCTAGAGATTATCATACTAAGTGAATTAAGTCAGAGAAAGGCAAATAGTATATGATATCACTTATATATGGAATCTAAAAAAAAGATACAAATGAACTTATTCACAAAACAGAAGCAGACTCACAGACACAGAAAACAAACTTATGGTTACCAAAAGGGAAAGGTGGGGAGGGATAAATTAGGAGTTTGGGATTAACAGATACACACTACTATATATAAAATAAACAACAGGGTCCTCCTATATAGCACAGGAACTATACTCAATATTTTGTAATAACATATAAGGGAAAAGAATCTGAAAAGGAATAAATACATGGCTGTATATGTATGTGTGTGTGTTCTGTGTGTATATATATATATATATATATATATATATACACAAACACGTGTGTGCATGTGTGTATAACTGAATCACTGTGCTGTACACCTGAAACTAACACAATATTGTAAATCACCTATACTTCAACTAAAAAAAAACATAATTGTAGATTCTTTGGTGACTTTAAGCATACTAAGAATAGCATGAAATAAACACAATTACATGTGGAATGATATAACAAATATATTTTATAGAGAAAGTGTTTACTTGTAGTCATAGATTTCTGTGTTGGATTTTTTTATTTCTTATAGTATACATTAACTTAAAAAATAATGAATTTAGCAAACTGGTACAATTTTATTTAATTTACCACCACCCTACTATTACTATTAACACTGTTCTTTTTAAATTTAGTTTATAAAGATTTCACTCAAGTTTGATGGTCAGTTTTATGTGTCAGCTTGACTAAGGTATAGCCCCTAGTTATTCAATCAAAACATAATCCAGATGTCACTATGAGGGTATTTTGCAGAAGTGATTGAATCTACAATTGGGTGACTAAATAAGGGAGATTGTTCTAGATCATCTGGGTGGGCCCAATGACACCACAAGAGTCCTTATAAGGAGATAGGAGAGAAAGAAGGCAGAGAGTGAAGGTGATGTAGTAATGGAAGGTGATATTGGAGTGATGCAGCCATAAACCAATGAGTGCCATCAGCCTCTAGAAACTGGAACATACAAAGAAACAGATTATCCCCTACAACTTCTAGAAGGAGCTAGAACTGCTGACACCTTGACTGTGAGACTGATTTTGGACTTCTGATCTCCAGAACTGTGGAATGACAAATTTTTTTGCTTAAAATCATTAAATTTGTGGTAATTTGTTTCAGAAGCAATTAGAAACAAACACATATTTTGTTGCCTGGAAGTCGGATGCTACTGTGATAAATACCTGGAAATGTGGAAGTGGTTTTGGAATTGGGTAACTGATAAAAGCTTAAAGAATTTTGAGCACAGTAACAGGAAAAAAAAGCATTGTCTTGAATAGACTGTTGCTAGATATTTGGGTGTTAAGGACTCTGCTAATGAGTGCACAGAAGGAAGTGAGGAGTATGGTAAGGAAAATGTATAGTGTCTTAGAGAATATTTAAATCACTATAAACAAATTATTTCTAGAAATACAGACATTAAAAGTACTATTGGAGAAGGCTCAGAAGGAAATGAAGAACACATTATTAGAAATCGGAAAAAAGAAGATCCTTGTAATGTAGTGGCAAAAAAACATAGTTCAATTGTTTCCTACAGTTATATAGAAAACAGAATGTGTAAGCAATGAACTTGGATATTTAATTGAAGATATTTCCAAGGAAATTATTGAAGGGTGTGTTCTGTTTCCTTCTCTCTGCTTACATAGTAAAATGCAAAAGGAAAGAGATACATTGAGGGAAAAATTAAGAAAAAAGGAAGAAGGACTTGATGTTCTCTTGATGTTGAAAGTTCTCAGCTTATCCAAACTGTAAATGACACTAAATTTAGGATATTTATTATCAGAAAAGTGTGTTCTAAAGCCGGGATATGACTGTACAGTCTTCTATTGATGCCTCAGAAGGGAAAAACATTAAAGGTATTTCATCACATAGAGGACTCTTAAAGAGATCAGTCATGTGACTCACAGATCCCAACTGCCATCTCAGTAGAAGCCAAAAAATGGGAAGGAATTATCTCAGAAATAACTGTGCAGGAGCATCTTGTCCAATGGAGCAAATCCCATTACACGCACAGAAGAACCACAAGGTTTTTAAGACTATTATATCTCAGAAACACCACTAGCTTGGACTGAAAGTGACAGAGAAAGGAGGAAATAAAAGAAGAATGTTAGACTACCAAAATTCTATAGGCCAGAATAGGTTCATAATTCTGTTCATCCACAAACACATGAAAACGGAGTTATGTCCTAGAGGGCAGAGTTGAAGTTATGAAGGGAAGAGCCTTAAGCCACAGATGATTTTTTCCCTAGCCTTGAAAACTAATGGAGCTTGCTTTGCTGGATTTCAAAATTGCTTGGGACTGGTCACTCATTTTTATCATTCCATATTCTCCCTGTTTGAAAGAGAATATCTGTAACTGACATTTTATGTATGTAACTGACATACATCCTATCATTGTATTTGTCCTATCATTGTATTTTGGGAACAGACAATTTATTTTCTAGGTTCACCATCCCACAGATAGAAAGGAATTTTGTACCAAGATGGATCATACCCAGAATTACACACATCGCTGATTAAGATGGTGAAATTTTAGATTTTCAAGTAGATGAGATCTTGAACTTGACTTGATTCTGTAAACAGATTGAGACTTTTAGTGACCTTAGGATGGGATATATTTACTTTACAAATGGTGTGGATGTGAATCTTTGAGTGCCAAAGACAACCGTGTTAAGCTGAATAGTGGACTCCAATGATGTCCATGTCCTAAAACCTGGAACCTGTGTATTTATTACCTCACATGGTGAAAGAGACTTTGAAGATGTGATTAAGTGTTTTGAGGTGAAGAGATTATCCTGGATTATCTAGTGGGTGCAATGTAATCACAAGGGTTCTCATAAGACAGAGGCAGAAAGATTAGTTAGAGAGGGAAGATACAGGGATGGAAGCAGAGTTTGGAGTGATGCACTTGGAAGATGAAAGAAGAGGGCATGGAATGTAGGTGGCCCCTAGAAGTTGAAAAAGGCAAGGAAGCAGATTCTTCCTAGAGCTGCCAGAAGAAATGTAATCTTGCTTATGCCTTAATTTTATTTCAGTGATACATATTTTGAACTTCTAGAAATGTAAGATAATAAATTTATGTTAAGTCACCAAAGTTGTGGTAATTTGTTATAACTGCAAGAGGAAACTAATTACCATTTTATACATATTTTAAAAAGTCATATAATTCTAAAAGACTTGAAGTCCTGCTTTTCCAGCTCTTCCAGGGGGGGTTTTCATTTCTGCTTTTTTTTTTTCTAATTTGCAGGAGTTCTTTTCATTTTCTGATAGTTCTTTTTTTATATCACTTTATTCCTATTTTATGGACACAATAGCTCTCCTATCTCTCCAAGAATGTAAACAATTATCTTTTTGAACTTTTTGTCTCCATGTATAGTTTGTTTCTTCTAAGTTCTTTGATCTTTCTTATTTGAATTAGTCTCTTAATTTTCTATTAAAGATTTTCTTCATGTGTCTGAAACTCTGTTTAGTGTGGGGCACTAAACAGATGATTGGAAGTTCTGTAGGTGTAGCAGGCAAGCAAATAGAAGGGTGCTTGTCAAATATGAATGATCTGGTTGGACCTTTTTGTCTTCAAGGAATTCCCAATGTTCCCAAATCTATAGATCTTTTCTCTTAGGCTAGTAACAGCATCCTGGATAAACTCTTCTAATCACTGCCTGGAAGATATAATTCTAGCTGTCATTAGTTTTAGAGGCAATTAGAGAGAGAAGGGGTGTCCTGATATACAAAGTGTCAACTTTCAAGTAATCTCATTTTTAAGCACACTACTGCTGCCCTTAACTATTGTGGTTCCTCAATTCCCTACGTTTTACGTTCTAGTGAAAGAATACCAAAAATTCACTATCAGGAAAATCTGCAAAGTCTAGCTATTCTGGAGAGAATATGGGGATCTTACTGTCTCCTAAATAGACCTTCCACTAATCTTTACATTTTTAGCACAAAGTTTATCTCCACTTTTACAGGTATCCATTGCTACCTATTCATCAGTTTTGGGGAGTTGAGTTTCCTCACCTCTACCTTACCATTTAGAGTAATTGGGTCTGATAAATCATTAACTACTTGACAACTTTTCTCTCTGCTTTCTATTGTTTATTTCTTCTCACATTTTCTTTATGCTTAGGGCTTATTACTTTAAAAAATCCCTACGGGGCTTCCCTGGTGGCGCAGTGGTTGAGAGTCTGCCTGCCGATGCAGGGGACAGGGGTTCGTGCCCCGGTCCGGGAAGATCCCACATGCCGCGGATCGGCTGGGCCTGTGAGTCATGGCTGCTGAGCCTGCACGTCCGGAGCCTGTGCTCCGCAAGGGGAGAGGCCACAACAGTGAGAGGCCTGCGTACAGCAAAAAAAAAAAAAAAAAAAAAAAAAAAATCCCTATAATGTCATTTAACTGATGTTTAAGTGAAGTTTCAGGAGGGAATGAATATAAGTACATGTAATCAATTTGCTGCTTTTAATTTGAAGTCCTTTTTGGATATATTCAATATAAATATGATCCTTATTATTTTCATTATTTTATTATTTATGTGTTATTCCATTTAAACATCTACCAATTAGAGAAGGTATTATTAATTTCTATGGGTAAATATTCTTAGACAGGCTTACCTAACTCATGCCACAAGTATGATCCCAAAATCAATTCCTGAGCCAATTTTTAACATTAAACAATCTTTACTGATTATTCCTAAAACAGATTTATGTTATGATATTTTACAGTCTTCAAAGAGACTTGATAAAGGCAAAGTCTTCCAATTTGCTGGTGGTTAAATATTTTTCAGTTTGGAAAAACTACAGCAATGAAACAAATTAATATGTGTGTGACTATCACTGTCTATGAGTGACATTTTTATAAGGCATGGACAATTTGTAACCATCTGAACAGTTCTGAGGAAAAAAAATCTTAATCTTTAGACCACTTTTCCTAAACTTATTCAATAATATTATAACTAATGATAAAGAATTAAAAGGAGTTCCATGCTACATTGATTTTTTTTTAATGATTTATTACTTATAAAAATGTGTTAGTAAAAGTAATGATTGGGGCTTCCCTGGTGGCGCAGTGGTTGAGAGTCCGCCTGCCGATGCAGGGAACACGGGTTCGTGCCCCGGTCCGGGAAGATCCCACATGCCACGGAGCGGCTGGGCCTGTGAGCCGTGGCTGCTGAGCCTGTGCGTCCGGAGCCTGTGCTCGGCAACCAGAGAGGCCACAGCAGTGAGAGGCCCACATACCGCAAAAAAAAAAGTAATGACTGTATGTTCCTTTATCACCAGCATACCTAGCACATAGTAGGTGCTTAATGATTAGTGGTTGAATATTAGGTGAAAAATGAAAATGAAGTCCTGGAGCATGATTCTGCAACCTCCATTTAATTTCATACTCTACTGCTATCTCTCTTTCTTTTCTTTTTTGTAAACTCTTCTGGTTTCTAATTACTTATTTCCAGAACTATTACAAAATCCTCCTATGTGGTCTCCCCTTCACTTGCTATCAGATCCACCCTAACAGAGCTATATAAGCTATAGAACTAATAAAGTTGTTTATTACCATATTACTTTGTATAAAATATAACACTGTGGTTTCTACAACTACTGCCTTTATTGTCTTATTCAAAATCTCTTAGATTACTATAAGAAACAAAAAGCAGGTATTAATATTTACTAATAAAAATAATTCTGGGACATTAAATTACCACTGCCATATCCATGGCTTGTGAATAGCACAGCAAACACTTGAATGCAGATATTCTGATACCCAGGTTTGTTCTATATATGAAACACTGCAATAACATCCTATTCAAGACTCATAGGAGAGCTATCAAGATGGTGGAGTAGAAGGACATGGAGCTCATTTCCTCCCACAAATACATCAAAAATACATCTACATGTGGAACAACTGTCACAGAATACCTACTGAATGCTGGCAGAAGACCTAAGAGTTCTGAAAGGGCAAGAAGATCTCCATGTAATCAGGTAGGACAAAAGAAAAAAGAGAGAGAGAGAGAGAGAGAAATGAATTGGAATGGGACCTTTACCCCCTGGGAGGGAGCTGTGAAAGAGGACATGTTCTGCATCCTGGGAAGCACCGTCACTTGTGTGGAGATTAGCCAGGACAGAGGGGGAACTTTGGAACCTTGGAGGATAGTGCATCAACTGGCTTGCCAAACAGAGAGAGACCTGCACAGACTGATTGTGCTGCTGCCTTTTGCTTCCCAGAGTGAGACGGACATCCTTCAATACAAGTGGGGACTGGATGCTGAAGCCCAGGGAGAGGAATGGGGTTGGCTGCACAGAGATAGCCTGAAGGGGCTGGAGTGTGGTGCAGCCATGGCCAAAGGTATATGTGGAGAGAGACCTGGCCTGCCATAGAGGCAAGGCACCACTGTTGGAGGGCATACGATGGGAGGAGTGGGGCCCAGTACAGCAGCCTCTATCTCCATGGTTGCAATTTCAGCTAACAGGGCACTGCCTCTGTGGGCTCCAGCCACCACATTTGCACACCCCCTATGAAGAGGATAATGGCCAGCACACACTGAGGAAGAAGGCAGCAGGAATCCATATTATAAATAGGCCTTGCACCAAAAAATTAAACCCACAGAAGCACACAGGGATGCTCTCACATAAAAATAGCCCTGAAAGACTACAGTAGATAATCATTTCTCCTAAGCTCACAGAATAAGAGAGATATAAGTAAAATGAAGAACCAGAGGAACCAACCCCACTTAAAAGACCAAGCAAATTCTCCTGAAACAACAATGAAACAGACCTCTTCAGTCTAATAGACACCGTATTCAAAAAGAAGATAATGAAAATACTAAAGGAAGTAAAAAAGGCTATCAACGGAAATGCAGATTACTGTAATAAGAAGGAGCCAAGAAAAATTAGAAAATTAATTTACTGAGACAAAACCTGAGCTAAAGGCAATGAATAGCAGAATGAATAATGCAGAAGAATGAATAAGTGATCTGGAAGACAGAATAATGGAAATCACCCAATCGGAATACCAGACAGAAAGCCAAATGAAAAAAAAATTAAAGCAATATAAGAGACATACAGGATCATATAAAATGTGCCAATCTACGCATGATAGGGATTCCAGAAGGAGGAGAAAGACTAAAGGGGGTTGAAAATGGATTTGAAGAAATTATGGTTGAAAACTTTCCAAACCTAAAGAAGGAAATAGATATCCAGATACAAGAAGCACAGAGGGTCCCGAACAAGATGAACCCAAAAGACCTACACCAAAACGTATTATAATTAAAATGGCAAAAGTTAAAGGTAAAGAAAGGATTCTAAAGGCAGTGAGAGAAAAACAAAGAGTTATTTACAAGGGAACCTCCATAATAAGGCTAGCAGCTTATTTCTCTACAGAAACGCTGCAGGCCAGAAAAGAGTGGCAAAATATATTCAAAGTCCTGAAAGGGAAAAATCTGCAAGCTAGTATACTTTTATGCAGCAAGATTATCATTTAGAATAGAAGGAGAAATAAAGAATTTTTCAGACAAGCAAAAACTAAAAGAATACAGCAATACTAAACCTATCCTAAAAGAAATATTGAAAGGTCTTCTCTAAATAGAAAAGAAGCAAGAAGCTATAGGAAAGGGAAGATCACAATTAGAAAGTAAATCACTTAAATAAGCCAGTATACAGATTAAGATCATACACCACAACCAAGTTAGATTCATCCCAGGATCACAAGGATGGTTCAACTTATGCAAATCAATGTGATATACCACATCAACAAAAGGAAAGACAAAAACCACATGATCATCTCAATAGATGCAGAAAAAGCATTTGATAAAATTCAAAATCCATTCATAGTAAAAACTTACCAAATGGCTATAGAGGGAACATATCTCAACATAATAAAAGCTATTTATGACAAACCCACAACCAATAATACTCAACAGTGAAAAGCTGAAAGCCTTCCCACTAAAATCTGGAACAAGAAAAGGATACCCATTCTCACCACTTCTATTGAACATAGAACTGAAAGTCCTAACCACAGTTATCCAAATAGGAAGGGAAGAGGTAAAATTATTATATGCAGATGACATGATACTATATATAGAAAACGCTACGGACTCCACACAAAAACTACTAAAACTGATAAATGATTTCAGCAAGGTAGAAGGATACACAATTAACATACAGAAATCAGTTGCATTTCTTTATACTAACAATGATATATCAGAAAGGGAATGTTAAAAAAGAAAAAAATACCTTTTAAAATCACACAAAAATAATAAAATACTTACAAATAAACTAGAAAAAGGAGGTGAAAGAATTATATGCTAAAAACTATAAAACATTAATAAAGGAAATTGAAGATGATTCAAAGAAATGGAAAGATATTCCATACTCCTGGAGTGGAAGAATTAATATTGTTTAAATGTTGTTTAAATGGCCATACTACCTAAAGCAAGCTACGATTTAATGTTATCCCTATGAAATTACCCATGACATTTTTCATAGAACCAAAACAAAGGATCCAAAAATTTACATGGAACCATAAAAGACCCAGAATTGCCAACATAATCATGAGGAAAAAGAACAAAGCAGGAGGCATAACCCTCCAAGACTTTGGGTGATACTACAAAGCTAAACTAATCAAAATGGCATGGTAGGGCTTCCCTGGTGGTGCAGTGCTTAAGAATCCGTCTGCCAATGCAGGGTACGTGGGATCAAGCCCTGCTCTGGGAAGATCCCACATGCCACGGAACAACTAAGCCTGTGCACCACAACCACTGAGCCTGCACTCTAGAGCCTGCGAGCCACAACTACTGAGCCTGTGTGCCACAACTACTGAAGCCCACGAGCCTAGAGCCCATGCTCCACAACAAGAGTAGCCACTGCAATGAGAAACCTGTGCACTGCGACGAAGAGTAGCCCCCACTCACCTCAACTAGAGAAATCCAGCACACAGCAACAAAGATCCAATGCAGTCAAAAATTTAAAAATTAAATTAAACATAAATAAATTTTGAATAATTGACAGGAAGACACCAGAACTCACTAAAAAAAACACCCCACATCCAAAGACAAAGGAGAAGCCACAATGAGATGGTAGGAGGGGTGCAATCACAATAAAATCAAATCCCATAACTTCTGGGTAGGTGACTCACAAACTGGAGAACACCCACTGCAGTAAAGGTTCTGAGCCCCATGTCAGGCTTCCCAACCTGGGGTCCAGCAATGTTAAGAGGAATTCCTAGAGAATCAGACTTTGAAGGCTAGCGGGATTTGATTGCAGGACTTCAGCAAGACTGGGGGAAACAGAGACTCCACTCTTGCAGGGCACACACAAAGTAGTGTGTGCATTAGGACCCAGGGGAAGGAGCAGTGACCCCATAAGAGATTGAACCAGACCTACCTGCTAGTGATGGAGGGTCTCCTGCAGAGGCAAGGGGTAGCTGTGTCTCACTGTGAGGACAAGGACACTGGCAGCAGAAGTTCTGGGAAGTTATCCTTGGCGTGAGCCCTCCCAGAGTCTGCTATTAGCCACACCAAAGAGCCCTGGTAGGCTCCAGTGTTGGGTAGCCTCAGGCCAAAAAACCGACAGGGAGGGAATCCAGCCCCATCCATCAGCAGAAAAGTGGATTAAAGTTTTACTGAGATCTGCCCACCAGAGCAACAGCCAGCTCTACCCACCACCAGTCCCTCCCATCTGGAAACTTGCACAAGTCTCTTAGATAGTGTCATCCACCAGGGAGCAGACAGCATAAGCAAGAAGAACTACAATCCTGCAGCTTGTGGAAAAAAACCACATTCACAGAAAGACAGACAAGATGAAAAGGCAGAGGGCTATGTACCAGATGAAGGAAAAAGATAAAACCCCAGAAAAACCACTAAATGAAGTGGAGATAGGCAACCTTCTAGAAAAAGAAATCAGAATAATGATAGTAAAGATGATCCAGGAACTCGGAAAAAGAATGAAGGCAAAGATCAGGAAGATGCAAGAAATGTTTACGACCTAGAAGAATTAAAGAACAAAGAGATGAACGATACAGTAACTGAAATAAACAATACACTAGAAGGAATCAATAGCAGAATAACTGAGGCAGAAGAACGGATAAGTGACCAGGAAGAAAAAATGCTGGTATTCACTTCTGCAGAACAGACTAAATTAAAAAAGAATGAAAAGAAATGAAGACAGCCTAAGAGACCTCTGGGACAACACTAAATGCAAGAAAATCCACATTATACGGGTCCCAGAAGGAGAAGAGAGAGATAGAGAACCCAAGAAAATATTTGAAGACATTATAGTCGAAAACTTCCCTAACGTGGGAAAGGAAATAGCCAACCAAGTCCAGGGAGCACACAGAGTCCCATACAGGAGAAACCCAAGGAGAAACACACAGTAATCAAATTGACAAAAATTAAAGACAGAGAAAAATTATTGAAAGCAGCAAGGGAAAAATGACAAATAACATACAAGCTTAAACACAAGCTTAAATGACACAATAGACCAGACAGATTTAATTGATATTTATAGGACATTCCATCCCAAAACAGCAGATTACACTTTCCTCGCAAGTGTGCATGGAACATTCTCCAGGATAGATCACATCTTGGGTCACAAATCAAGCCTTGGTAAATTTAAGAAAATTGAAATCATATCAAGCATCTTTTCTGACCACAAGGCTATGAGATTAGAAATCAATTACAGGGAATAAAACGTAAAAAACACAAACATATGGAGGCGAAACAATACGTTACTGAATAACCAAGAGATCACTGAACAAATAAAAAAATACCTAGAGACAAATGACAATGAAAACACGATGGTCCAAATCCTATGGGATGCAGCAAAAGCAGTTTGGAGAGGGAAGTTTATAGCAATACAAGCCTACCTCAAGAAACAAGAAAAATCTCAAATAAACAATCTGTCTTACACCTAAAGGAACTAGAGAAAGAAGAACAAACAAAACTCAAAGTTAGCAGAAGGAAAGAAATCATAAAGATCAGAGCAGAAATAAATGAAATAGAAACAAAGAAAACAATAGCAAAGATCAATGAAACTAAAAGCTGGTTCTTTGAGAAGATAAATAAAAGTGGTAAACCTTTAGCCAGACTCATCAAGAGAGAGAGGACTCACATAAAATTAGAAATGAAAAAGGAGAAGTTACAACACACACTGCAGAAATACAAAGCATCCTAAGAGACTACTACAAGCAACTTTGTGCCCAAAAAATGGACAACCTGGAAGAAATGGACAAATTCTTAGAAAGGTATAACCTTCCAAGACTGAACCAGGAAGAAAGAGAAAATATGAACAGACCAATCACAAGTAATGAAGTTGAAAGTGTGATTAAAAACTTCCAACAAACAAAAGTCCAGTACCATATGGCTTCACAGGTGAATTCTATCAAACATTTAGAGAAGAGCTAACACCGATTCTTCTTAAATTGTTCCAAAAAACTGCAGAGGAAGGAACACTCCCAAACTCATTCTATGAGGCCACCATCACCCTGATACCAAAACCAGACAAAGATACAACAAAAAAGAGAAAATTACAGACCAATATCACTGATGAACAGAGATGCAAAAATCCTCAACAAAATACTAGCAAACAGAATGCAAGAACACATTAAAATGATTATACACCATGATCCAGTGGGATTTACCCCAGGGATGCAAGGATTCTTCAATATATGCAAATCAATCAATGTGATACACCATATTAACAAATTGAAGAATAAAAAGCATATGATCATCTCAACAGATGCAGAAAAAGCTTTTGATAAAATTCAACACCCATTTATGATAAAAACTCTCCAGAAAGTGGGCATAGAGGAAACCTACCTCAACGTAATAAAGGCCATATATACAAACCCACAGCAAACATCATTCTCAGTGGTGAAAACTGAAAGCATTCCCTCTAAGATCAGGAACAAGACAAGGATGTCCACTCTTGACACTATTATTCACCATAGATTTGGACGTCCTAGCCAAGGCAATCAGAAAAGGAAAAGAGATATAAGGAATACAAATTGGAACAGAAGAAGTAAAACTGTCACTGTTTGCAGATGACCTGATACTATACATACAGAATCCTAAAGATGCCACCAGAAAACTACTAGAGCTAATCAATGAATTTTGTAAAGCTGCAGGATACAAAATTAATGCACAGCAATCTCTTGCATTCCTATACATTAATGATGAAAAATCTGAAAGAGAAATTAAGGAAACACTCCCATTTACCACTGCAACAAAGAGAATAAAATACCTATAAACCTACCGAGGGATACAAAAGACCTGTATGCAGAAAACTATAACACACTGATGAAAGAAATTAAAGATGATACCAACAGATGGAGAGATATACCATGTTCTTGGATTGGAAGAATCAATATTGTGAAAAAGACTCTACTGCAGTCTACATATTCAGTGCAATCCCTATCAAATTACCAATGGCATTTTTCACAGAATTAGAAAAAAATCTTAAAATTTGTATGGAGACACAAAAGACCCCAAATAACCAAAGCAGTGTTGAGGGAAAAAAACAGAGCTGGATGAGTCAGACTCCCTGACTTCAGACTATACTAAAAAGCTACAGTAATCAAGACAATATGGTACTGGCACAAAAACAGAAATATAGATCAATGGAAAAGGATAGAAAGCCCCCAGATAAACCCATGCACCTATGGTCAATTAATCTATGACAAAAGAGGCAAGGATATACAATGAAGGAAAAACAGTCTCTTCAATAAGTGGTGCTGGGAAAACTGGACAGCTACATGTAAGAGAATGAAATTAGAATACTCCCTAACACCATACACAAAAATAAAGTCAAAATGGATTAGAGACCTAAATGTAAGACTGGACACTGTAAAACTCTTAGAGGAAAATATAGGAAGAACACTCTTTGACATAAATTACAGCAAGATCTTTTTTGATCCACCTCCCAGAGTAATGGAAATAAAAAGAAAAATAAACAAATGGGTCCTAATGAAACTTTAAAACTTTTGCAAAGCAAAGGAAACTACAAGCAAGGCGAAAAGACAACCCTCAGAATGGGAGAAAGTATTTGCAATGCATCAACAGCCAAAGGATTAATCTCCAAAATATATAAACAGCTCATGCAGCTCAATATTAAAAAAACAAACAACCCAATTAAAAAATAGGCAGAAGATCTAAATAGACATTTCTCCAAAGAAGACATACAGATGGCCAAGAAGCACATGAAATGCTGCTCAACATCACTAATTATTAGAGAAATGCAAATCAAAACTACAATGAGGTATCACCTCACACCAGTTAGAATGGGCATCGTCAGAAAATCTACAAATAACAAATGCTCGAGAAGGCGTGGAGAAAAGGGAACCCTCTTGCAATGTTGGTGGGCATGTAAATTGATACAGCCACTATGGAGAACAGTATGGAGGTTCCTTAAAAAACTAAAAATAGAATTACCATATGACCCAGCAATCCCACTACTGGGCATATACCCAGAGAAAACTATAATTCAAAAAGACACATGCACCCCGATGTTCACTGAAGCACTATTTTCAATAGCCAGGTCATGGAAGCAACCTAAGTGCCCATTGACAGATGAATGGATAAAGAAGATGTGGTACATATATACAAAGTAATATTACTCAGACATAAAAAGGTATGAAACTGGGTCATTCGTAGAGATGTGGATGGATCTCGAGACTGTCATACAGAGTGAAGTAAGTCAGAAAGAGAAAAACAAATATCGTATATGAATGCATATATGTGTAACCTAGAAAAATGGTACAGATGAACCCATTTGCAGAGCAGAAATTGAGACACAGATGTAGAGAACAAACTTATGGACACCAAGCAGGGAAAGCAGCAGGTGGGGGGGTGGTTGTGGGATGAATTGGGAGATTGGGATTGACATGTATATACTAATATGTATAAAATGGATAACTAATAAGAACCTGCTGTATAAAAAAAATAAAATTCCAAAAAAAAATTATTTTAAAAATAGATGGCATGGTTTTGGCACAAAAACAGATACGTGGATCAAGGGAACAGAATAGCAAACTCAGAAATATACTCACATACCTATGGTCAATTAATCTTCAACAAAGGAGACAAGAATATACAATGGGAAAAAGGCAGTCTCTTCAGCAAGGGGTGTTGGGAAAGATAAACAGCCACATGTAAATCAATGAAGTTAGAACACATCCTCACATCACACACAAAAATAAACTCAACATGGCTTAAAGCCTTAAACAATAGGACATGACACAATAAAACTCCTAGAAGAGAGCATAGGCAAATCATTCTCTGACATAAACCATACCAATGTTTTCTTAGGTCAATCTCCCAAGGCAATAGAAATAAAAGCAAAAATAAACAAATGAGACCTAATCAAACTTACAAGCTTTTGTACACAAAGGAAACCATAAACAAAAAGAAAAGACAACCTGTGGAATGGGAGAAAATATTTGCAAACGATGCAACCAACAAAGGCTTAACTTCCAAAATACACAAGCAGCTCATACAATTCAACAATAACAACGAAAACAAAAAACCCAATCAACAAGTGGGCAGAAGAATTAGACATTTCTCCAGTGAAGACATACAGATGGAAAAATGTATGGAGGTTCCTCATAAAACTAAAAATAGATTTGCCATATGATCCTGCAGTCCCACTCCTGGGCATGTATCCAGACAAAACTATAATTTAAAAAGATACATGCACCCCTATATTCATAGCAGCACTATTCACAATAGCCAAGACATGGAAACAACCTAAATGTCCATCGACAGATGAATGGATAAAGATGTAAGATAGACAAACACACACGCATGCACGCACAATGGAATATTACTTAGCCATAAAAAAAGAATGAAATAATGCCATTTGCAACAACATGGATGGAACTAGAGATTATCATACTAAGTGAAGTAAGTCAGAAAGAGAAAGTCAAATACCATATGATATTACTTATATGTAGAATCTGAAATATGACACAAATGAACTTATCTATGCAACTGACTCACAGACATAGACAACAGACTTTTGATTGCCAAGGGAGAGGTGGGGAGGGATGGAGTGGAAGTTTGGGGCTGGCAGATGCAAACTATTATACAAAGAATGGATAAACAACAAGGTCCTACTGTATAGCACAGGGAACCATATTCAATATCCTGTGGTAAACCATAATGGAAAAAAGAGAATAAGCAGAATGCATATATATGTATAACTGAATCACTTTGCTGTGCAGTAGAAATTAACGCAACATTGTAAATCAACTATAATTCAATAATAAAAAAAAAGACTCATAGAAACCCTGTGACCAAAAACCCTCAACCAAAGACAACTCCTTACCTGGAATTCAAAGCTCTTAACAGCAAGCTACCATTCCATTCCCATTTCTTGTTCCTTCCATTATCCTTTGGTTTCACATCAGTATCTTTAAAATAATGTTTATCTTCCAAATTTTTACTTTTCTCTTGTGAGAGAACATATCTGGAAAATTCATCTTTATTATCTTTCATTGTATATGTGTCAATCTGTTTCACAGACCCCTTTATGGCATTCTTCATTTTCCCTTTTCCTTAGAAACTATTTTAGCTTTGTTTCTAAAACATATGGTGACCAGGTAAGTATACCAACTATAGGAACATACTAAAAATTCTGAGACAGGAATTTACAAGCAACTTGGATGAATATATACAGTTTATGTTTAGTTGAATTTATAGAATATATTTTAAACCAAGCTGTCTATATGAAAAATAGCAGTTTCAGAATAACAAATAGTTCACAGATATAACTTTTTTAAAATATTGAAATGGATTGTGACTTTCTAAGGATCATAATATCATTTAATTTTAGTCAGTGTAAGTCAGGTTACCAAAAAAAAAGCCTACAATAAGTCTCCATTACTACATTTATTCTGATTTTATTGATTTAACTCAGGTACAACTTCAAAAATATGATTTCAAATAAGAAAAATAATATATAGTAAATATATACATATATTTGAACTAAAATATTCTAATACTCCAGGCAATAAAAAGTCTGATTTTATTCTTCAGTTTTCATGTGTATTGTTTAGGTCACTAAAAAACTTGTGTGTTCTGACTGCTTGTAAAGCACCGTACTTCATGACAGAATAGACTAGGAAATGAACATGCTACCGTTTCTACCTTCAAGAGCTTTGTTTCATATAGAAGAAAATAAGGCAAATTTGTAAATGACTGTAAAACAAGGCAGAATGTAATTAATGTCCTAAGGGAGCTACAAAGCATGTGCTCTGAGAGAATGGAGAAATCACTTTCAATTCTGAGAGTCAAGTAAAGATATATAGTTAGAGCTGAATTGTATGTGCTAAAGACAGTGAAAAGATATGTGAAACTGGAAAAAGATTTATGTGCTACAGGGAAAAGGGAACACATGGATTCTGAAAGGTATTAAAACACAGGTCACAGAGTTTTCAAATGTTTCCAGTAGACTAAACAAAGATACCATAGTCCACAAAGCAATTATATGAAGAAAAGCAACTGAATTTTAAAAAGTCTGACAATACTATACAAGGTATGTGAGAGGAGAGTAAACATCATTAGCAGTAATCCTAGCTTGAAGCCTTAGAAAACCAAGACTTAGGCTCATGTATCAATCGTTGTTTAGGTAAACACTTGTCTTCTGTAGTGCAAATGAATTCTAAATTGTCCAACACCATTGCCTAATGTCTCAGGATGCATGACATCTGAAGGGTATATTTGAAGGATGGTTTTGAGGCTAAGGTAATCATAGCTTTAAAACCTAAAAAAATATGTATTTTTTTCTAGTTTTCAACTAAGTAGACTCTCTACACTGCATTTTTTCATGCATTTATTCAATTAATATTTATTGCTTGCCTGCTCTGTCCCAGGCATGGTGATAAAAGCAAAACAAGCATTGTTCTTTCTCTCATCAATTGGAAAGTAGATGTTATCTAGAATCACAGCATGTCAAGGCATCTTATTTTCTGGAAACTGGTCCCTATCTAATTCCTCATTATAAATACACCAGTGGCCTTAGCATCCAAATTTCCGCTGAAAATGTAATAATAAGTTCTGTCTTGTGCAGTTGAGCAAGAGACTTTTAACAAATGTTTGCCTTCATGCAAGGGGAAGAGAGTTGGAGGTTTTGTACATTACAAACAGTGTGTGCTAGCTTCATCTGAGACTTCGTTGTTGGCACAGGGTAATTCTCTGATAAGAAAACAAAATTTCATTTTTGATGATTTTTTCTCTTCTTCATCTCAAAACCAACTTCCCTGTTAAGGTAATTATAACTTTTTAGATTGACAGAAAAAGTAAACTTTTTAGGAAAACTTTTTAAACTAGTCCTGGTTTTAAAGCCAAGATTTTTAAATAAAATGTATTCTGAGTTGTTTTCTGAAAGCAATCCTTGGAAATGGTATTTTGATGGTATCAGGATGCTTGACTGAGTTTTTCAATTTGTGAGCATGAGCTTATTATATAAATATCATCCTTGTCATCTTTTTGCTCAAGTAATAACAAAAATCATAATGAAATATTAGTCCTAAGCCAAGTGACATTCTCAAGCCTTGAGTTATCTGTATGAGTCTCTTACTTTTTGGTTTGTAACTGAACTGGATCAGACAAAGGAGTTTCAGTATTGGTCAAGACTTAACATGTTAAGTCTTTCTTCACAGATATCTCATCACAAGTTGAAACATCCCCTCCCCCAACTTACCCCTATATTTTAGGAGGCAATTATTTATTTGTGCGTAATAAATGGATCATACTAAAAGATTTTTACTACTGAAGTTCTCCTTTGGAATGAATGAAGTTGACAGCTAGAGTGAGATTCTCCAAGATTTAAGGAAAATTCTAGGTTTATAAGATAAATAGATTGCCACAAAGCAAGAGAGTGGAAAACTCATTACTTTCTAGCAGATTCTCTAGGAAATTTAAAAAGAAAAAAAGTCCTAAAAAGAAAACTTCTCCAGTAAGTTGTTGTGCATATCTGGCATTTTAGCATCCTGCTGTCTACATGGTATAGAGTTTCCTTACTTCAGAGGGCATTTGCCATCATGTATACACAACCTACATGTCAGGTTGTTTTCTCAGGGAGAGTAGTGTATGGCCTGGAAATTGAAATATATTTTTGTTCAGTTCCCATGAGACTCTGCAATAGAGGACATATTTCAAATATTCTGATTAAAGAAAATGTGCACAAGTGGCCACTGGAGTAGTTCATGGGAAAAGGGGAAAATAATTAAGACTTACATTTATGAAAGTATTTAATTACTTATCCGAAGTTTGACTTGGTGGAATAGGAATGCTGTTACAGTTATAAATATTATTGTTGCTTGCCTATTTCCTTAGAGTCTGAGTTAGAAAAAAAAGCTGGACCAGGTATAAATTTGAATCCATTTTGCAATGCGAATTCTAAAACTATTTTTCTTTGAGATAGAGTTTCTTCTGAAATGATTAAATATGAATGAATCTTCGGTTACCACATTTTCATGCTATTTTAGCTGTCAAAGGAGAAGGAAATATTTGACAACTTAGTTCAACTTTCTATGAATAAAAATAATGTCCAAATGAAGCATCTGCATTTCAACATTGTCAAATTATGTCATAGCATGACCTTCCTTTAGAATATATCAATATGTAAACAAACTTCCTTGCTATTTTCATGTAGTACAATAGGAGTTGAAATGATTAATCAGGTCCTGGTTCCAAAGCTTTTTAATATCTGTAGCAAGATACAGAGTACTGATTCTTTTCAAACATTTGGGCTTGATTTGGTTGTTTAAATCTAAGAGTGATTATTTTTGAAGTTTACATTAGCTGTATGGAAATTACAGTGAAGCGAAACAACACACTGTTTCGTTTTACTGTATCAGGGAGATTAATCTTTTTAAAGAAAGAACATTCTTGATAACAGTATTTGAATCATTTTCTAATGTTTTTCTGTTTGTTTAAAGCCATTACACAGGGATATTATATTAGATTATCCAGGAGATATATTATAAAACATCTAACAATCTTGAATGTAAGGATTTTGTAATATATTTCCAGCTTGAACATAGAGATGAATAGCATGTTACTGTACAAACTATGGATTCATTAGTCTATTTCTCAATAGCGCCTACTTATATTAGAATGAAATTAGTTTTTCTTATCTAAATAAGGGTCTAAAATGAGAGAAATGGTTTCAGCATTTGACATCATTACTTATCAGAATGATGCTGAAATATGCAAAAGGTGCTTTGCTGTTTTCTCAAAAAGAGGCATTCTTTTCTCTTCATTTTTTTTTTTTTTTTTAATTTGGAGAGGATAGTTGAAGAGGAAAATTCCTGAATGACTACCTTCAACTTATGACTATCTTCAACTTATGACTGTTTTTTTCTCCTAGATAGTATTCATTCTTGAGGCATTTGGGAATCCCTGAATTTTCTTATTTTGGATGATTAATAAACCGACAGATCTTACTTGCCAAAGCAGTCAGTGTTATTCAGTGTCTGTCAGATATTAAAAATAATTTTTATTACAAGAAAAATTTCCATAGCTCCTATACTTAAGTGGCATACTATGTGACAGTTATGCCTATATTAGATATGTCTGAATCTAGGCATAAGCCACTAAAGTAGTACAATTTTTCTAGATGAATACACATTGATGATGATTACCAGCACATTTTCAATATGGTCTGTGTACAATAGCCTGTAATTTATCCTAAACTTTTGTTTGTTAGTGCCTTAGTAGGATCTTCTTTGGAGTTTCAACCAAGTTCAGAAAGTAATAACACTTGGTTGATAACTTATAATCTTGTATCTAGCATGCCATTTAATATGTCCTTGAATGAAAATTATTATCATGTTCTGAAGGCTACATGGTGTTTTGCTTAATATTACTTCTGCAAAGTTAATGTACTTTCTTGACTACTGCTCTTTAACCACTTATAAATCACATACTCAATAAGTCATTATTAAAAGTTACTACCTTCTAAGCCTGAGATATAGAAAACAAACTTATGGTTATCAAAGGAGAAAGTGGTGGGTGGGTGGGTGGGATAAATGAGGAGTTTGGGATTAACATATACACACTACTATATATAAAATAGATAACCAAGAAGTACCTACTGTATAGGTCAGGAAACTATACTCAATATTTTGTAATAACCTGTAAGGGAAAAGAATCTGAATCTCAATATTTTGTAATAACCTATAAGGGGAAAGAATCTGAAACTGTACATCTGAAACTAACACAACATTGTATCAATAAATCAACTATACTTCAATGAAAAAAGGCAAAAAATAAATAAAAGTCACTACTCTCCAACTCTGAAATGATTAGCATCACAAATTTTACTTAACAACTGATACTCACAAGATAAAAATAGTTTGCTATAGAGAATACTGTGAAATTTTCCTGTTTGATTCTTTCTGTTTGTATCTATTCAGTGAAAATGATATATTTTCTCTGTTGAACTTCTATTTTCATTAATGTCAACAGAGAATTAGACAAATTCCAAGACTTTTCCCAATACCTCAAATTAACTCTTATTCTCTATAATTTATAAATTTTATCTTCTAATTCCATCTGGAGTTGGTATAATTTAATTACTTTTTTCTTCATTTTTAATTCCCTTACATTATTGTCTTCTTCCATCTCAAGGGAGTTCATATTAATACCAGATATGTATTCTTAAGTATTTTTCCTTAACTTATATAACAATTTACATATTATATAAACAACTGTGCTTATATAATTATACAAATAAAAGCTGTGGACTGTTTTGTTCCTCTCTATTTTATAATCTCTAATTTTCTCTCTCAAGAAATATTCATATAAATATAGTTAAATGAACTGGTATTTATTCCTTTAAAAAGCCAAGTAATATTATATATTGTGAATGTACTATGTTTTATTAATTCTCTTATTGACTACAAATGGTCTTGCTTCTAGCTTTTTTTCTATTCTAAATTATATTAAAATAAAAATTTTATAGTATTGCTCTATTCTTGTAAGATAGAGTTACATCCAAGTTTTTAACACAATATTCAGGAATAGGAGATAAATGAGAGAATTGAGATAATTACCCAGGTTACTTACATAGACTGTTTCAACTAGGTAAATATTCTAAATTTATTTCTTATATGTATTTTCATGTTATATAACTTATTCATTTTTTTAATGTTTATCATGACTTGGGACAGTTTAAATCTAAGAAATACCTTTGGGGAATATCATAAATACAATATACATATTAAATATATATGAAATAAGATAAATAAAAATTATTTCCAACCTAAATCTTTAAAACAGTGGGTTATTTTCACAGAGAAATAAGTTCAGAACTATTTAGATTGCTCACTTATAGGATTTAATTCAGTGGACAATTTTTAAACTAATTTTGTTTCTGTATACCCATAGTCTTAAAACACTGGTAATGTAACTGCATTCATTATTGGCTTCCAGTGATCTAATTACAATTTTCCCATAACATAAGTGGAGGGGTTTAATCTCCTATTTTTAATTTTATATTTTCTAGCACTTTTGTTAATACCATTCTGGACCTAGGGACTGTACGACTGAATTGTTAAGGTGAAAAATATTCAGATAAAACTTGAGAAGATAACTAAACTGTTAATATTTACCATTTTACATTTCTTAGTAATGATTGCTACTTGATTTCAATATTTTCTGTATAAGACTACATATGTGAAATGATTATATTAACTTCTACCTCTGATCATGGAAAAGGACAAGAAGCAATGGGTTTCATAGCAAGAAAGGTAGGTAGGAGGTAACAAAAACAGATGGTGAGAAAACATGAGTAGTGACATTATTAACAAAACAGAATGATCAACAGTATACATTTATTTACTTGTCTTTTCTGAATGCAATTGAAATGAAAGTTAAAAACAACAAATAAAGTGAAAAAACAGAAACAAGGAGAAACAGTGATGAGAACTATAAACAAATTTGGAAGACAGCAGGCAAAAATTTAGTAAAAGCCTTAAAAAATTAGAGGAAATTCAAATTAAAAGTGACTATAAGGAGGGATAGGAACAACAAGTAAGCTCATTCACCCTGAAGAACATATGTGAATCTGTGGACTTGGGGTCCTGATTTTCCAGAAATGAGGTGACAGGGCTGAAAACAAAACATTTGAAGTCTCCAAGTTTGTTCTGTCTCACTTCTCTACACCTGATGTTGACTATAGGCTCACACAGAACATAGAAGAATTTTTCTCCAGGGAAAGTGATTGGTCTGAGAGTTTAGAACTCAAGATATTGCTGTTTGAGATTCTCTATAGAGAAGGCCTGAACACCTACTGTGAAATACATACTTGACATAGAGCTTCTAATCTTCTTAATAACTCACACTTAAGCACGAATAGACAGCCAAATATCACCAGATATTTGAGAAATGCCTCAAAAGTGAAAAAGAGAAACCAAAACCAAACAAATGACAAAAAGCTATAGAAAATGGATAAGCAGGGCATGGTAGAAGCTTTTTAAAATGTGATGAAGACATTCCAAGAAGATATGCATCAATAAAATCAACAAATAGTTATTTTAAAAGAATAATCAAGGACTTCCCTGGTGGCGCAGTGGTTAAGAATCTGCCTGCCAGTGCAGGGGACATGGGTTTAAGCCCTGGTCTGGGAAGATCCCACATGCCATGGAGCAACTAAGCCCGTGCATCACAACTACTGAAGCTGTGCTTTAGAGCCCACGAGCCACAACTACTGAGCCTGTGTGCCACAACTACTGAAGCCCGCACACCTAGAGCCCATGCTCTGCAACAAGAGAAACCACTGCAATGAGAAGCCCATGCACCGCAACCAAGAGTAGTCCCTGCTCACCACAACTAGAGAAAGCCCACGCACAGCAATAAAGACCCAATGCAGCCAAAATAATTAATTTTTTTAAAAAAGAATAATCAGTGGACAAGAAAGGTCTTTTGGAAATCAAATATATGATAGAAATTTTAAAAAAATATTCAGTTGAAGATTTGGGAAATACAGTTGTGAAAAAGTTTATAAAACTGAAGAAATGACAAATAGATGAAAGTCAGGAAAAAAGATAATAGACTTGAAATTTTAATGCATAAAATCCAATACATGACAAAGAAGTGATAAAATGTAACAAAAATTTTCAGGTTTAAGGGACATGAATCTCCATAGTGTAAAATCTCAGTGTTTAGCATAAGAAATAAAATAACAAATCCTGCAAATATTTTCTCCCATTCTGTAGGCTGTCTTTTCATTTTGTTTATTCTTTCCTTTGCTGTGCAAAAGCTTTTAAGTTTAATTAGGTCTCACTTGTTTATTTTTGTTCTTATTTCTATTACTCTAGGACATGAATCCAAAAAGATATTGCTGCAATTTATGTCAAAGAGTGTTCTGCCTATATTTTTCTCTAGGAGTTTTATAGTATCCCGTCTTACATTGAGGTCTTTAATCCATTTTGAATTTTTGTGTATGGTGTTAGAGAATATGCTAATTTCATTCTTTTACATGTAGCTGTCCAGTTTTCCCAGCACCACTTATTGAAGAGACTGTCTTCTATCCATGGTGTATTTTTGCCTCCTTTGTTATAGATTAATTGATGATAGCTGTGTGGGTTTATTTCTGGGCTTTCTATCCTGTTCCATTGACCTATATGTCTATTTTCTGTGCCAGTATCATACCATTTTGATTACTATAGTTTTGTAGTATAGTCTGAAGTCAGGGAGCCTGATTCTTCCAGCTCTGTTTTTCTTTTTCAAGATTGCTTTGGCTATTTGGGGTTTTTTGTGTTTCCATACAAATTTTTTTAAAATTTGTTCTAGTTCTGTGAAAATGGCATTGGTAATTTGATAGAGATTGCAATGAATCTGTAGATTGCCTTGGGTAGTGTAGTCATTTTAATAATATTGATTCTTCCAGTCCAAGAACACAGTATATCTTTCCATTTGTTTGTGTTGTTTTCAATTTCTTTCATCAGTGTCTTACAGTTTTTGAAGTACAGGTCTTTCACCTACTTAGGAAGGTTTATTCCTAGGTATTTTGTTTTTTTGATGCAACTGACATGGGATTAATTTCCAAAATATACAAACAGCTCAGGCAACTCAATATCAAAAAAAACAAATAACCCAGTCAAAAAGTGGGCAGATTTAAGACATTTCTCCCAAGATGACATACAGGTGGCCAGCAAGCACATGAAAAGATGCCCAACATAGCTAATTATTAGAAAAATGCAAAAAACTACGATGAGGCATCACCTCACTCCAGTCAGAATGGCCATCATCGACAAGTCTACAAACAATAAATGTTGGAGAGGGTGTGGAGAAAAATGTACTCTCCTACAATGTTGGTGGGAATGTAAACTGGTTCAGCCACTATGGAGAGCAGTATGGAGGTTCCTTAAAAAACTAAAAGTAGTGTTACCATATGATCCTGCAATCCCCCTCCTGGGAATATATCCAGAGAAAACTATAATTTGAAAGAATACATGCACCCCAATGTTCACTGCAGTACTATTTACAATATTGAAGACATGGAAGCAGCCTAGATGTACATCAACAGATGAGTGGATAAAGATGTGGTCTGTGTGTGTGTGTATATATACACACACACACGCAACAGTGGTGTATATATAAAGATGTGGTATACACACACACACACACAGACACACACACACACGTATATACAATGGAACATTACTCAGCCATAAAAAAGAATGAAATAATGCCATTTGCAGCAACATGGATAGACCTAGACATTAACAAACTAAGTAAAGTAAGCCAGACAGAGAAAGATAAATACCATATAATATTGCTTTTATATGGAATCTAAAAAAAAAGACACAAATGAACTTATTTACAAAACAGAAAGATATTCTCACTGACATAGAAAACAACCTTATGGTTACCAAAGGGGAAAGGGGGGGAAGGGATCAATTTGGAGGTTGGGCTTAACATATACACACTACTGTATATAAATTAGATAACCAACAAGGACCTATTGTACAGCACAGTGAACTATACTCAGTATTTTGTAATAAACTTTAAGGGCAAAGTCTGAAAAAGAATATACATTATATATACATATAGATTATATATATATGTATATGTATAGCTGAATCTCTGTGCTGAGTACCTGAAACATGATATTATAAATCAACTATACTTCAATTTAAAAATTCATAATAACAAACCCTGCATATGAAGAAAAACTCAAGAGCCTCTACACAAACAATAAAAATGATTACATATTAAAGAACAAGCCTTAGAATATAATTTAACTTTTTAACATCATCAGTGGAGTACTGCTTTCAAAATTTGGAGAAAAATTTCAAGTTAGAATTATATGCTTGGCCAAATTATTAATTAATGCAGAGACATTTTCAGACTTGAATGGTCAAATATTTAATTCTGATGTACTTTTCTTAGAAAGCTACAGAAGAATATGCATTTTGCAAAGGAAGGAAATAAAACAAGAGAGAAAGACGTGGTCTTCAGGATATAAGAGAATCTCATATAACACATATGAACAACCAAAATCTTGTCCCAACATAAAAACTGTGCCTCAGGCATAGAAAATGCCTGCTGTAAATTAAACCAAGAGCATCTTGAATGTAATTTTATGTTTAACTGATATACCATTTATAAAGAATTAAAGACAGGTACATAGAAAATGAAGCAAGTACAAAAACATCCTTTTTAACTACAAGAAAAAAGTACAAGAAAGCAAACATATCCTAGTATAATACTTGGCTCTACAGTGAACAACACAATGGACGTGTAAAAATACTGGAAGTATACAAGAAATGTAGGTATCTAACAAGAGATTGTTTAGAATTAATTCAAACCACCGAGGTATAAGCATATTATTTATAAATATTAAGACCAATCTTAGAATAAATAGCTTTGAAAGTTGACAAAATAATCGTCTTTACAGAACAGGAGTTTGATTGATTTCAGGGAAGGGGATGGGACATTAGTGAATGGTAATTTTTAAGAGACTTCTAATAATACATATTTTTTGAAGAACTCCAGGAGCATTTATCACACTGAAAAATTACACGTTAGTTTAAATAATGACTGCTAATATAATTTACATTTATTTGCCCCAATATTCCTGAAACCTCAAATAATAATTATCAATAAATATGAAATCATTTGACAAAATTTGCATATTTAAAGGTTGGATAAGAGATTGGAAGTCAATTTGTTATCAAAAATGTATTTTTCTTGACTCGTTAATTTTTATTTTGTACCTGCCTCTCATCCAGTGACCATTTCCTGATTAGTCTCTTAACCCTAACGTAAAGATTTTTGGTTTGTTTTTGGCTTAGAGCGTATATTTTGACACTTTTAAAATATTTTACTGTTTTATATTTGTTCTTCCCACTGAGAGTTCAGGTATCTTCTTTTGTATCTTAGCCTATGCTAAATGCAGTGTTCACTCTGTTTGCTTTGTTGAAAAGTCCCTGTTTCTTGTATGCCATATACCTATGTTTGAATATAAGTCCACTTAACCTAGAACACATGGCTTCTATATTTTATAGCATTTCCTGAGTACCAGGGAAACTTGGTAACTGTTAAAAATTAACAAATCTCACTTTACTTCAAACACTAGTCTGGCTCCACATCACTGAAAACAGATCTTTAGTAGCTTTGCACTCTATTACCCATAATCTAGTAGAACCATTATTCAGCAGAGAACAACATGCTGAAAATAAAGTTAAGATGCTTATGTAAACAGTAGCATCATTCTCTATATCGCTGAACATAGATCTTCCACTCCTAACCTATTAGGTGACATGTTTCAAGCAAAGTGGAATCTTCTAGTCAAAACGATCCCATTATTCTAGCACATTTCATGCTCATTGAAAACAGATGTATAACATACAGAGTCCTTTATTAGATAGGTTTTCAGTTCACTAAAAACAGATTTATAATTCAGAAACAACCCATTGCCTCACATGTATTCAGCTCACTAAAACAGATTTACTACTCAGAAACAACCGATTATCTAACATGTTTCCAGTTCACTGAAAACAGATTTACAACTCATACATAGCCCATTATCCAACATAGTTCCAGCTCACTGAATATTGATTTAGAATTCATAAACAGCCCATTATCTGACAAATTTTCAGCTCACTGAACAGATTTGCAAATCATAAACAACCTATTATCTACCACATTCCCAGCTCACTGAAAGTAGATTTATAGTGTATAAACAATCCATTATCTCAAATGTTCCAGTTCACTGAAGACTGCTACGGAACTTACAAAGAACCCCCAGGAGCCAAGGTTCCACCTTGGAAGGAAAATAAATAAATAAATAAACACAAATATACATACATACATACAGTAAGGAAGTAAGGAAGTAACCTCTACTGCATAAAAAAAATCTTATTTGATCTTAATGTACAATTTTATATCAGTAAATATATTTAGAGATTTAATCTTTATTATTTTCAAACTTCAAATTGTATATGAAAGAAAAAAATTTAGGTGAATTTAAAGGTATGTTAACCCTGTATTTTTGTGTTTGAAATGTTTGAAAAACATTTCTGTGTTAATTATGAAAATTCAGAATATAAAAGTAACACAATTAAAATGAGTATTTTTATGGATATATGGTATCCTTTATAACTTTTTTTTTTAATTTTAACAGCTTTATTGGAGTATAATTACTTTACAGTGGTGTGTTAGTTTCAGCTTTATAACAAAGTGAATCAGCCATACATATACATACTTCCCAATATCTTCTCCACCTTGCATCTCCCTCCTACCCTCCCTAGCCCACCCCTCTAGGCAGTCACAAAGCATGGAGCTCATCTCCATGTACTATGCAGCTGCTTCCCACTAGCTATCTATTTTACATTTGGTAGTGTATATATGCCCACACCACTCTCTCACTTCGTCCCAGCATGCCCTTCACCCTCTCTGTGTCCTGAAGTCCATTCTCTATGTCTGTGTCTTTTTCCTGACCTGCCCCTAGGTTCCTCAGAACCTTTTTTTTTTTTTTAAGATTCCATATATACGTGTTAGCATACGGTATTTCTTTTTCTCTTTCTGAGTTACTTCACTCTGTATGACAGACTCTAGGTCCATCCACCTCACTACAAATAACTCAATTTCGTTTCTTTTTATGGCTGAGTAATATTCCATTGTATGTATGTGCCACATCTTCTTTATCCATTCATCTGTCAGTGGACACTTAGGTTGCTTCCATGTCTTGGCTATTGTAAATAGAGCTGCAATGAACATTGTGGTACATGACTCTTTTTGAATTATGGTTTTCTTGGGGTATATGCCCAATAGTGGGATTCCTGGGTCATATGGTAGTTCTATTTTTAGCTTTTTAAGGAAACTCATTACTGTTCTCCATAGTGGCTGTATCAATTTACATTCCCACCAATAGTGCAAGAGGGTTCCCTTTTCTCCACACTCTCTCCAGCATTTACTGTTTGTAGATTTTTTGATGGTGGCCATTCTGACTGGTGTGAGGTGATACCTCATTGTAGTTTTCATTTGCATTTCTCTAATGATTAGTGATGTTGAGCATCCTTTCACGTGTTTGTTGGCAATGTGTATATCTTCTTTGGAGAAATGTCTATTTAGGTCTTCTGCCCATTTTTGGATTGGGTTTTTTTTTTTGATATTGAGCTGAATAAGCTGCTTGTAAATTTTGTAACTTCTTTGTCAGTTGCTTCATTTGCAAATATTTTCTCCCATTCTGAAGGTTGTCTTTTTGTCTTGTTTGTGGTTTCCTTTGCTGTGTAAAAGCTTTTAAGTTTCATTAGGACCCACTTGTTTTTTTTTTTTTTTCCATTACTCTAGGAGGTTGGTCAAAAAGGATCTTGCTGTGATTTATGTCATAGAGTGTTCTGCCTATGATTTCCTCTAAGAGTTTTATGGTGTCTGGCCTTACATTTAGGTCTTGAATCCATTTTCAGTTTATTTTAGTGGATGGTGTTAGGGAGTGTTCTAATTTCATTCTTTTACATGTAGCTGTCCAGTTTTCCCAGCACCAATTACTGAAGAGGCTGTCTTTTCTCCATTGTATACTCTTGCCTCGTTTATCAAAAATAAGGTGACCATAGGTGCGCGGGTTTATATCTGGGCTTTCTATCCTGTTCCATTGATCTATATTTCGGTTTTTGTGCCAGTGCCATACTGTCTTGATTGCTGTAGCTTTGTAGTATAGTCTGAAGTCCAGGAGTCTGATTGCTCCAGCTCTGTTTTTCTTTCTCAAGATTGCTTTGGCTATTCAGTGTCTTTTGTGTTTCCATACAAATTGTGAAATTTTTTGTTCTAGTTCTGTGGAAAATGCCTTTGGTAGTTTGATAGGGATTGCATTGAATCTGCAGATTGCTTTGGGTAGTATAGTCATTTTCACAATGCTGATTCTTCCAATCCAAGAACATGGTATATCTCTCCATCTGTTTGTATCGTCTTTAATTTCTTTCATCAGTGTCTTACAGTTTTCTGCATACAGGTCTTTTGTCTTTTGACAAAAGTTTTTTGAAGCAACAAACTTCCTTGTTGTCTTATTTTAATAAATTGCTCTAGCCACTCCAACCTTCAGCAACCACTATCCTGGTCAGCAGCCATCAACGTCAAAGCAAGACCCTCCACCAGCAAAAAGATTAAGACTCGCTGCAGATTAAGACTTGCTAGCATTTTTTAGCAACAAATTATTGTTTAATTAAGGTATACTCATTTGTTTGACATAAGGCTATTGCACACTTAATAGACTACAGTATAGTATAAACATAACTTTTATATGCACCAGGAAACAAAAAAAATTTGTGTGACTTGCTTTATTGCAATATTCACTTTATTGTGATATTCACTTTATTGTGGTGGTCTGGAACTGGACCCACAATGTCTCTGAGGTATGCCCGTATACAATTTCCTCTACTCTCTATTTCCAATGCTGTGCTATAGTTTACCTATATTTGTTGGGTGGGAGAATTATCCAGTGTATTGTCTAAACTGTTACATGAAATTATAATACAGCATGGTACTTTCAAGACAGGTGTGTTTATTCCTTTTACTTGCCCTCACAGGTTAATGCCCTTATTTTCATGACTCTCATCTCCACTGAACTAAGGAGCAAAGTTTCATTGTATGTCCTTCATGAAAGACACAACAATTAGCATGGAGAAGTCCTCAATACATTTGTTAAGTTAATAAATGGACAAAATTAACTAAGTAGCAGGAAATTTTCCCAAGATTTACCCTGGCCCTACGATGTAAAATGATGAGGAAATGAGCAAGTTTCTAGGCCCCTCTCACCCTTTCTTCATCAATAAGGCAATTATAATGATTCTCTATATATGGAAAATCAGTTTCTACTGAGCAGCCTACTTTACATTACCATAGAATAATTTCTCTTGTTGTGAACTTAAAGTAAAAATTCAGTAAAATATTCTGTATGTTTATATTTTTCAAGATACATAATGTTTCTTACCAAAAGGATGTATATGTGTGTTTCTGTAAAAAGTTCTTTGTATATATCATGTTGGCAGGGGTGTCTATCAGCCCTACTGCATTTCACAGGGTAAAATAACTTACCATGTATGGAAACTCTATAAAAATTTTGAAATTAAAATATAAGATACAGAAAGGAAATATGCCTAGTTTTAATTTAAACAATTTTTGATATATTACCTAAATTTCTATTCTTGGTTCTGATTATTCTATTGTCAGTTTTTCTTTCAAATTGATCCTAATTTAGCTGTCAAAGCGGCATTTAGTTTGCCATCTTTCTTAAATGTATATGCTTTGTGGTTTTGTTGGTAACATTTTTTTCTTAAGCTTGGATTTTTTTCCAGCTTTATTGAGACATATCTGACATATAACATTGTGTAACTTTAAGGTGTACAACATGTTAATTTGACACACATATATTGCAAAATAATTACCACCTTAGCATTAACAACTCTAAACCATCACGTAATTACCGTTTCATTTTTGTGATGAGAACATTTAAGATCTATTCTCTTAGCAAATTTCAAGTGTATAATACAGCATTATTAACTACAATCACCATGCTGTATGTTAGATTCCCAGAACTTATTCATCTTATAATTGGAAATTTGTGCCTTTTAACCAATAATTTTTCTTTAGTGTTTTCCTGGCATAATTCATCTTATTATTAAGAATAGACATTGTGATTTTCTCATTTCCTGCAAATCGTAAAGGCAGTGTCCTGAAATATTGCCAAAATAGTATGCAGTCACAATTTTGCTAGAATTAGTACATCTCTTTAAAATACAAGAAAAAAAATGTTAACTTTCTTCATCTCAAGTTATATTTTGTCACAAAATCTGCCAACGTGTTTTTACATTAGAGAATCTGTTGGCAGATTTCCATTTTTAACAGTAGGTCTGGGCTTTTGTGGCAGTGACAAGAAAAGTCTAAAATGACTGAGAAGTGGGCAATACAAAAAGCATGGTTAATCCCTGTCTGTGGTCTGACATAGATGACTTGCCTTCCCAGAATTATTATAATATGAAATTTATTGAGTATCCAAAGTGCCAAGTGAGATATAACCAGTTAAGCCTGTCCCTTAGAGAATTAAACTAGTTAAGAGAGAAGTTTATGTCTTGCCTATTCTTTTAGTTAAGATATATGGGGTGCTTTTTTGAAGTCAGTTATTCATCTGGTCTCTGATGGAATATAGATAAGTAAAACCCAGTCCTTGCCCTCAAGGAGCTTCTTTTCTTCCCCCCGCTAAGAATGATTAGCCTAGAAGGGAATCACTCAAACAAATTCATGAATAAATGAAACAACAGAGTCAAGCCCAAAGGACAGAATAATTTACTAGCTGGAGGGACTGTAGTGGAAATGAATAAGAAGCAGCTGGTAGGAGTATGAACAGGGATTACCACTCACAAGACTGAAAATATACAGAGTGAGAGAAACTAAAAGCATGAAGACCTGAAAGCCCTCTTTTCACCATCTAAGATCTGCAAAAACACGTATAAAAGCAGAAGTCAGACTATGGAAGTCACAACCAGTCTCTCTCTCCCTCATCTCTCTTTTAAGTAATGAAGCTACTTGGATAATATGGCTTTAGAGCTCTTGCTCTTTTAAGCATATTTTATTATTTGTTAATAGACTTATTAGAAAAAAAAGAATATTTACTTTTTAGAGGTAGAAATTGAAATATTTACTGATGAAATGATATGATGCCTTGGATTTGTTTTAAAATAATCCAGAGGTGCACTGAGGGTGGGGGAATGGCAGGGGTAGGATCTTACAGATGAAGCAAAGTTAACCATATGTTGATATGAATTGAAACTGATAGATGAGCCCTTGGGGGTTCAGAATACTCTCTTTACTTTTGTGTTTACATGAAAATTTCCACAGGAAAAGGTAAAAATGTAATATATTCAGAAATTAATATGTATTTGAAAACTGTACAATCTTCAGTATTTTGAATACTGCTATCTCCAGTTCTAGTCTATGAATTCCCTAAGTGTAAGAGCTTTATCTTTTAGCATTTATCACAGTGAATTAAAAAAAATCTTTCGGCTTCCCTGGTGGCACAGTGGTTGAGAGTCCGCCTGCCGATGCAGGGGACGCGGGTTCGTGCCCCGGTCCAGGAAGATCCCACATGCCGCAGAGCGGCTGGGCCTGTGAGCCATGGCCGCTGAGCCTGTGTGTCCGGAGCCTGTGCTCCGTAATGGGAGAGGCCACAACAGTGAGAGGCCCGTGTACAAAAAAAAAAAAAAAAAAAACAACTTTATAAGTACTAAATTGAACTAAAGTGATTAGATGAAATATTTGAATTACCAGTAAAACTGAGAAAAAGGGAATAAACCTTTTTTAACTTCCACTTAGACAAGTTCTGAGGTCTCAACGGGCCTTTACAACTATGTCAAAGACTAAATGATAGAGACCTTCTCCCACACCAGTGTTAGAAAGAAAGTTAGAAAGGAAATATAATGCCAGGATGAAAAGATGTTATCAAAGGACCAGTAATTATATAAGGATCAAATGAGTGAGCTGACCAGGTTTGAAGTGCATGTGACATTAATGAATTAGTTTAATTGTACAAAATAGATAAATTTGCTATGAACATTTTAAAGCTCTGGCTTGGGTTACTGAGGTATTTTGAGATTTTGTATCCCTGACTATTATAAGAACTTGGAAAATGATTAGATCAGGATAATTAAAAGTTTATTTGCTAGAAATATAGGAGCTAAAACAAATGATTACCATCAAGGTCAATGAATACAGAATGTGGAAATCACTATTGTATTTCTTAAAGATGGTAATAACTTAAATAAACCTTATTTTACTGACCAATCAAGACATTCTTAATATTATTTCCAAATAAAAAATAATATTATTTCCAAATATAATATCAATTATTTGTTTAGCATCTACTGTGTTTTAAGTATAATTCAAGGGGGATGGAATCAGAGAGAGAAATATGAAAAACTTTATGGGTATGATCCAAATGAATTTAAGAACCCATAAAACTCTTATTTAATCCCAGGACTACTGTCCTGGTTTCAGAAATGTTGGGTAGAATTTATTTAATGGTATCATTTGACAATAATGATTGTATTTACTGGTGTGTGGGAAAAGCAATGCTGTGGCAGTCGTATTTTACATGACAATCTAGTAACAAATTGTGTGAACTACATAGAGAGCAGATGTTTCTTTATGATAGGAAGAGACTTTTTGCAATACATTTCAGATGTCAAACAAATCCTTTTTTGCTTAGCATCCCTTCTTGTCTCTTGTGAGTAAGCACAGTTTCTCTTAAACATATGGTCAAAATTGAAGTAAGCCTGGGAAATCCCATTTATAACTTCAGTCTATGTTTTGCGGGGGAAAACCTGATGAAGTGAGATTAATATTCAACATTTTTAAAAAGTGTAAAGAAAAATTATAATGAAAGAGTTTTCTTTTTTAACAAGATGTCAAACCGATTTATTCATATTGTCTAATCAATTTTCAAAGTTTAAGTGTTAACAATCATTAAAATATCTGATAAAAAGTGAGGCTTTTTCCTTTACATGCATATTAATTCTCATAAAATATGTTAAATATCAAGATATATATTTTTAGAAATTAGTCATCTTTTTAACTTAAAAATTTGCTAACAGTAAGCTATTTTTAATCACAATTGTTGAGCTTCCTCAGTTTTTTCTCAGTCTTTTTAATCTGTTTATAATAGTAATTCAGGGTTATTGAAGGATAGTTTCATAATCCAGAGAAGTATAATGAAGAAAATTAAAAACACTCATAATCTGACCACCTGGATATACCTCTTGTTAACGTTTTATTTTGTTTCTTTTAGGTGTCATTTTTAAATTTCACTTTTTTAAATCAAAGTTTTATGTATTTATACTTTTAAAATCAAATAGTTCTATAAATTCTATAAAAATAGCAATCAATTTTTCATTGTTTCACAATCCCCATTGCAATTTCCCAGGTGCAGTTAAGTTAAACTCTTTTAGCTGTTTCTTGTCATATTTATCTCCATATATATAATACTTTTTTTTTCTTTACAATTAAGTTTCGTAGATTATCTTTCACTTCCAAATATGAACAAAAATATTTGGCTTTCTTACATAGCTTGCTGACTTCCTGGCCTAATACATATCTTCTATCCCATCCTTTCTATATGGCTATATTACAATTATATTTAATTCCATAGTCACTCTTTACATTATTATTATCATATAAATTTTAATGGTGGTTAAACTAGTATATTATGATTACATTTCCTGTCTTATACAACTTTCTAGTCTCCATGAATTTAATAATTACCTTTTTTTCTCTCCTTTGTTTATAGTACCTATCACTATTGCACCATCATACTCTCTTAACAGATATGTTCTCTTCTCAGTAGCTTTCCCCAAAATAGTCAAGGGCATAACACTTTGCAACCTCATATTTTTGAAAATGCTTACTTTCTCTTTGCTTTATTGCTCTATATTCTGAGAGAGTTCCTCAAATTTATCTTCCAATCTTTCTACTGATTTGTAAATTTTTGCTACCATATTTTAATTTCCTAAAGCTCTTTTGAGAATATT
The DNA here is from genome assembly GCF_008692025.1 of Phocoena sinus. NCBI lineage: Eukaryota > Metazoa > Chordata > Mammalia > Artiodactyla > Phocoenidae > Phocoena > Phocoena sinus. Next base: position 90,330,127 of record NC_045769.1, read on the forward strand.
CCTTATAGCATTTTGTTTTAAAACTTTATATTGATTTCCTGTATTTCTCTTTTCTTCATCTTCCTTTTCAATATGTTATTCTTTTTGTCTGGCCTTCCATGTTGGAGCTATTCCTCAAATGGATGGGGTTACTTAGCTGTACATTGATAGCCAGAGTGGGATGTCTCTGTTCAGGATGTTTTTTTCCCTAGTTCCCCTCTTCTTTTGGTTTTTTCCCCCCGCAGCTCTGGTTTTTCAAAATCCAGATTTCCTCTGGATCAGCTTCTCCACAGTAAACATCCCATTTTCTGTCTGTATGTGCAAGTGCTTCTCAATCAGACCTTCAACCAATCCTGCTTTACAGAACCACCCAACCCTACCACCAGTGATACCTGCTATGTCTAATTCCTGGGCTTTTCCAGGATTCTGCAAAGGAAAAAATAATTATACCCTTAGCATTCATCTTTCTCAAGTCTGATAAGTTATTTATCACTAGCTTATCAAAATTCTAACTTCAAATTCTTGTTGTCATCTCTACTATAGTTTCATTTTTAAAATTCATGTGTGTGTGTTTGTGCATGTATGTATTGAGTGTGTGTGTTTTTTTTTTAGATGTTGGGTGTAGGAGTTTATTAATTAATTTATTTTTGCTGTGTTGGATCTTTATTTCTGTGCAAGGGCTTTTTCTAGTTGTGGCAAGTGGGGGCCACTCTTCATCGCAGTGTGCAGGCCCCCCACTATCGCGGCCTCTCTTGTTGCGGAGCACAGGCTCCAGATGCGCAGGCTCAGTAGTTGTGGCTCACAGGCCCAGTTGCTCCACGGCATATGGGATCCTCCCAGACCAGGGCTCCAACCCGTGTTCCCTGCATTAGCAGGCAGATTCTCAACCACTGCGCCACCAGGGAAGCCCTTGAGTGTATGTGTTTTAATGCCTTGGAAGCATGTGATGTTTGGAAGCATGGGATGATACATTTTGTATCTGATCTTTCATGTTGAAGTGGAAATCTTTTCAGTTTCCCCCCTACATGTTCATATATAACATACACAAGCATCTCTGTATTTACAAGTTTCTACTAGCACTAGACACGCACATATATAGCCAACTATGTTTATGCATAAACTGCCTATTCTACACAAAAACTTTTGTTTTGTTAAAAATTGACTCCCAAGGTTATTTTGAAAATCTCTACCCATTTCATGCTTATATGAACATTTATCTCAGAAATGATCAAATGTTGAATGTGGATATTGCAGCACAAATTCCCAGGTATCGATGCAAAGCATACTTTTGTTAGTATAACAGCAAGATATCCATTCATTATCTACTGTATGTAACTGTAATAGCACATCATTAAAATTCAAAACTATAGCAGAAGTTTCCATTAATTGTTAGTATATCTATTATTATAATGCAAGTTAAGGCCCCCTGAAGTATTTCCTTACAAGAAAAATTTTAGAATTATTTTGAGTGATGTATACATCTATAAATGTGTACACATGTAGAATGTTTAATCAAACCTAGTATAAACTTGCATAGACATCTTTGTATCCTAATATTTTTCTACTATCCATTTGCATATACACGTCATTAAATATTCTAAATTATGATTTGTATGACTATATAACACTTTACCAAATGTATGTACCATAATTTCTTTAGCTATCCCATAATAATTGGGCATTTCACATTTCCAATTTTCAGAAGTATAAATAATGGTCTTTCTTTAAAATGGATAATTCATGGAGCAATTACTGAATTTTGGGGGGGTGATATGCTAACAAACGACACTATTCATGTCTATTCAACCAACATTTTTTCCAACTTTATCTAGGAACCTCCAAGTTTTTAGGCTTTGTTCATATCATTCAGGATTTATATTGAGAGTTTTCGTGTTCATTTTTAAAATCTTTATTTTCAAGAATAGTTTTTGACAGCTGCATCACAATTTTTTTTAAACATGTTTAGCTGATTTCAGTAATCTCACAAAATACTTTATATCCATTGCCTTCCATTACTTACTTACTCAGATGAATTGATATTTTAGGTGGACTGACATGTGTCTTCAACTAAATATTTTTAAACAGTGCTTGAGTGGTTATTTTCTGTTCCTGTGTATGTGATAATACTGTTGTTCTTCTATACATGAAAGGAAATCTGCCTGATTCTAAAATGTTTATGTTTCTATTCTTTTTCTCCCAAAACTCTTTATAACATTCCATTTTCTTCTAAAATTTGGTGCTGTAATTTGTGTGAAATCAGTGTGAATTTGGTTCCTTTGTCCAACATGTTATGTTTTTTTCAAACACTATCAAGCAATTCTCCAATTCTCAGTGGACACTGACTGAGTGTCCTACAAATTTAATGCAATTCTAAAACTATCTACCTGGAGCTAGCAACAGATCCCACAGATTAAGGCCTTAGTCTCACGAGATTTCCCCCACTTCAGATGCCAATCACAAGTCCTGGTTGTTATTTGTGCTTCTGACAGAATGGCTATAAATCAGAGGTTCCCACAACTCCCTCCTCTGGTTCAGTTAATTTGCTGCAGTGACTCACAGAACTCAGAGAAACTTTTACCTACATTCACCACTTGATTATAGAGGACACTATAAAGAATATATGTGAACTACCAGATGAAGAGATCAAAAAGGGTCCCAAGCACAGGAACTTCTGTCCCCATGTAATTGGAATGTGCCACCCTCTTGTCATGTGTGAGTGCAGTCACTAACCCAGAAACTCATCAGAGCTCCTTGTTCAAGAGTTTTTATAGAACTTAATCTGCAGCTCACCCTTTCCCAGAGGTCAGTGGGTGGGGCTGAAAGTTCCAACCCTCTGATCACTTGCTTTTTCTTGTGACCAGCCCCATCCAAAGACTATCCAGAGGCCTCCACCTTAAATTGCCTCATTAGCATAAACTAAAAAAAGCTCAAGGACTTCCCTGGTGGCGCAGTGGTCGGGAGTCCGCCTGCCGGTGCACGGGACACGGGTTCGTGCCCCGGTCCGGGAGGGTCCCACGTGCCGCGGAGGGCTGGGCCTGTGAGCCTTGGCCGCTGGGCCTGCACGTCCTGAGCCTGTGCTCCGCAACGGGAGAGGCCACAACAGTGAGAGGCCCGCGTACCGAGAAGAAAAAAAAAAAAAAAAAAAAAAAGCTCAAAAGCACTCCTTATGAATAACAAAAAGTACTATCATTCAGGAAATTCCAAGGACCTTAGGAATTGTGTGCAAGGAATCAGGGACAAAGACCAGCTATATTTCTTATTATACCACACTTTGTATATAATTTTATTTTCCTGTCTTGAAGCTCTTATAAATATAGCCATTGAATATAAAAATTGTTCAGAATAAATCTAAGAATGGGTCTAATTTCTTCCTATAATTTTTGTTTTTTACTCTTCCTATGTAATGTTTTCACCTCATGGGACCCACAAACCAAAAGTCTATAATAGATATACACACAAGAAAGAAAAAGGGATCCAAACACAACACTAAAGATATTCATCAAATTGCAAGAGAACAAAAAAGGAAAAAAAAAAAGTCCTCTAATATATCTAGCTAAGCACTTGTGCTTTGAGCATGCATGCTTCCATCTGCTTGGTTCCTGAACAAGATACTACACTAGCAATCCAACCCTCCAACCAATCGAGTCAGAATTCAAAGAACCAGGAGCAACCCTGAGGTCCATAGGCTCACATAAAAATATGATTTCCTCTATAATAAACATAATAATAACTACCATTTAATTAAGCATCTACTATTTGAGTCCTCTATTAGACCCTTGACATGCATTTTCATTTGCCTAGGAAGACCATCTGAGGATACAGTTACTCATGGTCACACAAATCCAGCTTGGATTCTAGAACCCATGTTTTTTCTATGGCACTGCTTATGAATAAGGGCCTGTCCACCTGAGTCTCCAGGTTAATGTGGCAGTTTCCTCCTCTTGGGGCTGTAAGTCCCATCCTGAATGTAGGCAGTCTTGACCGAGGCTCTGACACTCTGGATATGTCTTATTAGCCTCCTCCCTGCACTGGTTGGACATGACTTTTGGACTCAGTCACTGGCTGGAGACCTGTTCCTTCAGGGATGGGTTTCTGGCAACAAGGCCATTCACTGGTCACTGTCCAGACCAGTACTGCTAGCCCTACCCACCACAGCAGCTCTGGGATGGAGTTAGTTAACCCAGCCTGATATACTTTCAACACCTTCTCCATAATAAATGCTGATGAGAGATGTTTGGATGGTCACCTACTGTGGGCCAGCATTACATTAAGCACCTAAAATTTATTGTTGAATTTGAGTTGTACCCATCCACTCTGGACCCTCAGACTGCCTGTCATCCAAGCCCACATCAGATCATGGCCAAAAGCATGAAGAAGTACTCCTTTGGTATACTGACATAGTTGAAAAGACCTTGTGCAAAAGATATACCAAGAAACAACAAATGTGAGATGTACACAGAGAGATTCTGGGTTCCTGCAGAATCATGGGTTGTTGGTCACAGTTCACATTGTCAGGGGGAACTCACTCAACACAGGTTTGTAAAATTACACAGTGGCCATAAGGAAATTGAAAAAAACAGTGATTGGCAAGGTTGAGAGTCACAATTAATCTCAGGTGAGAGCAGTTCATCCTATAGATGCCATACCTTCTATGTGCATGAAAATCACCTGGGGCTCTCCTTGCACCATGGATTCTAACTCAGTACATCTGAGATGGAGCCTGAAGCTCTGAATTTTAACAAGCTCACCTAACATGCTGAAAGCCACTGATCCTCAGAATATACTTTGCATACCAAGCCCAAAGACCTCCTTGACGCAGGTTTAAAAAGGAAAAAATATAGTTGATTTACTTGTATCTGAGTCATGCATGTAGGTGGCATTAGAACCTTCTAGCCAAGGATATTACCAGAAGAGTAATATTTCATAGAGAAAAAAGACCAAGCCACCACTGAGTCTTAGAGTGTGAGGAACATGGAGCCTGGGGTTGAGAGAGCTGGAAACACACAGAAATCAAGAGAGGGAAAGAATGGGCAGCAGATATAGAAATCGCAACAACGTTGTTCAACTGAATAAATAATCCATGTTTAAAAAGCAGAGAAGAAGGTAGCCTGGGGTATATGAAGTCAGGTCCGGGAACACCAGACCCAGGACACTGGACTCACTGGCACAGAAAAGACAAACTTCAGTCTTAACAACAAGCAATGGAAAGAATTCAGTGCAGGCAAATCACCGTCAAGGTAAGCATACGGTCACAAACGTCCAAAAGGCAACCAGGTAGATTCCCAGTGAACTTACCTGCGCATCTTCAGCTTCTAGAAGGTACAGAGCAAGGGAAATCAAAGTATCCTAGTCCCAAAGGAAATAGCAGGCCCAGCAAGGAATCCAGAAGGGGATGAAGTATGGGAGCTGGGGAACTCAGCAAAGGCTCAGCTCCGCTAACCACGTCAAACCCGCCGTAAAGTTAAGTGTCGTACTGAACCAATGAAAGGCCTGTATTCCTTCCTACGTGCGTGGGGCGGAATCAACATGTTAAGTGGCTCTAGCTGTGAAAATTGGCAAAGAATACAAGGCATGAGGCACAAGGCACGCTGGTGGAGCCCTGAGTTTCAGAGGTCTCAGATCAGCAGTATTGGCATCACCTGGGAACCTGTTAGGACATGGTAATTCTCAGCCTAGCTCCGAAGCTACCACTCAGAAACTGTGGGGTTGGTGCCCTGCAGCCTGTGTTCCTACAAGCCCTCCAGGTGATTCTCATGCATGCTCACTGCAGTAGAGTCTATTGAAAGCATGGCAGAGAGACAAGGCCAGGTGTGGCAAAGGACCGTTATTATAAGTGAGTTTGATCATGGCGCTTTTAAAGAGCTAGTGACGACTGAAGCCTGTTTACAGGGAGAAGAAAACCCAGTAGAAATAATGTAAAATAATAACCAATAAAACGTGTTCAGTGATCAACAAATAAAGTTGGGCAATGATATTCTGTGGTAGACTTTTATCAAAGTTGAGGAATTAACCAGCCATGGATAATGTTTTAATGCTGATAATGAGAGACATCATGAGTGCCAAGAGGGGTCAACTCACAGTATGTGTTTGAAAATTCTCTCATGATGTATTTTTAAGAGACTCACCAAAAAGAAGTGCTTTTGGTGCCCTTGCTTGTGAAGAGATCTTCTCAGAAGGGAAAAACAAACTTAAGAAAAACAAAAGCAGTGCTCTAATGGGGTCTGTTTGACAAAAACATTGAGAAAGAATTTTGTTTTAAATATGAACACGTGTCACAACCCCCTCCCCCCCAAAAAATACATGGGCCTTTAATTACAGGCAGACACAATATATTAGAACCATGTTATCTATTTTCCAATTATTTGTCTACTTTAGAAGGCAAACTTGTTGTTTGATGATAATCATAATATATTTTTTGCCTTTGATTCTACTCAAATGACTTCCTCAGACTTTTAGCTGAAAGGCAGGGTGATGCACGTCTCTTCTCCCCACTCTCAGTGTCTATGAGACACTTCATCTACATGTTTTAGACTATGTGGTGTTTTCTTCTAATCAAAATAACTTGCTTCTATGATATGTTGGTTTTTTGAATTGGTGAAAACTACAATCCTCTTCTTTCATTTCTTCCTTTCCCCAAATTTACCATTTGAGGAACTACATCTCCCAAGGTAAAATGAACTTCTGCAAGTTTTCATCTCATAAACTTACTGCCAGGTTTCTCAGTTGCTTCCTGGAATTGTTGAAGAAAAATAGTGTTTGTTTGTTTTTTTCAACTATATGATCAGGATTAACTATAGTCACCATACTATATATTATATTCCCCATGACATTTATTTTATACGAGGAATCTGTACCTTTTGACCACCTTCATCTATTTTACCCACTTTCCATTAACAAAACAAAACAAAACAGCCCATTAAACTATTAAAGCCCATTGTTTGGGAAAAGAGTTAAGTTACTCTTTAAGTAGTAATGCTCATACAGTAATGGGTGGCTGATGGGTTTGCTATTCATATGGACTTACTATTTCTGAACTAGGGAAGAGACAATGGTCTTGAGAAAACAATGCATATTACTTTTGATTTTGGCCATGCTGCATGGCTTGCAGGATCTCAGTTCCCCGACCAGAGATTGAATCCTGGCCACAGCAGTGGAAGTGTGGAATCCTAACCTTTAGGCCACCAGGGAACTCCCAATGTATCTTACTTTCATGTTACTTTAACACCCTTATTCTATTTCCTCTGGCTAAACATTTCGGTTATTGGTTGTGTTTCTTAGCCCAGCCCATTGGCCCTGTAATCACAGGAAATCTTTCCTTAATACTGGGAGCAAGTTTTCAAGCATCACTAGAATTTAGTGGTGGTGCGAATTTTTGTCTTGTATTTCCCCTAAGTTTTTTCCAAGTCATTTTAGTGGGAGACACTGCATCAGGGGCTTTAATCAGGTACCATTTAAATTAAGTTCCCAGGCTTTTATAAACTTCAGTCCAATGGTACGCTCTCTTTCCCTGGTTCTTTAGTCCTAGTTTGACCTAAGGAATATACATTTTTAACGAAATGCTCTAGTTTTATTGCCTGTAAGTTTTAATACTATCAGGCCAGTCTTTAAAATGATTTACCTAAACTTGTTCTCTCAGTGCCAGTTGAATTGCCTTCATCCCTTCTGAAGTTTCTGATTGATCTCTGCCTTTTACATTAGAAAATATAAAATGCAAAGACTTATCCAGAGATTAGAACCAAAAAGGTCTTTGATTGCCAGTGGAATATTGTTTTGAGAAAACTTTATATTTGCTGTAAAGAAAAATAGTTTCTACTATAAAGTTTTTTTTTTTTAGTGTAATATATATGTTCTTTATGAGAGCAGAGGGGAATCTAAAAGTACATATTTCTCAAAGGAGAGAAACATTAAAGCAGTAGTTTATTTGCAAATGAAAAACAAAAATGGGTTTCACTTACATGCATTTTATGAAAGTCTATGTAATAAACTGAATGATTTGTCCTGAATGATTATTTTCCATCTGCAAATATATAGCATAAACACATTAATACAAATATACTTCCCCTTTTGTCACCAAACTCATAACCATCCAGATGTATATTTTACTTGTTTAAGGGAATATAAAAAATGTAAAGCTGATTGCCAGGTAAACGCATATAGCTTTTATTTTCCTTTTAGATGAGCGTGAATTATTATGGTTTAGTAGATTCAGAGGGTCTGGAGAGGAAAAACCAATGTGATTCTGATACCAGGATAGAGAGCATCCAAATTACGTGTTTCTAAGCTAAGTATTATGGCTTTATATTAATAAATAATATAACAAAAAGAAAAATCAAAGAAGCACACTTGACTAGCAGTGGACTCCTATCTTTTAACAAAGATCAAAAGCAATGCCCTGAGCTTTTGAGAGAAAGAAAATGGTGTTTTCCAGACCTGTCAACTACAGAGTTAGCTCCAACTGTTACAGCCAGTTGCATGCAGACAGGAGAAAAATTAGAATGTGTGATTGAAGAAACACTTCAATATTTCTTTCCTTGAAATTGCTGCTGATAAGGTATAATTTCCACAACATAGATAAAAGATGTAGTGCCAAGGGTGAAGAACAAAGAGAAGGCTGCATTTCAGGAATGTAGAGAATAAGACTGACAGGAATCCATGGTCATTTGAATGTGGTAAGTGGAGGGAGGGGATATTTTTATGTAACTCTGCTTTCTTCTTTGAATTCAGTGGGGAAATCACTATTGAGTAGGAAATACCAGAGTGGGGACAAAGGGGTTTTGAGAACATTATCTTGAGTTTAGTCTTGGATTTGTTGAGTTTGATGGACCTAGAAAATATCTATGCTAAAGATATTTTAAAAAGTTTTGGGCTTCCCTGGTGGCACAGTGGTTGAGAATCTGCCTGCTAATGCAGAGGACACAGGTTCGAGCCCTGGTCTGGGAGGATCCCACATGCCGCGGAGCAACTAGGCCCGTGAGCCACAACTGAGCCTGCGCATCTGGAGCCTGTGTTCCACAACAAGAGAGGCCGTGATAGAGGCCCGCGCACTGCGATGAAGAGTGGCCCCCGCTTGCCACAACTAGAGAAAGCCCTAGCACAGAAACGAAGACACAACACAGCAAAAATAAATAAATTAATAAACTCCTACCCCCAACATCTTTTAAAAAAAAAAAAAAAACAGTTTTAAATATTAGCCCAGAGTTCAGAGTATGTTGGAGGTCAAAGTTCTAGATATATAATCTGTTCAATTCTACCCCCCAAATAAATCTTGAGTCAGTACATTTCTCCCCATCTCATACCAATATCCTTGTCTGGCTCATCATTATAATCGTTAGTCTGAAATACAACTGCAGACATCCTCCAGCTCTTACCCCTAACTTTATAAATTGTGTTCCATAAAGCAGCCAGAGCAAAATGCCTGCTGGCTTAAGTCATTTCTCTCCTTAAAGGCTCTACGTTGCAAATAAAAAATCATACTTCTTGCTACATCTTTAAAGACTTTGCATAATCTGGTTCCTGGGCTCTGAAACTATTTCTGTATGATTCTCAAGGCCAACTGGACTTCTTTCAGGTCTTCAGGCTGTCTTCCCTCTGACTTCAGCATGTATGATTTTCTCTGCCTGGAAGTATCTTTTCCAACAGGTTACCTCTGAATCCTACCCCACCCTTTGCTTTCCACCATCAGTCCTTTTCTTATCCTTCATATCTCAGTTTAAACTTTACCTCCAGAGAATGATCTGATCACCCCAACTCTCCTCACACTCACCATCCCGTTCCACAACTCAGCATCACATTTATTTCCTTCATACATGGAACTTTTTTTTTAATTTATTTTTTGATTTGGGTCTAAGTTATCCACTAGACTGTATGGTTCACAAGAGCAGGAACCATGTCTGACTTGTGACTAGCATATGGTTTGACTGAATTCCCTTACTCCCCAGTTGCCTGGACAGTCCTGTTTTGTGCCTGATAACCTGACATGATTGTTCATAACACCTCCTTAACTCTAGAAAGTGTCTTGGTTTGCATGATAAATTACACGTCAGCTCATGTATAGTAGACACTCAATAAATATTTGTTGAATAAGTGAATAAATGAGAGGCTCTAACACAAAGTTGTTAGAAAAAATATATAGAAAAAAGAGGAGAATTTGAAGTTCAGTCCTATGATTCATTGACAGCATAAAATATAAATATAAATATATATAAAAAGCTATTTCAGGACTCCTGAAAGGTGTGAAAGTTTGTATATATATGTGGGTGTTTGTGAGTGTGTAACAATATTAACTCTCTAAGGATTCATTATACCTTTAGGTAGAATGGTTGATAAAGGTCTTTTAGGGGAGCAAAACTTGTCACCCCAAAATGTCTCTGGCATGTGAATTATTTCAAGCTGAAAACAACAACAAAAGACTCAGGAAGAAATTTTGACTTCCCCCTAACTGCCTAAAAAAATTTAGATAGAGGGCCTGTTCCCAGAATAGAGTTATTGCCAGAGATAGTAATAGATAATAAATTAATATTTGATTGAAACTTACAATTAAAATAGTGTTTATCTTAATTAACAGGCCCATTTTAATATTACCAATTCATCAGAAAATTAATATTAGGTAAAAAATACTGAAAATTTAATGAATGTCATTAAAGTTTTTTGTTCAGAATTATTTCTTTATATACAGGTTTTTAAAGGGCTAAAAATTCACTTAGAATAGATAAATCATATGTGTGAGAAAATAGGTAGAATTTCTTTTAGAGTTTTCATCTTTAAAAGTATATCTTTTGCCATATTTTGACATTGAGAAATGTTATTACTGTATACCATTTTGAAATATTATTCAGCACTCACTCAGAAAAATATTGTGCTCACTGGTCATATAAATTTATGTGAATAATCTTGAGAAATATGTTAATTTTTCTAAAATATTTAAGATAGTTAGACATTTAGATTTTAGACATATTTTTTAAGAAAGCATTTAAAGGCAGATTTTTAAAAATAAGTTTGCAGGCTGTTAATGAATAGGACGTGTTTTGATTTATAATCTCAGAATTTTCACTTCATTTAAATGCAAAGAAAAATTGGAAAATTATTTTACTTAATTATAGCACATTTTCTTATTAGTGTTTAAAATATCAGATTTTATTTCTTCAAAGCAGAAGTTTGATTTAATCACTTCATTTATCTAGAAGATATTAAGAAACACCAAGAAAGTAATGTTTCAATGCATATATGTATTTGTTTTGTATATACAGGAATGTACATATGTGGAGATATGTGTGTATACCTCAGAACCAAACATATATACACACATCTTCCACACACGTCTATACATACATACATTGTACATGTATGTGTGTGCGCAAACATTTACATTTATGTATATATCTATCCAGGAATGATGCCAAAAGCTGTAATTCGATTTCAAAAAATAAACATAGAAATCTACATTAAGGAAAGTAAATCATAAAAGAGAAATAGTTGCTTTTTGTTTCAACATTAAAAATAAGAATTTAGGGGCTTCCCTGGTGGCACAGTGGTTGAGAGTCCGCCTACCGATGCAGGGGATGCGGGTTCGTGCCCCGGTCCGGGAGGATCCCACATGCCGCGGAGCCTGCGCGTCTGGAGCCTGTGCTCCACAACGGGAGAGGCCGCAGCGGTGAGAGGCCCGCGTACTGCAAAAAAAAAAAAATAAAATAAGAATTTAAGTTTTGTTAACATTAAAAAATACTAATGCTATGTACAGATTGCATTTTATAGAGGGAAAGTGCCTAGAATAGAGGAGGCAGTTGGGTATAAAAAAGTACATGGACTTTGGCATTGGACAGATCTGACTTTGAATCTGGCCATTTGCGAGATCTTAAAGAAGTTATTTAACTCTGACTCAGTTTCCTCATCCACTAAATTAGTACTACATACTATAAGATGCTCTACTGAGAGTATCACATTGCTAAGCAATAGTAGGAACTCAAAATATAACTTCTGTACCCAGTGCTCAAACCTGTGGTGGTCAGATCTATCTGTTACGTTTTTAAAGGATATTCACAGACCCAAGTACTTCCAGATAATTACCAGAGTTATCTTAAAATTGTGTTCTGTAAGAACTGGCAATATTTATCCTGGGAAAGAAAACACTTAACTAATACATGAGAGCTATCGTCAGACTCCAAAGAGTTGACATTTAGGAACATTTAGAAATAGTTGTTTTCTCTATTGGTCTGTTTGGGAGGATAGAATTACAAAAACGGATCTTTGAACACCATATAAAGAAATTGGGTATTATTACGTAGCAGACTCTTTATGATAGATTGTGAGTCTACTCAAACTCTAAAAATTATATAATTATAATAGCATATAATAAGAAGCTATATTCCTGCATATTACAGGAGCTATAGTGTGAATAAGAAAACGAACAGCAAATTTCTCTGGTTTTAGAAATTGGGCCAAATGATTGAACCATGTCCTAAAAAATGTAAGGAAGTTTGAAATCAAGGTACTGGAAAAAGGTTAATGTGGAAAGAGAGAGAAATTCCTTACTCAGAGAAGGTGGAAGAGAGGGAGATTGAATATATTAAAAAATTTAAAGTGGAAAGACAGGAAGTTAATAAACATTATGTCTAATGGTAACTGTCTATTTAGCCAAAGTAGGAAGCTCATTATATACCAGACACTACACTGTGCACTTTATTTCAAGTATGTCATTTAATATCCATAACTACAGTATGGGATAAATAATGTATTACTGCCATAGTGCAGCTGAGAAAACTGAGGATTGGAAGGGCTAAGTAATTATTTAAGGTCACATGTTTGGTAGTGCAAAGCTTTAGACTCAGGATTATTTGACATCAGAATTTGAGCTTTCACAACATTGTAAAACAACTATATGTCAATAAAATTTTTAAAAAAAGAATTTGAGCTTTTAACCATTATCCCATACGGTTACTATATAAAGTAACAGAAATTTTTTTTCACTCTGCCATTTTGACACATTTTTAACTTAATTTTTCAAAAAGTTCCTTGATCAATTTTCTATCAAGTGCTCTTAAAATGTTCACAATTCTTTTTCATGTTTTAAATTTTTTAATGAATTATTTTTATTGGTATTTATTAATTTTCATGTAAATTATATAATGAAAATTTCATTCTTTAAGTAGATCCTGTCCAATCCTATATATCATATAGATTACAGATAGTGACAATGTGCATTTTCATGTGTAGCCATTAATTCTAACAAGATCAATTTTCAAAGGTCACAAATTGCAGATCTTAACTTTATCACAGTCTTAATTTTTTGTCAACTTTAAATTTTACTGTATATAGTTTTCATCAATGCCCAGTTCATTTTGTGCTGATTATATCTCTGACATCTAATTTTTGAGGGTCAATATCTATAATATTCAGTGTTATTTAAAAAGATTTAATTCTTAAGTACATTTTTAATTTATTGTAGGGTTTATTGATTATGGTTTCAGCAATTATCACTTTTATTTTGTGTTGCTTATTTTTAACGTGTCTAATTTTTTCCTGCTGATTCAATCGAACTATCATCATGTCAGGATGGCTAGATGTAAGCATCCTGCTCATTTTTCTCTGTTGTAAAATAAAACACTGGGGTTCTATTTGAATACTTGAGGAAAGTAGAGAAGGAACAGCTACTACAACAGATGTAAGAAGAATTCAGCTGGAGACAATTAAAAATTTCCTGACTATTGCTAAGAGAACAATAATACCTTTTAAAGTGAGCATAGCACTTTACCAAATACATCTGTATACACATAATCCTTTTTCCATATTAAACATATTAAAGAGTGTAATAGGCAGTGTTTTCTTGCTCTTCCACATCATCAATCCTGTAGCTACATCCCTATAATGTACCACCAACCTTTTTCCCCAAAACATACATACCCTTCCTCCGTGCCTATTTTTTCTGGAAAAAAGAATTATTACACTACTGCTCTCAAACGAATAATTTCAGCTACCACCTTGTGTCTATCTATCATTTTAATGCTTTGTTCCTCTTGTTCTCTCATAGATATCTACTGCTGGACTTCTGCTACTTGTGCCAACTTTTTAAAATAACAGCCATAAAAATGGACTCATACAATACATGGTCTTTTGTGACTGGCTTCTTTTACTTAACATTTTTTTTTATTCCTTCCATGTTGTATATTCCCTCCATATTCCCTTCATGTTGCAACCATGTCTTTTTATTGCCAAATAATATGGCATTATATATATATACCACATTTTGATTTATTGATCGATAGATAGTTGGGCTATTTCTACTTTTTCACTGTTATGAATGATGCTGTTGTGGACATTTGTGTGCAAGTTTTTCTGTGGACATATGATTTCAACTGATTGAGAGATTAAAAGTTTAAGAAATTGAAAGATTGGTTTTCTATAGCTTTCAATTCAAAACAGGTGTTTCCTAGAGTGAATCTGAGATGAGAGAAATGAATTTATGCCTCCATCACGTGTTATTTCAATTAAAATTTTCACAGCTTTTCTAGAAGATGGATATTATTCCCAGTTTTGCAGGTTAGTAACTAAGTTCTGAATCAAGTCATAGATCTCATGATCCAGTTGTAAAACTGGAACGGGAAAGCAAGTCTTCTTCATGTCTCAGCTTATCCACAATTTTAAATCAGTGTATGGATTTGTAGGGGGCCAATGCATGAGTATGTGATTTTTCCCATAGTATTCAATCCTGCTGGATCCAATAACCTGGTTCTATGATTAAACACAGACAAATGAATAGACAATAGAAGTATGGACGATGAAAGATTTCTAGGATGCTAACAAAAACATATTGAAAATGGTTCTCTATGGTGTCTGTCTGGTTAGAAATGAAGTCAGGATTTGACTCATAGGGAAAATAGAGAGGGGGTCAATGGAGGGGGTCATGAAACCAAATAACATTTTTGTTATAAAAAATGTGAAGAAATAGTAGAAATCCAAGAGGCAATTATGGGGAAGATTTTGTATTTATCACCTTAGACAGGAAATAGTTCACTAATATTTCAGAATGCTTTTCTTTTAACCAGATAATTTACATACTTAGATTAGAAAAAAAATAACAGTAAGACAAACAAAAAATACTTATACTGAGTGGCCGCTTTAGAATCTCTGTAAACACTCAAATACCCATTTCATTGTAGCAAAAAACATAGGGTCATGTACCAGACGATGTACACAGTTTGCATAGTGCATGAAATGACTGATGTTATTATGTGTCCTTTGAAAATAATAAACAAAACCCACAAAGGCATAATAGTGGCTTTTTAAAAACAATTTTATAGTAATAACTATATCTGCCCAATATAAGAAAAGATGAGTAAAAATGACAGGTTTCTTACACATTCATATATAATCAATATCTTCTTACGGGAATGTAAGTCATTGGCCAAGTGTGATGCTAGTGCCCTGGCACTTGGTTCTGTTACTATTGCTGTGTTTTAAAGCTGAGATGCTTTTGAAATAAGTAATAGCAAAAAATTAAACAGCTGGGGAATCAGCATGCAGGGAGAAAAAGAGCAAAGCTGCAAAATGAGTTTATGAATATTACTAGAAGAACTGAAAGTTGCTGAGAAGTCCAAAATCCAGCATGCTCTACTGAATGTAAGCTTTTGAAAAATGTCTACAGACTGCTCAACATTATTTTGACATACCTTTCCCACATCACACCTCCTACCTTTCCACCCTATTTTCTCTGACATTTAAGATAAAACCATTGAGTAAATATGATTCATACCCTCTGAGTTTACTAGGTTAGACAAATGGAACACACTCTATGTTATATCCTAATAAGCTCAATATATATGAAAATTTCACACTGAAATGGTGATCATGTATATTCAGGTTTAATAAGTAGGTAACAAAATTGTGTAATTCTGATGAATTTCTCTGTGAGAAGATGGAACCCTGGGATGACCTCATTTTGCACAAAATAGAAGCAAATTGTTTTGTTTTTCATTTTAACCAAGCAGGAGGATTTCTAAGGCCTCACTAGGTTACTCTTGTTCACATTAGCCTACCATTATATTTTTTAAATTCATATTTTAATGGCAGTTTATAATTAATGTAGTAACTGCCAATAATCATATTACATTTTTCTTCTGTCTTTAAGCATTATATATTACAAAAATAAAAAGTTTTGTACAATATGTTTATTCTGTCTTTCAAAATGGGATTTCTTCCATGTCTTTTCCTGTACCTTGTGAAGAGGAGGTAGTCAATACATCCTTTTTATTAATGATATGAACGATGAAGTATAGCCAGAGAGCAAAGTTTGTGGTATAGCTACCTTCTTAATAGCACCAACTATTAAGAAGAAAATGTTTAGAGAGGAAAAAGTTTGGGATATTACCTAATTATAATGCCAGTATTAAGGAAAGGTAGGCCATCTTGGATATATACACATTTTCCCCTATTTGGGGAGAAAGAGTATAGTTTTACTTATTTTATATTCAGAATTGTAAAATCTGTCTGTGTTATAGACTTTAATTAAATATGAAAATTGTGTTTATCCTTCCTGGTAAACTGAGGTAAATAAAACTATACATATGCCTATTTAGTCACATAAAATACTCACAAGTGCTCACAACCACCTTAGAACATTTATACACCAAGATGGAATACAAAGAAAAAAAAAGTTTATTTCAGATAGATTGATAGTCCAGAACAACATTTATGTATGAATATGAGTTAAATGTCACAAAAAGAAGATATGCCCTGAATATTGGAAAATATTTTTAGTGCCTTCACCATGTGAGATATACTGGGGGTGAATTTCATCACTCTCTGGTCTCACAAGGTACTGATGATTCAGGTTTCTTTTCCACATTATCATAATCCAGGTGATCACCTAGGACTCTATATTTCTTTACTGTGGGACTTAAAAATGTCTTAGGACATGGATGTTAGATGCCCATGTAGGCAGTTCAGATGGGGCTCACCAAAATTTCAGGGCATACACTCTACTTCTTTTGGGTGATGTGTGGGCACCAATCAGTAGGATGAGTTTAACAGATGAGGCAGCTTCTCTGTACAGGCTATGAATGGCAAGGCAAGGCTTTCAGGCATTATCCTTGCTTTCAAATAGCTCTTTGGCACTGACAAAAAATGGCAAAGGAGGTGAGTGGAGGCTATTCTCAATGCTGACTCTCTGGTCTATCCAGATGATGGATCTCATCTTCAGTCTCAGAAACTTCTATGAAGGTCTATGTCACTCATCCCCTTTACCAAAATCAACAACACTTATCAAATTATCTAGGGAGTTTGGCTCATCTATTTCATCTTTAATTCTCTTCCAGATCTATTGCTCTGACATCAACTTAATTTGCTACATTATTTGTTCTGGATCTTGAACACATTTTCTTTTCTTCAAATAAACCCAGTTTATCTGATTTTGTAGGTTTGGCTTTTAGAAATATTATTTCTAATGTAAGCCTCAAAGCCTATTTTTTTAAGTAAAAACTGAACTGCTTTTCTCATTGTATTTACTTAATCAAAACTTCGTTTCTTTTGTAGACTTATGTATGTCTTTGACAAATTAAAGAAAGGTCACTTATCAGGAAGTAAAGACACTAGTATTTTATGCATAACTTTACTACTTAGGTGCACTGGAGATTCAATGCAGAGCAGGACACTGAAGGTCTCTACCCTCACAAAACTTACAGTCTAGTAACACAGAGGACATGATATACGATTTTTATTTATTTATTTTTGGTTGCTTTGGGTCTTCATTGTTGCGTGCAGGCTTTCTCTAGTTGTGGCGAGTGGGGGCTACTCTTCGTTGTGGTGCCCGGGCTTCTCATTGCAGTGGCTTCTCTTGTTGCAGAGCACAGGCTAGAGGTGTGCGGGCTTCAGTAGTTGTGGCGCATTGGCTCAGTAGTTGTGGCACATGGGCTTTGGAGCACAGGCTCAGTAGTTGTGGTGCACAGGCTTAGCTGCTCTGTGGCATGTGGGATGTTCCTGGACCAGGGCTCGAACCCATGTCCCCTGTGTTGGCAGGTGGATTCTTAACCACTGGCCACGAGGGAAGCCAGGTATAGGATTTTAAGAACATTTTCTTCAAGATCCCTAAAATACTCTGAGAGATAGATAAAGTCACCATAAAGTCATCAGGTTCAGCTGTGATAGTTATCATAGAAGTGAATTGAATTTAATGACTATTTTGGAAAATCTTAGAAAGCTTTATTCCAGTAAGCTCATTCCTTGGCATCCAGATGTTGAAGGGGTTCTATGCCATTTTAAAGGGAATCACACAGGGACACTTAAAAGTTAAACTTCTTATTTTAAAAATCTGTCCATTTAGACTTTTGCCACAATAAGAACTCTTATTCATTGCCATTGCTTATTAAAGAATAAAGCTTTTGATGAACTTGTGAAATCTTGGGGAGGCTAATTTCCCTCTACCCTATCAATCATTGTTCCAAGATTTAAATTTCATAAAAAGAACAGCCGTCTGCAAAAGTCTTTGCTACTTAGATTACATAGCTTTAATATCCATTTGAGCACTGCAATTTTGTGGATAGCATAGAAGATGAATTATATTTTGTCTTTTCTGTGGAGTTTTACTGTGAAGACTCTTGAATGGTTCAAATTTGACATTAAAATGGCCTTGGTAAGTGAGGGCGCATGGCTATATATTATGTTAACAAAAAGAGTAGCATTGAACACAAGTTCTATCCATAACATGTGGCTGATATTTCATGGTCAGCAGAAATAAAAGATAGTGTTTTAGAAAATGTGCAGAAGGGTTTTTAGTTTTTTGTGTTCTTTTTAAGATCAATTTATTATTTTATTTATTCATTTAACAAATATTAAATGCCTATAATGTATAAGGCTCTCTCTCTTATGGGACCTAGTGATAAAGCAATGGAAAACTCCCTGCTTTTTTGGAGCTCATATTATAGTGTAGGACTGAGATAATAAACTGACAAATATATTCATCAAATAGTGTTAACAGGAGCTAACAGGGTGGTCAGTGAAGTATTTTTTAAGAATGCAGTATTCAAGCAGAAAACTCTAGGGTATGAGGAGAGCTGAAAAATGAATGTCCCAGCAAGAGGGACAACAAATGCAAAGGCCCTGAGCTGGAAGCCTGTTTGATGAATCAGGAAAAAGCAGAAGTCCCATGTGGCTGGAAAGAGTCAGCAAGAAGAAAACAGAAGTTGATTAGGTCAGAATGGTGATGGGACCAGACCATCTTGGGTCTTACCACCGCAGTAAGGACTTCGTACTTATTATAAGTAAAACTGGAAGCTACTATGGGGTTTGGGACAGAAGTGTGAAATAATCTAACCTTGTTTTAGAAGGATTACTCTGCTTTCATGGAAAAGATACTGAGGGAAAGTAAAGTAGAAAAGGAAAACTTTTAAAACTGTCATAGCTCGGGGTATCACCCTGCATAAATTTTAGAATGCAGTAAGCAATGTTCAGATAGTGAAACAAGAAAACATCTTATTTCAAATTGGCCTCTCAGTATGAAGCTCATGAGCTGTCAGTGCTATTTAAATGAACCAGCATGACTATTCATGCAAGGTGAGCCTAGGATTTGTATTACAGCCTAAGGTCTGGGACAAAATGCCTTAGGATCCTGCAGTGTCTCAAGAGTTTCCACAATGACCAAAAACATGCAAGATCAGGAATGATTAGTTTTTTAATTAATAATCACTAAAGTTGCAATGCATAATATTTTCTCCAATGGACAACAAGAAGGAATGGTCAAGAGATACTCCATGTCATTTTGTTTTTCTTAATGGGGAAAAATACTTAGGTTCTGATCATTTACACATGCCTTATAGAGTACACCAGTTGAGTCACTTCTCAAGCCCAGTGGCCAATCAAAACTGAGAAGATACCACTATGTCACACTATAGCCAGTGTGGCAGACAATCAGTTACTTCCATTCATTTAATCAAATATATTTTTATTTAGGAAAAAAATATCAGACAACAGCTACTTTGAAATATGGTGCCTGGTGCTAGAAATGTAACATTTTCCATCCTCAGAGAGTTTTTAATCTTTTCATACTTTACCGTGTGCCATTCTCCACTGCAGATACCACCCACTAAATCATCACTCATGGGGTTTAAATCGCAGCCTCACCATTGAATTGCCTGACCCGTCTCATCCTTAAATTGGTGATAAGAATTTCACCTACGCATACAGTAGTTGTGACAATAAAGTGAATTAGAACACGCCCCTCCAGAAATGCTAGTCCATGCTTATAACCACTAGGCATATCACAATGCTTTGTAGCGTGGTCCCCATCCCCCGGGGGCCGGGAACCGGTACCGGTCTGCATCCTGTTACGAACCGGGACACAGCAGGAAGTGAGCAGTGGGCAAGCAAGTGAAGCTTCATCTGCCGCTCCCCATCGCTCCCCATCGGTCACATTACTGCCTGAACCATCCCTCCCCATGCGTGGAAAAATTGTCTTCCACGAAATGGGTCCCTGGTGCCAAAAAGATTGGGGGCTGCTGCTTTATAGAGAATTAAAATGATTCTTAACACATATCATTCCTCACCTTAAGTCAGAGTTTTGTTGTATCTATGTTAGAATATGGTATAAAATAAAATTACAAACAAAATGACAGAAAAATAAAACACAACTTACTGTCTTTGAGGATCAGGAAGATACTCTATTAGCTCTGAGGTATTACCATTACAGTGTGTGGCAAACTACATCACTTTATATGATGCAGGTGTCTGGCTACGTTTATGACTTCTTGTCCAGAAAAGTAATGCCAAATGCTAATGCTTTGATCATACACAAATGAGAATTAATTTTAGAATGTTAGTGTTGGAAGACTTTTCTAACCCACATTTCAGTATGGTCAAATTTTACTGAATCTCGGATTTATCTATTTTTTAATTGGATTTTTAGAGGGTCCCAGTGTAAAAAAAGTGTTGCTGAAACTTAAGTTTTTAGTAAAATACCTACTGGGTCGTGCAACAGCAGCTCAAAGGTGAAGGAGGGGCAGCAAAGCCAGTCCCATCTTCTCTAAGAGGCTGTAGCAGGTGGATGCCCAGGAAGGTCTACAGCAGTGGCATCTGGTGCTGGAGCCAGACTAACTTTCCATTGATCAGGAAAACTAAAATGACAGACAACAAATTGCGGAAAGAATCTGAACTCTAAAATAATCCTTATGCAGAAGCAGAAATCCTCTGGGGCCAAAGATAACTGTTTGGATTGTTTAACAGCATACATCATCTTCTAATATATGGAAATGCATATCAGATAGGTTTGAAGAAATATCTCTAAGCACATTCATGCACAGAATCAGAAGTTACATACTCCCCAAGGCCTCATCTTGATATGGGCAATTGAAAGGAGACTTGAAGTTATTGAAATTACAATTTATGTTGACTGAGGCATGAGCCGTGGAAGATAAACCGTGGAGTTAAAGATCTGATCTCAGGCTGGGACTCTCATCCATCCTCTAATTAACAGCAATTTGTTCCCTACTTTCTTTCCAGAGCATCATTCCTTTGTATCTGTCGCTGGAACCTTGGTGCCATTTGCTACAAAATTAACTTCCTAAAATTCTGCCCCTGGAATGATCTCTGGTCAGTCTCATATCCTCTTTGTATCACTAAATTGTGTAGGAATTCTATAACTTTGTAGTTGTTTCTGAGAAACATGATATAGCATTTCCCTTTTTTATCCAAATCCACTAATAAAACATGCTGTTTGTGAGCCAGATCCAATGTTGAGTTATGTTTCCACAAGATTTCTGGTTCTTTTCATTCCTTGGACCATCTTCTCAACCAAGTGGCTTTAGACTTCAGCAAGGAATCTCATAGCCATATTGTATATTTCCCACCAAATTAATAAAATGATTTTCCTCCAGGATATTGAAGAGAAGTAGGATGTGTCTGTGGCTAATGCATTTATTGCCCAGACTTCAAGGAACTTTAGCTTCTTAAATATTATTAGACAAATAATGTAAAATATTATTTGTTTTAGTATAGCAATTATTTATAATTGAATACATATTTTATGCTACTTTCAGTTACCTTTACTTTCTTTCAAGAATTTTATGTACAAAAGCATATATATATGTTTATATATGTTTACATATATATAAATAAAATGAGAGACAGATATGGATAGAAATGGATATATAGATCTATATCTCGCAGCTCCTAAGTAACAGGCATTTGAATTTATATTGTGACTTTATTACTTACAATGTGAGTTGATGACAGAAAATACTAATACATCTATAATGAGTAATTAAATGCACAAATACATTTTCTATCTATAAAGAAATGAAAGAAATCATATTTTTATTTTCAACAGTGATCCTCAAATTATTTTGGCCATGCTTTATGCAAAGCATTTGACAGTTGTTTTCACGAGAGCATTGGCTGATGAATGTCTGCTGACCTGGAATTAATGCTTATTACTGAATTAACTGTATAATGCATGCCATGCTATATACAGAATCTGCCAAAGGCACTGATTCTTCCATGCTAAGTGTTCAAGAAGCTTTTTACAAGAATCAATATTGATTTTTGCAGGTGGAATCTAGAGGAAATTTCTTGATTGTGAAATACTATTTTTCAAAGTGGTTCACAAAGCTCCTGGTTTCATCTAATATATTGACTGCAATAATCTCAGCTCAGTACCACTTATTTGCAGAATATTGGCTGCCAGAAATTGTTGCTTCTAACAGTGGGTCTGCATTTATCTCCGTTTTGTATAAAATACCCTCAAATAAATAGCCAGTCTGTAAAGATAGTGTAGATTACTAAGAATGACTTAAAGTAGATTCATGAAGGAGAGGACTGACCAAAATTTGCCAGATTTATGGTACTCAATGTGTCATTTCATTATCAAATACAGGAGTGAATCCTATTAAATTACTAATCAGGTGTCTAAGCTGTCCTCTCTTAGATATATACGTATATGTTCCAGACAACAAAAAGTATGAAACTCATCTTTCTTTACTTATTTGCACCATATTTTTCATCATGACTAGTAATTTACCCAATGAAGGTTTCATCTATTATAAAAAGGTCACAGAACAGAGTATATAATATAGGATAGAAGACTCACAGACTACTGATGGGCAAGTGTGCCATTCTAGGCAATGAAACAATTTGCTCCTGAGAGTGTCTTTATAATGAAGTTCAAGTACCTCAGCTCTTAAGTTATTACAACCAAAAATCTAAGGAAAATAATTGTAATTCTTATCTAAGTTACACTGAAATAAAAGAGGATAATGAACGAATGTGACTACACCACTACTAAAAATAATAATGTAATAATAATGTTTTTAACTCTGAGCCCAATACAAGTGGAACTGCTCTTATACCGAGCTCATCACAAATTTCTCTCTTCCTTGATTGGAAAACCTAGATGACTCACATATTCTCCGTGTTGGCTATAGTAATAATTATTTTCCTTTTGCGTTTTTGTCATGTTCCAGGCATTCTACTAAAAGCTTCACATAGCACTTAATCTGCACGGTAACTCTATAAGATATATTTTCTGTTATCATACTTGTCTTATAAGGAGAAAAATAAGGCGTCAAGAGGTGAAGTAGTTTATAATTTAAAAATAGAAACTTAGAAAGCTAGAACTCAAAATTGATCCTGCAACCTTTTTATCAATAATAGAAAGTTTTAGATTTACTGAAAAACTGAGAAGGTAGTACAGGGACTTCTCATTTATCCCATACCCAGTTTCTACTACTAGTAATGAGATATATGTTATAATTAATGAGCCATCATTGATACATACTGATACATTATTATTAACTAAAGTCCATAGTTTATTTAGCTTTCTCTCATTTTTACATAATGTACTTTTTTTTTCCGGTTGCAGTGTCCTATTTGGGATACCACATTACGTGTAGTTGTCATGTCTCTTTAGACCTCTGTTTGCTGTGGCAGTTTCTCAGACTTTCCCTGTTTTGATGATCTGGAAGGTTTTGAGGAATGCTGGTCAGGTATTTTGTAGAATGTCTCTCAAATGGGATTTTTCTGATGTCTTTTTTTTCTCATGGTAAGACTAGAGTTATTGGTAACTGGGAGGAAGACCACAGATGTAAAATGCCATTTTCATCACATCATATCAAGCATATATACTATCAACTTGATTTATGACTATTCATATTATTCTTGATTACTTTGCAGAGCAAAAGGTATTAATTTTAATTAAATTTAATTGAATCAATTATTTCTTTCATGGATCATGCCTTTGGTGTCTTCTACTACTTCTAAAAATTATTTTTACTTTGTCTTATTGTTTCTATTGTATCTAGCTTTGAAATATCTGATCTTTTCTTACTAACTCCATTGATTACAAATTAGTCCAAGCATTATCATATGACTTGGGTTGTTGTAATAGCTTTCCAGCTGACCTGTTTGTAACCTTTCCCAAAGCAGTCAAGTTGTTAAAACCATAGACAAAACAATTGCTAACACTTCAGTTCAAAACACATATATACAATGGAATATTACTCAGCCATAAAAAGAAACAAAATTGAGCTATTTGTAATGAGGTGGATGGACCTAGAGTCTGTCACACTGAGTGAAGTAAGTCAGAAAGAGAGAGACAAATACCGTATGCTCACACATATATATGGAATTTAAGAAAAAAAAAAGTCATGAAGAACCTAGGGATAAGACAGGAATAAAGACACAGACCTACTAGAGAATGGACTTGAGGATATGGGGAGGGGGAAGGGTAAGCTGTGACAAGGCGAAAGAGAAGCATGGACATATATACACTACCAAACATACGGTAGATAGCTAGTGGGAAGCAGCCACATAGCACAGGGAGATCAGCTCGGTACTTTGTGACCGCCTGGAGGGGTGGGATAGGGAGGGTGGGAGGGAGGGAGACGCAAGAGGGAAGAGATATGGGAACATATGTATATATTAACTGATTCATTTTGTTGTAAAGCAGAAACTAACACACCATTGTAAAGCAATTATACTCCAATAAAGATGTTAAAAAAATAAATTAAAAAAAAAAAAACCCTCCAAAGTTTTCTCACTTTACACCTACGAGGCCCTGAATGGTTCCATCTCCCCACCCCTAAGCCTCATATCCTATTACATTTTCTCATGCTCTCTCTTTTCTGGCAGTTGGCCTCCTTATTCTGTGAATAACCCAAAGAATCTGATTTCAGGACTTTGGCATTTCAGGGCTGTTTCTTCTTTCTAGAATGCTCTTACCTAAGAACTCACAATTTGTCCCACCTGTCTTTTAGATCACCTCCTAAAACATGCCTTTTCTGATCATCCAGTATAAGAGAACCTTTTGAAACAGTATTTCATAGAACTGTTTATCACTGACACATTACCAATTTGTTTGTTTATTGTCTCTCTCCTCCATAAAGAGCATAAACCCCATGGAAAACGCTCTTCTTAACTGCTATATCCCCAGTCCCTTTAAAAGTTAAGTGTATAACTGGCAGGTGGGAACACTCCTCTGAGATAAGAATCTCATAACTATTCTAAAGGATATTAATCTGGGGTGGGAATGGGAGTGTGATGAGAGAGGTTTACTAGATAAATCAAAGTTGAGGGGTTGTGTCACATTTGATGCTAAAATGGTAATTGCTAAATGCCAGGTCCCAATAGTAGGATGAACAGGTAGGTGGCACTGCAATTCCAAATCAATGTTAACTAATAATGTTTAATTTGTAAAGTGTAGGGGAGTGGGGTGCATGAACAAGCTTCAGAATCCAGAGGTAAAGTCTTGATGACTTGCTTTGTCTATACAGCCTGTTTGCCTTGGGTTAGACCTAAAGACTTAAACCTTGTAGACACTGATATCTCTTTAGAAATTTGGCATATATCTTCCTGGGAGTGAGAAAACAAAGTTGCATCTGAGATTTACTCCTCTTGTGTAATTACAAATTACATTTGTAATGGGTTCGATCATAGCTAGGTTCAGTTGGTTGAGAACTGCATTGTTACATTTCCAACTTAGTTTTGGAGTCATAGTGCTTCGCCAAGCAGCTTGGACATTTGCTAGTTTCTAAAACCTTTTTAAAAATATTTTTGAACATTAGAGTTTTTAAGAGAACAAAGCAAAAATATTTTTTTAGTTGGAAGCAAAATGGAAAGTTCTTCATAGTAGCATAATATATTAAAATTGTGTGCAAATTTAGACTCCTTTTTAGATGACTATTTGGACTTTGCTGAGCGGTATCCTTTTCATATCATTTGTCTTGATAAATATTTGTTCAATTTCTATTTAGTGTACTAGATAAGAAGGAAAATTAGTCTTTTTATTTTTTAAACACAATCTACAGTTTTTCTTAAATATTCTAGTTTTGATTTTTCTTAAGGATATCAATTTTATTGCTCTTGTATTCAGTTTTATTCAAATGAATTATAAACTGTAAATATGTTAAATAAATTGATAGCAAGCAAATTGTAAGAACTAAAATTACAAAATTCAAAGTATCAGAGGTTACTGATATGTAGAACTCTCTAACCATGTAATGTGTCTAAAGATGTGCTACTGTATTTGAGAATTAGATACCAGAGATGCCAACGTCGAAATTGACCTCAGCTTAAACATTAGTTCAATGACATTGAGCCTAATGCCCCGTTTCCACCTTTTATGCAATTTGTGCTAAGGCCATATTTTTAAAGTATATAGATTTTCCTTGAGTGAAAGCTTCTTCACGTCTCATTTATCCATTTCTGTTTTCTGAGGATTTGATTACTGATGCCTTAAAATCAGAAGGGAAGTATTTTGAAATACTTTCAAAGATATAGTTAGTAATTAAGGATAGTCAGTTTAAATGTAGACAGTGGTTAACATGTTCTCAGAATTAAGGTGCTCTTCAAAAAATGATTCCCTTTTAGGGGCATTATCAAATACAGAACTGATTAAGCAATCAAAATCTGCTGTAGTTTCAGAGCAAAATGTTAGCCATTCTGCCACTCATTCTTTCTTTTATTACACCTCATTATTGTCTCTTTAGATTCTTTCTTTCTGTTCTGAATGATTTCCTGCCTTATGGCCATCTAAGGAACATAGT
The DNA here is from genome assembly GCF_008692025.1 of Phocoena sinus. Lineage (NCBI taxonomy): Eukaryota > Metazoa > Chordata > Mammalia > Artiodactyla > Phocoenidae > Phocoena > Phocoena sinus. The sequence continues at coordinate 90,357,123 of NC_045769.1, forward strand.
GGAAGGGTAAAGAATTAATTAAAGTTCTAATGGCACAATTAGTAGTAAGTGTGAACTGTTAAAGCATTTTCTCAGATGTTTTATAGCTTGTGAGACATCATCTTCACCTCAGCCGATGAATACTGACCACCTGTTATCTATTACCATAACATTATACAAGCAGACTGACAGAAAGCAATCTGGTCTCCAGTGATTGGAGTACTGAAGCAATTGACAGGCAGTTTCCACAAAGGTAAACTGTGAAAGCTAAATGAGATGGTAAATACAAACTCAGGCAGGTGTTTAATGGAGAAACACTATTAAAACAACCCAGAAGTTGTAAAATGAATGTATTGTTTATGCATATTCTTATGGTATTCAGTTTGTTTCAGTGTTTGAAGACAGTGACTTTAAAACCAATATTCTATGTCATACATTTGTAATTACCTGTATGAGCTCATAACTTAAGTCAGGAAGCATACCGCACTTAGTGAAGAAAGTTTGTTGCAAAAGAAGTTTGTTGGCCCTTAAACAGTTTTGGTTTAAAATGTAAAAGTGGTTGGTGATGCTTTAAGCATCAAGTTTAAGATGTTTTCTCTTAAACTTGATGAAGTAAATAAGCTTAAACAGAAAATAAGTTAACTTAGAAGGGAAAGCATGAATTAGCAGATTTCATTGAATTTAGGGCTATTTGTTGCTATAATGTCCTACAAGATTTCTTCTTGGTGCTGAATAACACTGAATTTCTAGTATGACTTCTGCAATTATTGATTTGTTTCTTGTCTGTTCTCTAGGAAAGTCAGATGAAGATCAGCATGACAGTATTTATAGGCTGCATCTCATCTGTGGGATGTAATCTGTCTTCGTTAAGTTCAGTAAAAGTGATAGATGGCATTTGGCAGTGTAATGATGTGATCACTCTACCAGTGCCTTTTTAAATCATAAGCCGTTGCTTTCTGTTGTGTAGATATTTAATCAGTTATACACCCCATTACTGATTTAATTCAGAACATCAGTGGCAGGTGAATAATGTGCATATTTGTATATTAATATCATATTGTATTAATGCTCCCTTCATTTAAGTGTGCTATTCACTTGAAAATCATAAACTGTTGCTTCATGGGTAGAATAAATTTAATCGAGATGTTAGGCATCTAATACCTTCAGAGTTTTAATTCAGTGTGTCAGTAAAAAAGTGTGTTCCTTTATATTCCTGTTCATGCTTTCTTGACTCAATTGATTATTTGATAACATCAGTACTTGCTATAAGTGGTAAAAAAAAAATTCTATTAATTTATACCCAGTGTAAATGCACTTTCATTTTAAGAATACAGTAGAGGAGCAGAGCTTTGAGAAAATAATGCCAGAGCAACAAGTTTTAATATAGAAAGTAGAAAACCCAGCAACTGTTTAATGGTGATTCACTATTAAAACCACCCCAGAAATTCGTCAACATTCCTATTTTTTCATTAGATTTTATGTTAATTTTAGAGTGCAGGATGATTTTCATATGTAAGAAATCTGGTTCACAATATTCTAAATGATTTTAGAGGATGAATCATTTGAATAGCTACTATTTATATTTCACATTTCTGCTCTCAAATATATGATTCATACCTTACAATATGGAACATTTATAATGAAAACATTCTTTTTTAGGAAATCTTCATGGCATCACTATCTTTTGAAGACCTTTATACTAACTTTATAGAATCTCATGTTGATTCTGACACTTAGAAACTTAGAATAAACATCCATAGAAAAACTAGAACGCATTTTCCAATGAAGTTTAGTGATTCCACATAACTAAGTGTAGAAAAAAAAATTTTTAATATATAAGCAGACTAATGCATATTCTGTCGTTACTTTGTTCTAGACATTTAAGCAAAGGGGATAGTTGTACCATTTTTCTAAAGAGATCACCAAGCCTTCTGGGAGCTTCCTCTAGGAAGTATGTAGTACAATTAAGCAGTTGTGCAGAAATGACACTGACTGATAGCCTAAACAGATTCTGACTTAATCTCATTGAACTTTACAGCTTTCATTCCCCTGTCCTTTTCTCTTTAACAACTCGACAGCTGTCATTTTTGATGCCACAATATTCCGGTTGGCTTGGCGTGGACAAACAGCCTTGCGCTAACATGACAGGCTACCTTCCTAACTTCATCAAGGTTCATTATCTTCTCAAAATGTTGACTCTTAACCCTTAGAGTGAGTATGATTTACTGTGATGACTCAGATTTCAAAAACCAAAGTGGAAGAACGGACAAAAGACAAGGAAAAGAAGAAGAAAGAAAAATATGTAAACTTCTGACTGCAGCATCCTGATAGATTTTAAACATATAGGATAAATTTATAATGTTAAAAATGCCTACTTTGAAGGCATGGAGTAGTTATTGAACCAATCCATCAATCTATCATATTTGCTTATTTGGCACTTTTTTTGTCATAAGCAGCTTTCTCATTTTTATTTATTTCAAAGATTTAAATACCTTCTTCATTTTCTCTGTGAAGCTTTTATAATACTTAAAGTGATAGAAAGATGGAGTGTTGTTTTACTTATAATGTACTGAAAGCCTCTGCATTGCCATAATAATGCCAACATTTATTTCTGTAATACTTCTTTCTAACAAACCGTAAACTTTATACAGAAATAATCGCATTTATCTTTGTAACATACCTAGGGCCGTAAAGGAACTGTTGGTTATTAACTACATTTTATAAATGAGAAACAACGCAATACGGGAATTCCCTCCTGGTCAGTCAGTCAGCAACACCCAATGAATTAAAAATTAGTTTTCAGTCTTTGCTCAGGAACTCGACAGCCCCGAGGTTCACATGGTTTTCAGCGTTACAGACCTTTAGCCATTTTCATTCCTTTTTATATCCTTCTTTGCCATTTCTGTGATTCATTCATTTCCTGCAAAAAAAATATTATATAGGCTTGTGTATATGTGTGTACGTTACCGACCCTCTTGAGTTGGTCCTCCTGTCTGGTGTAACTTGCGTCAGTAAAATGAGACCGAGTTTGGTTCCGAAGCAAAGGAAAGCTTTACTTGTGGATCAAAGAATGGAGAGGTGTGAGCTCCTGCTCTAGAGTCCAGGCTCTTCGCCAAAAGGCGTGGGTGGGGCCGCTTTTTAGGGCTCTCCTCAGCGGTGAGGAGGCAGCGTTTTCTGAAGGCCCAAGCAGCTGTGCTGCTCAGGTTCCAGAACGTCCGTAGTGTGGGGCGCAGCGTCTCTGCGCACGGCCCGCCGCCATCTTGAATTGCGGCGTCGTGAGAGGTGTCGTGAGGGCGCTTCTGCGCACAGCCCTGAGCTGAGGTGTTCGTGAAGCCGTTCCACACAAGGAACTCTGGTCTGAGGAGTCAGGTGTGAGCCTTCTGCAAGCGGCCCGCTATGCGCAAGTGAAACTAGACACGGCGCGAAGGAAAGAAAAAAAAAAAGGTTAGACTTTATTGTATTACCCAGATTCTACTTTTATTTCCTGGGAACTGTTAATGGGCCTTGCTGGTGGTGACACGTATGTGTATATACACACACACATACGTACTGTCAGATTCTGAATCCTTATCAATAAATGCTTTTCAAATTACATAAACAAGCCATGTTCAATTATAGTAAAATGTTCAATTTTTAGATACTTGAGGTGAGAAATGATTTGTGTGGTGGGGGTACAGGAATCAGAGGTCACATAGATGCAACTGATCTTATATGCCCATTTCCATCAGGAGAGCTATTTACATGTCTTTCGATAATCTTTTTATAAATAGAAAATAAGTTTTTCCCCGCCCACATTGCCATATCTTTTTAGATTTTTATTTTGTTACAATCTTAAAGGGCCAGCCCCCCAATTCTAACTTAAAATTATGTGACGGTTATTTCAGCCCTGTTGGAGAGGACTATTTTCCAACCAGCTTCCCGGTTCCCTGCCCTCTCCCCAGCACTCCTGACCTCAAGCTCATCAACAAGGAAAAAAGCTTTTACAAATATGTTTTGAAAATCATCTGCTTTGCCAGTGATTCTTAAGTTATATGCCTGATGTTATTCTGTCCTGAATATTAGCAAGATTCTGCTCTTATAATTCTTTCTCTTTTGTTTTTCTACCTTGTTCTGGCATGAGACAAAAAAATACTTTTTCTTCTCTGTTTTCTGTAAGGCATATCTTTATTTCTTACTTATTTTCTCAGCTCTTACTGTCTGATGGAATGGTAAAGGATTATTGAATTTTTCAGTTGAATCTTTTCCCTGTCACATAATTATTTTTTTAACTTTCTCTTGAGAGCTTTGAAGTTTTCCATATTTATTGCATCTTCCATGTATGCAAAGAAAAAAAAACAGTAAGAAGGTATTCATTTTTACATTATGCCATCTTTTTTTCTTTGAGAGATTTGATGTTTGTGACTCTTAGTTCCAAATCTTTCTATGGAACCCTCATTGCTATGGAACTCACTTAAAAAACAAACTCATTTTCCCTATCTTAATCTGTTCACTTATCCTTTAAAACAAAATATCTTTCTTTCTTAAACCCCTTTTCCCCAGTAATATATGCATACATGCAATAAACTTTTGAACATAAATATTTTTATATCTTTCTCCCACTTATCACTGAATAGTGAATAATGATGATGTTGATAAATAAATATTAAAACTAGTGTATACTTTCAGAAAGAAAACTCAAATAAGAAAAAAAATTCACACTGAGAATATTTTTAAAAGGTTAAGACAGCAACTAGATTTTAGCTCACAGGATTTCCTAGGCTTGTAGTGTACTTTTATTCTACTCTGCATTTATGTACATTTGTGTTTTTTCTCCTACTTAAAGAATAAAAAGAGAGTCCTCAATGAGTTTAAAAATCTTCCTTCTTAGGTAAGATTCTGGAGGATCAGCTGTTTAGTTAAAGGAAACAATAAATGAATATCTGAGTAATGGTAGATTTTTTTCAAGGGAGAACTTACATTTTCATTTTTTTTTATGAAAAATAATCATAATTATTTTCTCGACAGTATGAATGTTAACTATTATCACTTTATCTGAGTAGAAAGCCCTTTACTTGTTTTTAAACTATGTTTGCTAAGGCTTTGTACTGCTGATTATGTGAATATACAGCCTTATCTGAAATTTTACTTTTCCCTGGGTCCCTTGAAGTGCAAAGAAAAACATGGTGTCAGAAAAGAGAAAAGAAGATCAGAAAGAAGAGTCCCCAGCATCAAAGTCACATCTTACCTTTCTGCTGTGAAAAACAATTAGTCTTTAAAAGGATATATTGACCTGTCTGGATCACACTGACACATTGCTTTTTGTTTCCATAATAGATCTATTTATAACTAGGTCGGTCGTTAACATACCTTATTTCTAACTTAGTATAACTCTCCCCTAGGTTTCTATTCTGTTTAACCACCTTTTACTTGAAATACAGATTTCTGTGTGGTATTCTTCAAAGCAATATACCACTTAAGATGCTCACATTCTGCCTTTGTGTTGGTCTAGGAGTTTGATGTAAGAAAGAGAAAATACTTGGGCAGTCAGACCGAAAGGACAGAGCTGTCACCGGTCAGATACTTGGGTCCTTAGGTTAAATAATGTAAACTCTCAAAATAGTGGCAAGCACATAGTTAAGTGTTCAGTAAATGCTAACTATTAATTAGATATTTTATAACTTTTGTGACTTCTGAGTCCCAAAATTGCTAACCTGTAAGATAGGTTAGTTAGCATGCGTATTCTCAATATACACTTTATAAATTTTAACTATTATTGTTATTTGAATGAAATAGATGGAAGGTAGTGTTGCTACTTCCTTCAGTTTTCACAGAGTAATTTAACAGGACAAATGGCATTCAGGGCTTGTAATTACTCAATAATGAAAGAAATCAAAGTTCAGGACATAGTGTACGTGAACTGATAGTATAAACAGAGGATAAAATTATTGGATGTGTTTCATAAACTATTAAGGATAAAATTTTGGTTTCTAAAAAGTTTAATGTAGCTTGTTAAAATAATTTTCTGCCAGCAAATTGTTAAAATAGTAGTTAGTTAACAAATACATTTTGGCAGCAATGTTATTTCTTAATAACTTATACCTGAATCATTTATAAATGAAATGTCTTCAGAAAATTAGCATGCAAATTTTGACACCACATCAGATCATTCTTGTTTTTATTTTTGTTTTGCGGCACGCGGGCCTCTCACTGTTGTGGCCTCTCCCGTTGCGGAGCACAGGCTCCGGACGCGCAGGCTCAGCGGCCATGGCTCACGGCCCAGCCGCTCTGCGGCATGTGGGATCTTCCTGGACCGGGACATGAACCCGCGTCCCGAACCTGCGTCCCCTGCATTGGCAGGCAGACTCTCAACCACTGTGCCACCAGGGAAGCCCATCATCAGATCATTCTTTAAATGGATTGTAAGGGTAAATTCTTAGATTTCAGTTTGTGTAGTCCCAGATATTGATTCCTTGACTGAATTTACAATTTAGAAATGGAATTTTGGCATTAAAGAATGATTTTTAAAGAATGAACACTGTCAGACTAACAACTGTAGACTGAACAAAGAGATTATTTAAACTGACCGTATTGAAGCATGAAAGTCTTTTATGACAGCATTTAAGATTAGGTAAGGAAACAATTTTCTTAATGTCTATTTCAGTAGCACATTCTTTTTTTTCAGCGGGGGGCAGAGTTTAACATATTTATATTTATTTCTGGTTTATGCAAACTCTGAGGCAAGTTGGAGGACTCCACGAGGCAGCCCTCCTTCATGAAGTTATTCAGCCATGTAGACTGCTTCCAATTCTCTCTACCATGTTAAGTGGCTTCCAAGATCATGACAGGGCAAGAAAAATTGTAGAGAACTTATCCTGCTCTTCTCTGCTTTAACTTAAAAATGATACACATCTTTCCCATTCATCACCAGAAGTTATGTGCCAGAATTAATCATATCAATACAGCTAAATTACAAGCAGTTGGGAAATAGAGGGGCCATGAGGATGTTCTGTGAGCAATCAGTGGCCACATTCATATTTGAAAGAAAAAAAATAGAATCAGGGGAGAGAAAGGTTAGACATAAGAACAAAGAATATATAGTACGAGTAACAAATTCCGAAGTAATTCTGTCCCAAACCACAGTTTTATGTTGTCTTCCCCCAAAAAAGTTTTGTTTTAAATAGATCAGTGTGTCTGAACATGAGAGCCTATTATTGACTTTTGATAATATGTAAAGAAAATATTGCCAAGGGAATGGCATTATTAATACATTTATCATTTTAATTTTGTGATGAGTGATTTTTAATAATAATTTGGTTATTTTTAGTGAATGTCTAAAATTGAAAATTAAAATTAAAAATTAGATTAGCTCCCACACACTGCACTGCTCTATGCTTAATTTAAAAATTAATTTTTGAGCATTTTATTTGGGAATTCAGCAAACATGAGACACACTTATTACCTACCATCACTAGGTTCTGGAGATACAAATGTGACTAAGACATATAAAACCTATTTCTGTATTTTAAGTGGTCAATCCCAGAAAGACAGTGCTTATTCAGATAAATAAGTCATCACTAAGGTGCTTGCAACATGGTTAGAGAAATAGATCTTAACATTATTATGATCCAGCTTAATAAGTATGAAAATAGAAGTATAGGCAAAGTAATACTGTAAAGTGAGAAGAGGTGAGAGAAGAGCCTAATATGAGGAAGGCATCTTGAGAAGACAGTTTTCTGAGGACATTTTTTCAAGATAAATGGAATTGGTGATTGGATGACTAGGAGAAGGATGTTATGACACACACTTTATTTTACTTTGATTGCTTAGAGAAAAGTTTCATTCAAAAGTGCATATATGGTATCCTTTTTTTAAAAAAAATATGTATCTAATGGCAGAAGAACATAATCTAAATCTATAACCATAACCCAGACATGCTGGAATTTCCAAGCACCGCTTTAAGCTCTTGCCCTGAATCCTCCTTGAGTCCATATCCCTACTAAGGTTTCCAGTGAACAAGCCTAAATAAGAAGTGGATATTTTATTGGGGATTTCATGGAAACATGCAAACCAGGGGTCTCATTGAACACCACACAGGAAATTCCCAATAAGATCTTAGTGTTTCCGTCCCCAAATTTCTCTCTTTAGCTATCATCTCTTCTATCACGTAGCACTGAGAAATCTACTTTATTTTCCTGAGCAATTCAGCTCTCTCTGGTCTTATTATCAACAAACAAAAACAAAAAACCTGATATTCAGACCATCTATTTTAACCTCAAATATGCTACTCAAGACAGCTCTTCAACACTTCCTATAAGTGGTTTATCTAGTTATTTAACTATAATAAAGAGGTTTCTTTTGAGGGGCAAATAATATTATTAGGAAGAAAAAGATTACTCCGTTGAGTTAAGAAGCACTCTAAATCTCCTAAGTTTTCTTCTGGAAATGGAGTTAGAGAGAAGTATGTAGAATTCGCAGTAGAAATTTGGGGAGCAAAGGTAAAGAAAGCCGGACACTAGTTAAAGTGGTAAGGACAGATTTTAGTTAGTACTATACTATTGCAGTAAGGAAGAGGGTCCAGCATGAACTGAACTCAACTATGATTTGTACAGAGGTGACTGAATGATTTAAAGGGAGAATGACAGAGTAAGGAGTGGGGTAAACAGGGAAGGGAAGAAAACAATTACAAAGGATGGGTCAGTGTGAATTTGATTATGCTAGCTGTGTCTGCTAACTGGCAGTTATCAAAGTTAGGATTCTGTTCTCCCATGGAGACTGGGAGACACAGCTCCTATCTGCCTGATGATTACATTTCAAAGGAAGAGTTTTCAGATCCTTGAATTATAGGAGATGTGTATAATAAAAGGGACAGAGGAAGGATCCACAACTGTAAGCTCTTTTTAGTAAATGCTCTGAGGAAGGGTGGGCAGGGACCTATCAGCAAGTGTTGGCTGGAAAGAGCAGTAGATTCTTTTAGCAGCTTTGAGTTTTCTCATGCAGGTACTTTAAGGGGGTCTAGGGTCATCCTAGGGATGCTGCCTTGAGCTGTTAGAAAATAGGTTAGTGTTTGTTTAATTTTCTAATGTGGGGGGCAGGGTGTAGATGAACTCATTTGTGCTGAGAGTTTGTCATTTCTGTAGGCCCAGATTGAGACTTAGTCCAGAAAAGGGCTCAGAGGAACATGGCTAGGAGGCAATCTTTGTCAGGGGTCATCCTGCAGGTGCTTCTATTGCTAAGCTGTCTTATATTCACTAAGAGCCTTGGGGAACACTCATAATGGGGATTAGGAGTGGGGGGAATAGGAATAGACAGGGAGAGAGACAAGAATGTATATAATCATGAAAGTCAAGCAAGGAGAGAATTATGGGAAGAAATAAAAGAGAATGAGACACTGTGAAGAGTGGCATATAAATCACCAAGGCAACACTGAAATGTGTCAGGAAGAACAAAAGGCTAAGCTAAAGTTGTGCCAGATGAATTTGGCCCATGATTCTGTCCTTTCCTGTAACAATCTTCCATTTCTGAAAGAGAAGTACAGCATTGGAGGAATTATGATGAAGGTCCAGAAAGGCATAAAAGCTAACACCAGTAGTAAGGACATCATTAAAGTGATTGACCCTATTGTCTAGTTTTTGGTAGGGCAGATATCATAGTCTGAGTACAGTAATTAATTGTATGAGGAAAGGCAGATTTTGTGCTCAAACTTGGAGGTGCAAACAATTATTAACTTCAGTTTTCATGAAAATGCTGACAAATAAGAAGGTAACAGGTGGAAGAGAATGAGAACCAAGTTGAAACCCAGGGCTGGTGTTGATGTAGAGAAAGTTGTAGCAGTTGAGAAATGGTGAGGATAAGTAAACCAAAGTTCTGATAAATAATTTTAGGTGACTAAAAATGATAAGGATGGAGATAAAGGGAGGAAATAGAGAGGTTTAATACTTTGCTTAGAGGTGAATGTAGACACTAATGCTGGTGAGAAATAGAAATTTTAAAAATACATTGCATACTGACAAAGGATTAATCTCCAAAATATACAAACAGCTCATGCAGCTCAATATCAAAAGAACAAACAACCCAATCCAAAAATGGGCAGAAGACCTAAATAGACATTTCTCCAAAGAAGATATACAGATTGCCAACAAACACATGAAAAAATGCTCAACATCATTAATCATTAGAGAAATGCAAATCAAAACTACAATGAGGTATCACCTCACACCAGTCAGAACGGCCATCATCAAAAAATCTACAAACAGTAAATGCTGGAGAGGGTGTGGAGAAAAGGGAACCCTCTTGCACTGTTGGTGGGAATGTAAATTGATACAGCCACTATGGAGAACAGTATGGAGGTTCCTTAAAAAACTAAAAATAGAGCTACCATAGGACTGAGCAATCCCACTACTGGGCATATACCCAGAGAAAACCATAATTCAAAAAGAGTCATGTACCATAATGTTCATTGCAGCTCTGTTTGCAATAGCCAGGACATGGAAGCAACCTAAGTGTTTATTGACAGATGAATGGATAAAGATGTGGCACATATATACAATGGAATATTACTCAGCCATAAAAAGAAACGAAATTGAGTTATTTGTAGTGAGGTGGATGGACCTAGAGTCTGTCATACAGAGTGAAGTAAGTCAGAAAGAGAAAAAGAAATACTGTATGCTAACATATATATATGGAATCTTAAAAAAAAAAAAGGTTCTGAAGAACCTAGGGGCAGGACAAGAATACAGATGCAGATGTAGAGAATGGACTTGAGGACACAGGGATGGGGAAGGGTAAGCTGGGATGAAGTGAGAGAGTGGCATGGACATATATACACTACCAAATGTAAAATAGCTAGTGGGAAACAGCCGCATAGCACAGGGAGATCAGCTCAGTGCTTTGTGTCCCCCTGGACAGGTGGGATAGGGAGGGTGGGAGGAAGATGCAAGAGGGAGGGGATATGGAGATATATGTATATGTATAGCTGATTCACTTTGTTATATAGCAGAAACAAACACACCATTGTAAAGCAATTATGCTCCAATAAAGATATTAAAAAAATAATAGATTGCATAGACTCAAATGATTAGCTTTAGGGAGTAGGTGAAAATTGAAGATATTTTAACATGAATGCCTGTGTAACTGAAGTGAATGTGGTACATGTGGTGATGTAAGCTTATTCAAAAAAGCACATGTAACTCTCTGAATTTTTATACTTAAAAATCTATACAAAATAATTTAGCACTTAATAGCATGTTAGTGTTAAAAAAGGGTATTTTCTTCTAGTAGATTCTAGGGTCCCCCTTTTTGTGTATTCCTTCTTTACAGGGCTGAGCACACAGTAAGTACTCAATAAATAATTCCCTTTATTATAATTATTTGCTATTGGGGTATTTGCAGGGAATTTAACATTTTTTATTTTGCTTTAAATATTAGATAAGTGTGTTTATGATTATATACCTTCCACTCCATTTAAACATTTTTAATTTTAATTTAATTTTAATTTTTTAATTACTTAAACCACATTTCAGTGGGAATAACTTATAAGGTGAGACTTTATTTTTCTTACTGATATTTTTAGTTGGCAGGCCAAGTGTTTTTTTCTTACATTACGGTATTTTAATATTGTGTGCACGTATAATATATAGTGTTTTTATGTAATGAATTTATTATATGTGTGGAACAAACATAAAATTCTGAATATAGCACGTGTTTTAAAAGATCAGAGGATAATATTCATTTACTTAAATAAATTTTCTAATACCTCGTCATATTGAGTTGAATGTCAAAACACTGTTATTTCCTAGAGATCAAATGTTTCTATCCATCTCTTAAGTTCCTTTCTAGTTCTAATACGAATTTCCATCCTTTTTCTTTGCAAAACCTGGCCATAAAGAATTGAGGCTTTCTCTCTCTCTCTCTCTCTGATCCTCGTCATCTGAAATGGCCTTTCTTTATTTTCCTGCTTCATTAATTGCCCATTTGAAAAACAAAATCACCTCTATTTATGTCTTTACTTTCTTCCTTACAGATCTCTGTCCTTGTCTCTTTCACATTGTTATCAAAATTTAATATTTTCTAGTATTTAAATTTTCTAATAGTCCCATCACTTTTCCACCTATGAAGTTATCAAATATTTACATTATCATCCTACCAGTAATAATAAGAGTCAAAGATACAGTAAGTGGTTTGGATAGCTAAGCTTATTCCAAGGGATGAGGAATAAATAAACTAGAGCTAAACTTCTTTAATAAAGAGAGACTTATATATACAAATGCAGATTGTAGCCTCTTAGAGTTGAAAACCCACTCCTATAATAGCTAATATTTCTAGTATTACACTTGTGGAAAAATGGGGATGATAATTTATCCAACAAAGCATCAGCATTGTTAAGCATAATTGGCTATAGCCTTGTGTAGAGCAATGCAATTATAATAGTATTGCCAACATATATTAAGCCCTTTGTGCTAGACACTGTTTTAAACACTTTACCCATGTTAACTCATATGATCATCCCAATGTCTTATTAATTTAATACTATTATTATTCTCATATTACAGAGGAGGAAATGAAAATACAGAAAAGATAAATGAATTGTCCATGGTCAGGGCATATAGCCTGTAAAGTGATAGTGCAAAGCCATTATCTGAACCCAGAGTTTGTGCTAATTATTATCCTATATGCTTCTCCAATATTCTGGGTCTTATAAAATAAATTAACAATTAGGCATATAAAAATTAAAGCATAAATATACAGATACTGCCTTCAGTGTATTAATGTAGCAGAAATTCATGTATTTATTCCACAAATAATTTCAGTTGCTTTTTCTGTGCATTATAGTGGGGTGACAGACAAAAAGAATACAAATAACAAACAACATTCTAGTAGATTATGAAATAAACAAAGGGCAAAGGAAAAGAAATATATAAGCATGTAGATGGTATTTAATTCCATGGGAATAAATGAGATAACAGAGAGTAGAAAAGAAAGAGAAGAGGATCTTAGATAATGCCTACATTTAGATGTTGGTCAGAGGGGTTGCTAACAAAGATACTGGAAAGGAGATAGCAGTGAGATATGAGAAAAACAGGAGAGAGCATGCCAAAAAACACAAACAAAACAACTTTTGAAAAGGTTTCAAGAGGAAGGAAGACAGTGAATATCTGCTAAGTAACTTGATAAGATGAAGAAAATGTGCATTGGATTTAACAGTAGAGAAATTGCGGGTTATCTTGAAAAGAGTAGTTTCAGTGTAGTTGTTATAATAGAAGTCAGATGATTCAATAAAACGGAGGCCTTTATGTTGTAGGAAAGAGCAGAGAAAACAAAATGACCAACATCCTTGAGAAGGAGAGAGAGAAGACAGCATAATCCAGAGCACAAGTAGTGGATTTCCTCTCTATAGGGAGACAGACACTTCTCAACAGGAGGGAGTGAGATACAATTGAGATAGATTTGTAGGTTTGGTGGGAAGCTAAAGGATATGTTTCTGAATGAATGCTAATATTAACTGCTCTGGAAATATTGCAAATAATTTAATTGATTCCACAGTTTTATTTTTTCCATCTAACTTTGTGTTTTTATCAAAGAATAAATAGTATATTTAAAATATTAAAAATGGAGTGACCCATAAGTAATATATATATATGAAACAAGAGGATTATTATGACATTGATCCCTTAAATTTATCCACTTGATACTATAATTTATACTCTTAAATAGTTAATATCTTCATGCAATGTACAGTTATAATGCTTAAATATTTTTGAAAGATTAGTCTCTTAATTAATCTGTTAATCTCATTACTTTTTCTTGGATTCCTGATAACAATAGCTCTAAAATCTAAAGTCAAATTACTATGCAGATTTATATTATTCTGTGAAGAATTTCATCCTCTAATTAATATTGAAAAGCTATTCCCTCAAATACACATGTTGCTTTATATTTTTGCTTAGTTGTTCAATACTCCAAAAAAATGACTTCAGCTTTTCTGAAAGAGGCAAGCTGTTATATATACAAAATCCTTTTAAAAGGACAAGAGCCTTGGTATCTAAAAATCAAGATAATTTACTATTGTTTTTGATTATCTAAAGCTATTAAAAACAAAACTAGTTTGTTACTTACACTTATTTGTTCTAAGCATTGTAGTGATTTAGAAAAAAAATTACTCGATTTTAATTATTTGTATGTAGCTTAAATACATTGATATTAGATCATTATTTATATATGATTGTAAAGGAACAAATTTGACAACAGAATATGAAATGTTAGCTTGTACTGAATCTCGTAAGTTTAAGCCCAATCAGCTGATACAGTAGCTTCAAAATGCCAAGAACTTGCAGAAGAACAAATGGATGGCTGGAATAATATTTTCTCCACTCCATAGAAGTCCATCAATTAGAGGGAGAGATAAAGCTAATGCAGGTAATTATGCTGTGAATCAGAATGACATAGAAAGGGTGACATGTATTCAAGTCAGAGTGATATTAAGGTCTGACATCCACAAATTAAAGGGTTATTATAATATATGTGTTTGTGTGTGTGTTAGGTAGAAGGCAGAATCAGACAAGAGATAATGGTTGTAGGACATGGGAGAATACTGAAGGAGCAAGTGAAACTGTGAATCAGAACCAAACAATGGGATGTAGGAAAAAAAAAAGGCTATCAGATATGCTAGACCAGATATCTGAAGAAGGAAGGGGAAATTAAAAGAAGGAAAGAAAAAGAGGAGAAGGAGAGGAAGAAAGGAGGAGGAAAGGGGGAAGAAGAAGGGGAAGAGAAGAAGGAGGAAATGCATACATTAATGGCTGGATAAAACGTTACATTTCTGGTGCAGAAGTCAACAACATTGTAACTGCTCTTGACTGAATTCAGTTTACAGGGCTGTTGTCCATTCTGGAATGGGAATCATAAAATCATCAAAAGCAACGTGTGTATGTGTGTGTGTGTGTGTGTGTTCTGTCCAATTAATTGTATGCACCATATTTATTACTTACGTAAACACATACAATCAACAAATGTACATTAAATACTTTTTGTTGAAATTACTAATTTATCACCAAAGAATAGCTGGTAAACTGGGTATAGTACTGCATTTCTGTTAAGAATCCTCCTATACAGATGGCCGTCAAACAACATGGGGGTTGTGGTACCAACACTCTGAGTAGCCAAAAATATGCATATAACTTTACATTCTCTCCTTCATATAGGTGGTTCATACACAGATTCAACCAACCACAGGTTGTGTATTACTGTAATACATAGTGAAGAAAATCTGGGTGTAAATGGACTTGCACAGTTCAAACCCCTGTTGTTCAAAGGTCAACTGTACTTGTACTATTTCTAGATTACCAAAGCCCTCATTTCTATGCTTCTTTCCAGACTGTATTTTTGAAGTTATCATCTTTTTTCTACATAAGGAAGTCTACATTTTATGGCCCATTAAAAATAATAAAATATAATACATTGTAAAGCATTAATCATTACTAACTTAGGAAGTTATCCTCTGAAGCGTATTTAAAGCAAGAACACCTGGAAAAGGCTTTAAACCAAGGGAACACATATCTAGTAATGGACTTAGAGAAACTTGAAAGTTTACCAGGGTCTTAGTATGGGTAAGAAAACTTTCCTAATTTCTCTCATATCATATGAAGAAATTATTGTCTATGCTAAATGTTTATAAGTGAATTGTTTATAAGTTGAGATTGTTTTACAGAATATGAATTCATTAAGGGAAATGATGGATCTTATCCAGACCCCTGAGGATGGGCAGATACACCTCTTTCTCAAGAATGTTCTGGTTTATGATTTTGGCCTGATGACTTACTTTCTCACAAAGGAAATGAGGATGAGTTCCAAGTCACCTTGCAATTATATTTCTCAAAGAAAGTCTGTACATATCAGATCTCCTCACCTTGCCCTGGAGGATGAAGTATGATATAACTGAGGATTTTAGAAACCATAGGGTCTTTGTCCTTCCCTGGGAGCCTTTGGCATACCAATGTTGGCTTCATTTAGGTTGAGTCAGTGCTTATCTCCAATTACTCCTGAAGAATTTGTTACTGAACTGGTTGCCTGAACCCGTGCCAGGGTCCTAGCTGAGGCCAAGTCCATTTGTCTCTGTTGGAGAGATTCTTTTTCCGCTCGGATTTGCACAGCCAATCACAAAACCGATGCTGAGACTGGAACAGCATAATTTTTATTCAGTGGTAGAGAATGGAGAATTGAGAACTTAGTTTGCACATCAACTTCTCAATTCAGTTTGGGCTGAGACACCATATACATAGGAGGGTCGACGTAAAAGAGAGGGATTTGGAAAGAGAGGGAGGAATATTCATGACTTATCTGAGAACAGGGGTGTGGTTTGTACAGGAACAGAGGCAACACTCCTTTTCACTCCTTGTTTGAGCTTTTCCTGTTATTGTCATGGCAACTGTCAACTGTCACGATGCTAGTGGGTGTGTCATTTAGCATGCTAATGTATTACAGTGACCATATAATGAGGCTCAAGGTCTACTGGAAATGAAATCTTCCACCATTTGGGGCTTAGCTGGTTATAATCGGTTCTTGTTTTTCTCTTTGCAGCTTCCCCCTGGAACTTAGATAAGAGCAATTGGTTTCCATTTGAGGGAGGGGCAGGGGTATGATTCTGGGGCAATAGCCTTGGTGACAAAATGACACAACTATAATTACACATATGCTCAATTTTTTCATCTCTTATATGTCTTGGCTTACATTAGTGATGACACAAGATAGAGGCATTTGTTGAGACCTGTTTGAGTCAATATAATTTTCAGCTGAGTCAGGAGTTCAGGTTGATATTCAGACTTTGAATGTTTCTAAATCTGGAAAAAAAGCCCAAAACACAAAGAGTAAGATTAAGAAAAAAAAATACTCTGTTACTTAACAGCTTCAAGTCGTTTCCATTTGCTTCCATACTCCCTTAGGGCAAATTGTTACTTTGTTCTGGGAATGAGAGTAAATAGGCCTCTTTTGTTATGCAGTGTAAAACTAAGACTCTCTTTTAACATGGAAATATTTGAGATACTCTAGTTCTAGGGAATTAACCTTTGGGATGATAGTAAAAGCCTGTCTTTGTTAGAGATAGATTGCAAAAATAAAAAGTCTTCCAGAGAGGTTGGGTTTCCTCTTGTTAGAGGGCTGAGGACCTGAAGTTAAGGGATCCACATTCATGAAAGGTAGCTTTATTGCAATACTTTGGGCACAAGAAGAGTTGAATTCAGATGGTGAAGGGTGATGCAGTTTTATAGATATGTTTGTTGCAGGAAGGGGACCCCTTCCAGGGCCCAAGAGTGGGCTCTTCTTTTTTTTTTGCGGTACGCGGGCCTCTCACTGTTGTGGCCTCTCCCGTTGCGGAGCACAGGCTCCGGACGCGTAGGCTCAGCAACCATGGATCATGAGCGCAGCCGCTCCGCGGCATGTGAGATCTTCCCAGACCGGGGCACGAACCCGTGTCCCCTGCATCAGAAGGCGGACTCTCAACTACTGCGTCACCAGGGAAGCCCTAGTGGGCTCTTTTTTAACACTTGGAAATGAATTGTCCAAGGAGACACACATGCTGACAAAGCAAAATACTTTATTGGGAAGGAGCACCGTGGCGGAGAGCAGCAGGGTAAGGGAACCCAGGAGACCTGCCCTGCCACATGGCTCACAGTCTCAGGTTTTATGGTAATGGGGTTAGTTTCCAGGTTGTCTCTGGCCAATCATCTTGCTTATACCCATATTTGATCTGATTCAGTCCTTTCTGGTGGCCCTCACATCTCTCAGCCAAGGTGGATTCCAGTGTGAAGGTTTCTGAGAGGTTGGCGGGACAGATTATGGCTGGTGTCTCCTCCTTCCTTTTGGCCCCTCCCAAATTCTTCTGGTTAGTGGTAGCTTGTTAGTTCCGAGTTCCTTATCAGGACCTCCTGTTGTGAGGTAACTCATGCAAGCAGTTATTATTGTGTCTGGCCAGGGCAGGTGGTTTTGGTCCATGGTTCCCTAACGTGTTCATTCACTGGAACCCACATCATTAGTGGCTACTTGGATTGTCTTCTTTCCATTATATATCTAGCTAGTTACTTGGCACATAATAGAACTATGGGTTTTGGTTTGTTTATTTATTGCCTGCCATCTTACTGAACTCCTAATAATTCTCAGCAGATTCTCTATTGTTTGGGTGGTTAATTACCAAAAAAACGTTTTTTCCAGTAGAACTGTTCGTTGTTTAAATTTTTAGACTGTAATGTAGATATTTGTTCAGTTTTTAGTAAATTAGACTATAAAAAATGTGCTTTTTAACAGTTAAAGGATTTAAGAACATAAAAATTTAGGTTAGAGTCTACAGGTAAAAGCTATTTCTGTAATTAGGGTTGATCAGGGCTGACATTCCACATATTTGGCAGTCTGTACTGGGTCAATCTGAATGGATGTCATTTGTTCAGGTCAGACATTGGCCAGTACCCTTTACTGGTACATGTCAGTCTCAGTGTGTGATTTGTTAATGACCTTAAATAATCTGAGATTTTTTTTTTTTTTTTTTTTTTTTTTTTTTTTTTTGGCGCTATGCGGGCCTCTCACTGCTGTGGCCTCTCCCGTTGCGGAGCACAGGCTCCGGACGCGCAGGCTCAGCAGCCATGGGTCACGGGCCAGCCACTCCGCGGCATGTGGGATCTTCCCGGACTGGGGCACGAACCCGCGTCCCCTGCATCGGCAGGCGGACTCTCAACCACTGCGCCACCAGGGAAGCCCTGAGGAGATTTTTTAAAAGCCTATATCTAAAAGATCTTTTAGATAATCATTTTATTGAATTAATAATTAATACAATTTAATTAATACAAATTAATGTGGGTTAAAAAAAACCCTGAAAATGACTGAAGTCTCCAGACAAAGGGGTGGCAAGTCTAATTTATAGTAGGCAATCTGCATAGAAATCTCTTGCAATCCATTCACCAGTTCAATAGTTAGAAAAGTAAAAATAACCCATCTAGTTAATCACTTGTATCTATCAGTTGACATTTGGGCTGTTTCTGCCTTTGGCTATTATGAACAAAGCTGCAGTGAACATTTGTGTGCATGTGGATATATGTTTTCATTTTTCTTGGATAGATGTAACAGTGGAATTGCTAGGTCATGTAATAACTATATGTTTAAATTTTTGAAAACTGCCAGACTGTTTTCCAAAGCAGCTGTACTATATTGCATTCCCACCAGCAATGTATGAGGGTTCCAATTTCTCCACTTCTTTGTCAAAACTTATCTTTTTTGATTACAGTCATCATAGTGGATCTGAAGTATGATTTTGATTTGTGTTTCTTTGATGGCTTATAATGTTGAGCATTTTTCATGTCCTTATCAGTCATTTGTATACCTTCATTGGAGAAATATCTGTTCAAATTATTTGCTCATTTTTTCCATTGTGTTGTTAATTTATTATTGAATTATGAGAATTCTTTGTATATTCTGGACACAAGACCATTATCACATAAATAATTTGCAAATATTTTCTCCCATTCTGGGGGTTGACTTTTTACTTTCTTGGTGGTGTCTTTTGAAGTACACAAGTTTTTAATTTTGATGAAGTCCAGCTTATCTATATTTCATTTGTCATTTATGCATTTGGTGTCATGTCTGAGAAGGCTTTGCCTAACCCACATTTATGAAGATGTATTCCTCTATTTTATTCTAAGAGTTTTGTAGCTTACCTTCTACATTTAGGTCTAAGATACATTTTGAATGGATGTGTGTGTATGGTATGAGGACATTATTTTTTTGAATGTGTATATATAGTCATTGTAAACCATTTGTTGAAGAGATTATTTTTTCACCATTGAATTTTTCTGATACCTTTTTCAAAACTCAATTTACCATAAAAATAAGGCTTTATTTCTGGACTATTGATTCTGTTTCACTGATCTATATGTCTATCCTTACGGGAGTACCACACTATCTTGACTACTGTACCTTTGTAGTAACTTTAAAATCAGAAAGTTTGACTCCTTTAAGTTTGTTTTTCTTTTTAAAGATTGTTTTGGCTATTTTAAGTCCCTTGGATTTTCATGTGCATTTTAGGATCAGTTTGTTGATTTCTGGGAAAAAGCCATCTGGGATTTTGATAGGAATTACATTGAATCTGTAGATCTATTTGGAAACTATTGCCATCTTAATAACATTGTCTTCCAGTCATTAACATAAGTTACTTTTCCATTTTTTGTCTTTAGTTTCTTTCAATGATGTTTTGTAGTTTTTCATGTAGAAGTTTTAAGATTATAATTCTTTTGCTAAAGTTATTTCTAATTTTATTTGCCTGTCATATTTTCTACTCTTTTAAATGCTGTTATAAATGGAATTGTCTTCTGAATTTCATTTTTTGATTGTTTATTGCTACTGTATAAAAAATACAACTGTATTTTGTATGTTGCTTTGTACCCTGCAACCTGGTTGACTGTTTTTATAATTCGAATAATTTTCTACTGAATTGCTTAAGATTTTGTATATCTAAAGGTATATCATCTGCAAAAAGAGATGGTTTTACTTGTTTTCCAATCTGGAATGATATTCCAGATTGGAAGGATGATATTCCTTCCTTCCTTTCTTTATTTTTTTTTTATTTAAAAAATTTTCCCAATTACCCTGAGTGAATTTCCAGTACAATGCTGAATAGAGAGGCAAGAGTAGACTGTCTTATCTTGTTCCTAGTCTTAGGGAGAAAACTTTCATTTTTTTTCATGGCTAAGTAAGGTATAAGCCTTTTTTGTTTTTTTTTTTGTTTGTTTGTTTTAATAGGTTGATTTTATCAATTTGAGGAAACTCACTTCTATTCCTAGTCTGTTGAGTATTTTTATGATGAAAGTCTTTTCGATTTTGTCAAGTAAACCTGTAGATTAGCCATATCAAATATTGGTTCATTGTAATGAGGGAAACTGTACACCAGAAGAGCTGTAGGTTATCTCACCCCTATCCCAAAAGAGAAGGAAAAGTAATTATAAGAGGATTTTTAGAAAAAGGTGAGTTTAGGCAAAATTTAAGTAATATTTTGTTAGGCTTAAAGTAAAACAAGGCTATGTGTACTCTCTAGAGTTCAACATCAGGTCTGGAATGTGAACTGGACCCAGAATCTTGTTTCTCTGGAAACTATATAGTAAGATATATGTGGAATGTCGTGTCCAGAAACTTTTTAAGTTCTGTCCCTGGGTTGTAAACTGAGCCTGCTTCTCTGTGTCTTGAGATCCTCCAGACAAGATTGAGATGCTTCATACTACTGACATAATTTCCAGCAACAAACTTTCTGATATTCTTTGGCTTTAGAAAATAAGCCAGTGAATAAGAGAATATTATACTTTCAACAGGGAGGCCATTACAGTTGTAGCATGTCCTTGGGATAAATATTATTTCCTGTTAACTTTGTGATAGGATTTATCTGTGACGGTTATTCCAGCCAGATGATTGGCAATGTTTTGTACATGTGGCTCCCTCCCAAGAATACTTCACTGGCTTTCCCATTTTGTAGACTCTTATCCTGCCTTTACAACACTGCACAGGCAGGAAGGAGCTGTTTTCTCTTCTTCAGTGGTGAGATGAAGGTGTTTTCTCTATGAAGTCCTTGGCTACCTGCCAAAATAGCACCATAATAGTTATTTTCTGACTTATGCCTATTCTATATCCTTGAGGTCCAACGCTGTATTCTACATCCTTGAGTTAACTCTGTATTAATTTACTCTGTTCAATATTTCAGGACTGGTTGATGGAATAAATAGGCATTTTACTTTAGTTTTCAGACTACGTAATTATCTGCCAGGACCAGTGACTCAAAGTACTTATTTTACCTGTTCAACTGATTCAGGAACTTTAGTGTTCATGCACGCACACACACACACACACACACACACACACACACACGTATCACATGATGCCTGTTATAATGTTAATTTCTTAGTATGCCTGCCAAAGTGATATATATATATTCTTTCTTAAATTAAATATGCTAAGAGTACTAACTCAGAGAAAAACAGATAATATGAAGGAATATCTATCATAAAATAGACATTAATGTCTTTATGTTATCTCAACTAAAATATTCTCATGATTTAAAAATTTAATATTTTCATTATTTTAAAAAATATATGTATATAGTCCTTTTCAGATTTTCTTCCCTTATACATTATTACAAAATATTGAGTATAGTTCCCTGTGTTATACAGTAGGTCTTTGTGGTTATCTATTTTATATATAATGGTGTGTCATTTATGTTTTAATTGGCCATTTGCTAATGACAAATATAATTTTTATAGGGAGTTGAATACCTTTTTTAAAATTAATTAGTTTATTTATATTTGTTTTTGGCTGTGTTGGGTTTTTATTGCTGCATGCGGGCTTTCTCTAGTTGTAGCGAGCAGGGGCTACTCTTCGTTGCGGTGCACGGGCTTCTCATTGGGGTGGCTTCTCTTGTTGCGGAGCATGGGCCCTAGGCACGCAGGCTTCAGTAGTTGCAGTAAACAGGTTCAGTAGCTGTGGCTCGCAGGCTCTAGATCACAGGCTCAGTAGTTGTGGCACATGGGCTTACTTGCTCCATGGCATGTGGGATCTTCCCAGACTAGGGATCGATCAAACCCATGTCTCCTGCATTGGCAGGCGGATTCTTAACCACTGCGCCACCAGGGAAGTCCCCTAAATATCTTTTTAAGAGATAAATATTTTAAAATGTAGCACCAGATTACGATTAAGTGTACTGTCAGGTTGTCATCTATTACAAAAAAATAAAACAAAAGAGATTATACCTGGACAGTGAGATGTATTATGTACTCTAGTAACCTTGGAACTGTGTCAGCCATAGAAGAGAAGCATCTGCTTCATCTCAATGGTAATACCAAGTGGTTTCTTCCTGATTTGGCAGGAAAAAGTAGCCATGAAGAAGATCTGTCAAAGTCAGTGGAAGGGGAAGATACAAAATGAGGGTGGATTAATAATTTTGATTTGCTTGGATTTTTTCAGAGCCATGCCATTTCTCATTCTATTTGTGGATGATGAAAGAGTGGAATGCTGCTTATAATACAAATAGAGTTGGCTTCATTTCTGAAATGATATGAAAGTGCTAAAAATACAGTGGAATAGATGATTTATTAATTAATAATTGAAATACTTTTGACCATTATCAACCTCCCACCTACTCACCTCAAATAGGAATACCATATGATTCATATAAGCAAAGCTTAATGGATTTTATTATGATTGTGTTTTATAATGTTTTCTTCCATTATCTCTGGCCTAGGTTTCCATACTAATCACCCACATTAATTTCTTATAAGTAGTTTTGTTGACTGTGTGAGAGGTTATTCATGGTAAATTACTAGTGATACAATTCACCCAGAGTCAGACAAGTTGAATCTAATGAATCATTTGTTTGGTTCCAGCTTGATGTACATTGAGAATAAGCAATAGCTGCTATAAATCCATCTCTAAATAATGGTGCTGAAGAATGTAGGCTTACGGAAGCACATGGACCTGTGTTAAAAATCTTGCTTCAATACTATTAGTTCTGTGACCATAGGTTTCAGTTTTCTTCTTAGGAAAGAGGAACAATAAAACTAACTTCACAGAGTAGATTTACACATAAAGTGATGTATGCAAACCAATTACACAATTCCTAGCAGAAAGACAGGGTCCAATAAATGGCAGATATTAATTTTATTATTAGTGGATTTTCCTCTGTTGCATGTAGAAAAAGAACAAAAGGACAAATTTTTAATAACATTCAAGAAATGTAGTTCAAAAAGTTTTAATATTGTTTTGCTCTCCCACTAAATCTTACTGACCACCAAAGTAAACATTTACCCATCTCAAACCTGAAAACAGCTCTTTTCATCTACCTGTTTTCAGAAAAGCTTAATAATTCTTTTGAGATTCCTTAAGAGAAAAGCAATAGAAAGACTCTGCCTGTTATAATGTTAATTTCTCAGGATGACTGTCAAAGTTTTATATATATATATTCTTTCTTAAATTAAATATGCTAAGAGTACTAACTCTGAGAGAAACAGACAATATGAAGGAAAAACTATAATAATTTTGTTATACTTAAAGATGTGCTCAAAGCACCTCTATGAAAAATAAACCAGTCACTTATGTTATCCTAGTGATTGGAAACACAATTTTTAAAAATGTCATGAAGAACCTAGGGTAAGACAGGAAATAAAGACACAGACCTACTAGAGAATAGACTTGAGGATATGGGGAGGGGGAAGGGTAAGCTGTGACAAAGCGAGAGAGAGGCATGGACATATACACACTACCAAACATAAGGTAGATAGCTAGTGGGAAGCAGCCGCATAGCACAGGGAGATCAGCTCCGTGCTTTGTAACCGCCTGGAGGGGTGGGATAGGGAGGGTGGGAGGGAGGGAGATGCAAGAGGGAAGAGATATGGGGACATATGTATATGTATAACTGGTTCACTTTGTTATAAAGCAGAAACTAACACACCATTGTAAAGCAATTATACTCCAATAAAGATGTAAAAAAAAAAAAAAGAAAGAATTACTTTTGTTTTTCATATTGTCACTTTTATGTATTAGACTATGTGTACTACCATTTATCTTTTTCTGTCAACATTAAAGCATGCCTTAGCTCACAATTAATTTTATTTTCTTTTGTTTTTGTATCACATTAGTCGAATAGAATAAAAAAAATTCATTGCATTAACTTATTAAAACATTCTCTACCATGGTTTGATAGTTGCAAGTGTAGAGTTGTATTTTAGCTTTTTGATACTTTGTTGTAGTTTTTGATGTGTTTGTTTTTCCTTGATGTCTCTAGATATAGTATCAAGATAAAACTCATTATGATTGTACTTAAATGGTATCTCTGACATATGATTTTCAAAAGCATCGCTAAATTCTTGTACACTGGATACTTTTTGAAAATTAATTACTAAAATATGAAAATAAAAGAGAGCCACCATTTTCCTAAATAAAAGGCAATTAATTAAGGTTTTTTTGGATAAGAATATTCAGTCTTTAATGCATGTTTTTGTATAAATTCTCCATGAGCAGTTCACAGCTCAGTTTTACAGTGTGTAATCAGCTGTCATTGTAGGCATTATGTAGCATTATATAGGCATCATAATTATTATATTTTTGCTTTTTCTGTTCAGAAGCCAAGTCTTTTGTAGATAAAAGTATAAATTTTTTCTTTTCTTTCCCCTATCAGATGTGGGTTCTGTTGAAGGACTTGCCTATCACAGAGCCTGGGATACACTGTACTGGACCAGCTCCACTACCTCATCTATCACCAGGCACACAGTGGACCAGACTCGGCCTGGAGCATTTGATAGGGAAGCTGTCATTGCCATGTCAGAGGATGACCATCCTCATGTGCTAGCCCTAGATGAATGCCAAAAGTAAGAAATTTGTATTTCTTCATTATAATTATAAGTCAAAGACTATCAAAGTTATATTAATTTTAAAGAGAATTAGCATTAAAAATACAGATTTCCTTTGAAGTTCTCTTTTCACAATTCATAAAACTGTTTTTTATAAGACTGTTTTTTATTACAAATGTGGATAATTGAAATCTGAACTCTTTAAATGCCAGGCATCACCTCCATGAGAGATTCAGTAAAAGCAAAATTAAAGGATGAAAGGGAAAGTAGAGACAATACTGTGATTGAATAGACATTGTTCATATATGTAAAAGACATTAATGCATCACTGATTGAAATCATAAATTTGAAACAAAAATAACACTATTGACAAGTATTGAAACCTAAAAGGTGTTTCTGTAATTCAATTAAGTAATTTTAACAATTGGGGATCTGTCCAATTGAAATACAGAGGAAATAAATAACAGCAATAGATCTTTGTGTGCAGCTATAATTTCAACATTAGATACTTGACAATAGTCTACATGGTCCACATCGGTTTGATGATATATTGTGCAGGTATTTATAATAATACTTATGAAGAATTCATGGCAAGAAAAAATGTTCAGGCTATAGTATAAAATGTATAAAAAATAAAACAAATTAGAAAAAAGTTATGTTTCGGGGGATGCTATAAAGAACACAATTATATGAAAACCGAAGAATGAAGCTCAGGTTAAGTAGAAAACAAATATGTCTATGGAGTTTCACTCTTATGCAATATGGTAGGAATATTTGTTAACTACTAGAAAGTGCTTTTACTCTTAAACGAAACAAGGACACAGAAATTAGACCAATCTGGTTTCACTGAGCAGAAATAGAAGAACTTATTTTAGATATGTTGAAGAAAAATGGAAGAATAAAAAACAATGACTGATAAACACTAACCCTGATCACTTGAGAGAAGAAAAGAGCACATGAATTACTCAGTGTGAGAATAACTCAATCTGGATACTCTTATAGAACTAGAGATGAGAATTGACTTACTTTACTTAATTAAACATATTGAACTTATAAATTAAGACTCTAAAGTTTGAGAGATGCAGGTGAAGAGAAGGTTGACTCCTCACACAGATTTGGTTACTTAGTTCAGGTGGACACAGGTCTCTAGATGCCTGGGCAGAGCTAGTTCTGCTCACACCACTGCCCTATCACTAGGGCTTGTTGTTGAGTCAGCTACACTGATCCACCAGGAGAGTATTAGGACAATAATAAATATCCTAAAGTTGATCAAAGGAATTTATAAGACAATTTTCAGGTAAACATGAGGGAGATCACCGATGATATTATACATGATTAATTTTAATTGATAAGTGCTTTATCCTATAATTATCAGTTACATAGGCTAAAATTACACTTTCACCTTATATATGGTGAACTGTAAATTAGATTTAAACACACTAAAGTATTTTAATTGGAAAATTATATGTAATTAAAGTATAAAAATATTTTTATCCTTAAACATATTAATGACACCTTCAAATCACTTTCATATGTTGATTAACAGAAATTTTAAAATCAAATCAATTTCTAGATGAAAGACTACTTGAGTTCAAAACTTGGCTCTGTAACTATAACTAATATTCAAGCTCTCTGGCCTCTGTTTTCTTATATGTGAAAGGGCGAAACTAAAGAAGTACTAATACCTTGGAAATTCTGTAATTCTAAAGCCCACAATCTAGAAAAATATTGCAAATAAATTGTGTATTTAATACCTCATATTATTTGGATAACTTTTTTTTTTTTTGCGGTACGCGGGCCTCTCACTGTTGTGGCCTCTCCCGTTGCGGAGCGCAGGCTCCGGACCCGCAGGCTCAGCGGCCATGGCTCACGGGCCCAGCCGCTCCGTGGCATGTGGGATCTTCCCGGACTGGGGCACGAACCCGTGTCCCCTGCATCGGCAGGCGGACTCTCAACCGCTGCGCCACCAGGGAAGCCCTGAATAACTTTTTAAACTAAACTTTTCATTTTAAAAGTTACAAGATGTGGTTAAAACTACTGCATGATTTAAGAAAGTGGAATGCCATTTATTTTTTTTTTGGCAAATTTACTAATTCATAGGACAAACTGTTTTGACACTTTCTCACTGAGAACACTTTTATGTTCCATAGAATAGATTAAAATGCTATGAAGTATTTTAATAAAGAGCATAGATGACCCAGCTTTCCCTAATTGGTGGGGTTATTTTTTTAAATTAGCAAGTAGAAAGGTTTTTTTGTGTGTGTGTGAAGTTGAGTATTGTCTAGTAATAAGTTTTTGCATAATACTTAAAAAACATATATTGAATAATTATGTTGGCTATAATCCTACATTGTCTTTACATAGGAATGATATATGCAATCTTGTTGTAAATATGAAATATTTCTCTGTGTTTATTAAACATATTTTTTCAAAATATATAGCAGCCTGCCTGTCAGCCTCCCTCATTCCCTTCTTCCTTTCTTTCTTTCCTCTCTCCCTTCCTCCCTTTTTCCTTCCTTCTCCCCTTCCTCCCTCCCTCCCTCTCTCCATTCTTTTCTTCTTTTCTTCAGTTCAAAAACTGATCTTCAAGTAAACTCTTAGGGTTACTCCTAAATATAAAGGGGGAGAAAGAAGAGCTGTTTCAGTAAAAGCAGGCCTTGGAGACTGGAACCCTATAGCCTCTCCGCTCTTCCAGTGACCTTTAAAGGCTTCCATAGACTCCTAGGCCTTCTTCAAAGAATAGTTTGACAAACACTGATTTAAAATATTCTAGAAAATCTGTAAGTAACAGATACTATGTTTAAGGATTTGAGAGTGACCCCTGGAATTCTAGAAACAGCACTGTAATTTATAGAAAAATCACACTGATAAACAGAGGAGGGAAAAAAGACATTAAATAAATATAGGAGTTTAGTAATTGCTCTAAAATATAAACAGAGAAGAATGCAGAATTTAAAAAGCAAACCTAGAGGGAGAGAGAGATTCTGATTTTCACCAACTGAAGGAGAGAAATATTGTTAGGTTAAGAACGATGTCCAAAATGATAACAACGCAGGATCTGCTGAAGCATTATAATAATAAGTTAGAGTATATTTGCAGTTCATAGCAAATTTAAAATAACTATTTTTGTCCCTGATTAAAATAAATCTTTACTATGCATCAAACTGATTCAGTTTAATTAAGTTACTATTTGAAAGATAATTGTTTTTCAGAAATATTTTCCAGGTCATTTAAGAAACTGAGAAAAATATATATGCAACTATAATATACATATTTCCCCTTATTACTAAAACTTCCTCAAGGGTCATAGAATATGAGATAAATAATTTTGCTTCTTTTTAAATAATTTGACATTGCCATGTTTCTACTAATGTTGTTACTGTTAATGAAAATTTTAATCTATTATCACAATTTTCATTTTAATTAGTTTAATGTTTTGGACCAACTGGAATGAGCAGCATCCAAGTATCATGAGATCTACTCTGATTGGGAAAAATGCTCAAGTGGTGGTCAGTACAGACATACTCACTCCAAATGGACTCACCATTGACCACCGTGCAGAGAAGCTGTATTTCTCAGATGGCAGCCTAGGAAAAATTGAAAGGTGTGAATATGATGGATCCCAGAGACATGTAAGTTAACTGAGAATTTCTTGATTATAGATTTGAAAAATGATACATTTGGAAAATACATGCTTTATAGTGCCTAAAATATGCATATTAAGGGATTTCAAAATAGCTAATTGTTCGAACCAATACAACTGAATAATCTGTTCAGTGAAAAACAAAACAGCAGATAAAATTTTGAAAACTTTCTTAAGTGCCTTTGCTACCATGGAGACAGTCCAACTCTTATGGAGAAACAGTAACTGATTTTCTCCTAGTTATGAATTGAATTGGTATTGTTAGAGTGATTTGCGTAAACTTCATTGTTATTTATAATTTTTTAAAATGTGAAATGAAATTGGTTAGCTGCCCTAGGATAAAAGAACATTGGAAAGTAATGAAATGATCCTCTGTCTGTGTTTGGGTCCTCAAAGCAACCTCAGAAGCTTTGAAGAGAGAAGAGTGGAATTCCTTTCACAGGCTCATTCTCTGTCTCTTTTCTCTGAATTCCAAATAAAATGTTAATGGGAGTGTCTTTATGCTGCCCCTGGAGAACATTTACAGGAGATATTTAGGGCCTGTAGAATGGTGAACGTCCAGTTCCTCACCATATCTTATGAGGATGGTAGCCCTTGGCAACTGGGAAAACTCAGGGTTCAGAAGGGTAAGGTCTGGTTTGTTACACCACTGGAGGAATCTACCCCAGCCCCTCTTCACCAGTGCATGCTTGAATGACAAAATGATCCTGAGGCTCTTAGCTCTTCCACTGAGCTTCTGGAAGGACCATCTTCATGAGCCATATTTTCTCTATCACAACTACAGTGCCTTATGGTATTAAACCAACATAGAGAATACGTATGAATAGCTGTGGCAGTATTTCAATAAAACTTTATTTACAGAAGCAGGCAACCAAACAGCAGGCCATATTTGCTAACACCTGATTTATACCATTAAGCACACTGTTTAATTCAATTGAGTATATACCTGTACGTATATATCTACATATTATATCTAATATAGATATATATATCTATACTTACATACATATATAATATTAAATATGTATATATACACACATTATATTATATAGTGAAACATAGATATTTATCTTAGGGCAACTAACTAAATGTATATATATATGCATATTGCATATACATATATTGCCTATATGTATATATGTGTGTATATATAGATATGTGTATGTGTGTGTGTGCATGTATGTGTGTGTGAGTTTCTTGAAGATGGAACAAGTGCATTGATTTACATTCTAGTATAGACACCTCATCTAATTGTGGAGTGGATACTTCAAGTAGCAGTGATATAGTACAGTTGAGTGATTAAGGAAAATTGAAATAATCTGCTAAGATCTGATAAGTTCAGTTTGTGCTAAAGGTAATAACTCTGATCAAAGAATTCTTTGCCTAAATTCTTGGTCTGTCTTTTCAATTAAAGGCCATGTGACCTAAGGCAAATTACTTAGTCTTTATGAATTCTAGTTTTCCGACATGCAAATTTCAGGGTTATTATGAGGATATAGTGTGAAAATATATGTCTCAGAATACAGCAAAGAAATCCTAAATGAACTTAATGGGTAATGCTTTTGAGAAATAGGTAAATCATTATCCTGGATATGGTATTATTTTGTATTATGGCCTAATACAGAAAATGCTTCTGTAACTCCTCCTAACAACATTTTGTCCACTTTATTTTTTATATACATGTTTTTCTTTTCCCTCCTCAGTCTACTGTTATGTATGATACTTATAGCTACTCAAGGTGATCCAGTAATCAGATAGCTCTGATCTAAATAATTCAAAGGCTTTCTTTTGACATTAAAAAAATACGCACAGTTATGATTCCAGCTCTCCATTTCCCATCCTAGTCTAAACCAGGATAATTTCTGGCTGGTTGTAGTTAACAATGCTATATTGTACATTTGAAGTGGCTAAGAGAGTATATTTTTATAGTTTTTACCACCAAAAAAAATTGTAACTATGTGAAGTGATGGATATATTAACTAAACTTATTGTGGTAATCATTTTGTAGTATATACATATATCAAATCATTATGTTCTATACTTTAAACTTACATAATGTTATATGTAAATTATATGCCAGTAAAGCTGGACAGAAAGATTTCTGTCCTGTAGAGATGACAATGTTGAGTAGAGAACATTACTTTAAAGGATACGGGTGTATTCCCCCATACAACATTGATCCATTTTGTCTCAAAGTTAGAACTACATAATCCTTTTGCTCTTCTCCAGTAAATCGGCTTTACCATCAAAATTTCTGGTTGGGCCTAAAAATTGGGAAAATATTTCAATGTTTATTACGTTCTTACATGAATCTCACTAATTTGCTGGTTTTCCAGATTCTATTGCCAGTGTTGATCATGGGTACCTTGAATTTACCACCAACTTATATACTCTTTGTGATATCCATTGTTTCCTATATTTTAGTCATGATTTTACAACTAGAACTTGTTATCTGTCCCTGAATTCCATTTTTTAATTGACGTGAATTTCTGAATACTTATTACACTTTAAATTGCCTGTTTTCGTGAACAATCAGCTGTTTATATAATCTATTACTAATATAAGCATAGAATTTTGAGGCTGAGAGTATAACTGAGGAGCTAGGTCATCTCCTATTATCTTTAGAAAAGGTTAAATATGCAATCTGGCTTATGTTTCAAGATTTTAAAAAAGGATATTTCCTGAGGAAGAAAGAAATACTACTTATTCTGAAAAAAATATTCTGGGGATATGGCATAATATTATAGAAGTCTCAGAAACTCTAAAAACTCTTCTATTATCTGATAACTGTTGAAAAAGTGGACCAATTTGTCTAATACCCTATCCATTCACTCCCCAGTTTTATATTTTTAATTACATGTACAAAAGTGTGAACAATATCAATTATTAATTTGATTTGTGCCTATCCACTTGAGTTGAAGTCTTGGAAATCAAAGGATACCTTTTGGAACAGATTTCTTTTTAAATCCTCACAGAACCTAAAAGCTCCTTATCTGAAAAACTTGCATGTAACCAGTTCATTCATTCTAATCTTCATTTGATCTCTCTGTACCAGGCCCTTTTGTTTATGTGTGTGTGTGTTTCCTACTATGTCTGTTCCTCACTCCTATATGGTTCCCCTTGGGCAAAAATACTAATGTAATTGATATATATCCATCCAATTACATATATATATATATATACACACACACACATATATACATATAATACACATGCATGTATACATATATATTTAAAATAGATCAAGTAACCAACATAATGAATTTCATTTTTACATTTTTGGAATACACTGTACAAGGCACTGCAGAAATGTGTGATGGGGTATAATCATGGAGTTAAAAAGAATGACATTTAGGAAGTAAAAATATAGAAGGTTAAAATAGTCTATGAAAGACTTAAAATGCCAAGAAATATAAGAAGAGATGTAAAACATTGTTTAATTTATAAAGTCAAAAAGAACTGAGACAATGCAATATAAATGAGTGGCCAGAGAAATAATAATTTCAGAAAGAAACATTTCCTTTGCATAGATGTATATTTTCTAGCTTTGGATGACACAGATGATCATAGAGCATATAGAGAGATCAGATATCCCCAGGGGAGGTGACAGATTGGAAAGAAGCTAGACATTAAAATCTGAAATATTTGAGAGAGCACCTTCTTTAATGAAAAGAAAGCAAGCTATTTATTAAGTTAATTGATAAAGTTTGGAGAGATTCTTGTAAATCTAGGCATTTTGAGCCTACAAAGTCAGTACAGTGCTATTCCTCTCCCAAAGTGTGTTTGAAGAGCCTTTCTTCTCTTGAATTTCCATAGGAATTAAACTGTGGTCAAGCACTGTTTTTAAACTCTGGTTTAAACAGTCTGATAGGCTTAATTCCTGCATTACATCTTAAAGCCTTTAAATGCTCATGTACATTATAAATCTTTAGAATGGAACACAGTTATGTAGCTTTGTTCTTATCAGGAAATCTTTTTTTTTTTAACATGGTATGCCATGGGCTTAAGTGTTTGTAGGGACTTGAAAAATACTGATATACTATTTACCAGTCACTTAGTTTATTAGAGGAATATTATAGAACCCATTACTAATCAGTAGATTAGGGAAAGAGATCCTTTCAAACATCAGAAGAGAAATCAGAAAAAAAATGTGTTTTTTAAAATACATTTTACCTTTTCTATTATAGTTATGTGATAATATTTAGCTAAACAAATTCATTCATAGGTTTAATTTCTTTTGTCAAACTCAGAGTTAGATTTTATTTTTCTGTTTCATCTTACAGTGAGGTCATAATAAAATACAGGTACACACAGTTTAAATCTGACCTGTATTGATAAAAATATACAATAATTGGCTGGTTCTTTTTTAAATTTTAAATACACATTAACTTGTATGGTGGTCCTACCTATAATTTTATTGAGGAAAGCATTCTCTGTCTAACAAGATACAATTGAATGCTTTTGTGTGATCTAGTTATTAGGGAAAAAAACAGATAATAATTTCATTCTGTTTTATTTTTATTTCTGTTCTATATCTGTTGTTCCAGTAGATGAAACAATAACTAATGTTGACAGGGGCTAAGACAGCATGATTATAGCCTTTCTCCCTGGTGTTACCCTGTAAGTGTTAATCATTTCTTGGAAGGCATCTGCTACCTGAGTGACACAAACCCTTCCAGAAGAGATGTTGTTTATATTCCTAGAAATTGCAATTGCTGACGTTTCTTACTTTTGACATTCTTTTAGAAACTTTGTCCAGAGTTCTTTTTTTTTTTTTTTTTTTTTTTTGGTTTGGTTTGGTTTGGTTTTTTTCCAGAGTGTATTCCCAGGCAGAAAAAATAAGTCCTAAGACCTATCTTTAGAATGAGAAGGATACAGGATAATCTGTCTTCTAGATAAACACATTCTGATGACATGAACTCTTTTGACTGACAATAGGAAAAATAGTTTTTTTTTAATTAGTCAATTAAAAGTAAGATCAAACACAAGAATATTTGATGTCCTATTTTTTATGGCACCAAATATTTCCTTTCTCCTTATAGAATCAGTTATTTCATTCCATAAATGAATCAAGAAATAGATCTATCATCTCTCTCTCTCTCTCTCTATCTATTATATATCTATCTATCCATCCATCTATATCTTCTACCTAATCTGTAAATGTCTAGGCTATCTACTCTTTTTGATAATATAGTTTTATTTATGCTATGAAACCTAGAGAGCCTGAACTCTGAAACTTATAGAATAAGTTTTGATGCCCAGAAAAGTGAATTTTCTGACGACGTGTTAAGTTTGAATTAGTCAGTTCAAAACCATATTCTGTCACCAAAGAAAAGGCACTGTGGTCTCAACTTTATAAAACATGTAAAACATTTTAATATAACAATTTAAATGTTTGATTTAAAAATCAATGTCAGCATAAGTAGTCACTAAAAAGTTAAGTGAACTGGAAATTTTTCCACTATTAACTGGAAAAATCCAGTATTATTTCACAAATTAGGAAACTCAGGCCCCAAAAGGCTACATTAATTTCTAATGTTCCTGTGTCCAATATCTAATGTCAGTTATAATTCCCAACTCTTTATTAGAGCCAATATTATTGTTATTATTTATTTTGTTTATTATTATTTTATTATTATTATTTATTTTTTAATTTTAATTTTTTGGCCGAGCTGTGCAGCAGGTGGGGATCTTAGTTCCCCAACCAGGGATCAAACCCGCACCCCCTGCAGTAGAAGTGTGGAGTATTAAACACTGGACCACCAGGGAAGTCCCCCAATGTCCCTTTTTTTATTTTAAAAATGTTCTATAACATTCCCATTCCTATTGAAAATGAAATTTTGTATTATATCTATATATAGGTAGATAACTTTTCAAAACTCAAATTAATATCTAGGTGTAAATAAATAAATAAATATAAAGTAATTTATAATAAAATAGGACATATTCCAATATGTAAATGTACAAAAATAAGAGAGAAAACATTAGGAAGTGATCAAGATCTTTTCACTTATGCATAGAATCATCATGAATATGACAGCTGTGAAGGCAGACTCATATCAGGTGTGTTGTACTGGATACTCAAGTACTGAGAGCAGTGCTGCCCTGGGTGATGTATTTTCAAAATTGGTAATGAGTTCTTGATAAAATTCTAAACAAAATGAAGTGAAGCCATCCCTCAGTTTACATGGAATGTGACTGCCTCCATTGTACATCACTAAGATGGAAAATTGTTTTAAATGAAATATGAAGAAAAGTCTTCTGACAGCAAGTGATCTTTCTACTCTGTCTCTAATGCCTAACACATGGGATGCTGGGCCTGTCAACAGCTAGATGGACCATAGCCAAGAAGGAAGAGTGTCTGTTTGTTAGTGGAAGCATTCTGTGAACTTGAATTCTAACAGATGAGCCAATGGAATATAAGGAACTGACTGTATCCATTGTCTGCTGTATAACAGGCATGCAGTCAGGTATATTACAAATGAGTCCATATGAAAAACATAGATTGAACAAATTAACACACTGTCACCCAGTGAACCTGGACATTGTTGTTTTACTGTATGAAGTTCTGAATCTTATTGAAGCCTTTTGTCTTAACTGGCTTTCTCTGACACCACTCTGGCAGAGGAAAGTAAGAGCTCTTGCCTTGTTACCGTCAGGTGGAGGAGGAAGCCTAGGTCCCTCACCTAGCCTCTGTTGACACCTGAGGCAGAATTGGGACTTCTCTACTTCTGGATGGGGATGTGAGTTCCAGCTCCCCACTGGGTGTCCACTGTCACCACTGTGGAGGTGACCTTATTACCACCGGATGACATGGAAATCCAGATTCTCCTCTGTGCTTCTTCTGACACCACTCCAGTGGGGAGGGGGTGGGTCCGGCATTACTGCCAGGTGTGGGTGGAAGTCCAGTCTCCTAACTTGGCCTTTGTTGGTGTGGGTGTGGATGGGTCACAGTTTTTTTTGTTTGTTTTGTTTTTTAATGTGACATTTGCCTAGAGTAGAGCAGTTACCATCTAAAATTTTCTACCTTACTAGTTAGAATCTTGCCTGGTCTTTTGGCTTCAGAGAGCAGGCTTCTGTTCTTTTCTGTGCATTTAGCATTTTGGCATTTCTGGGTTGCCAGCTTATTCAGTTCCAAGTCTGGGATATATGAGGCAAAAATAAAACCCCCAGAACTCACCACCGTGTTGTTCCTTAGTCCCAAGGTCCATAGCTGGGCTGCTTTCTCCTCTCCACCTTTCAGTCTTCTTATATTTGTTTTAATAATTTTCAGGTTTTTTAGCTGTGCTTAGTGAGAGGAATCCAGAAAATATGTCTACTCCGTCTTCCCAAAGGCGGAAGTCAGTGTGCTTATAGATTTTTAGAAATTCAAAATAGAAAAAAGGATATGCCTCATATTTATTGTTTTATAAAATATTTTTAAAGATATAAGCTATGTTCTACAAGTCTCTAAAACAGCAAAATGTTTGTCTGTGTATTGACAGTAGATCTAATTGAGGTAAGATTTATTAAATCACAATGATGTGACATGATTTACTAGAATCCAAAGACATTGAAACACTGGTCCTCCATGTGAGAGAAACAAAGGTTGTGGAAATAAAGATGATGAATTGTGTTGTCTAAATTTTATCATCTTTAACTCTATGATGTGTACACATTATCACCGAGTGAATACAATAAAGTACATATGGTGATTATGACATTGCCAAATACAGGTGCCTGAGTGAGAATAAGAAGGGAGGGGGAAAACATGTGAAATTGGTGTTAGATTAAATTGTTTTAATTCCTGGCTCTGGTTATAAAGAGATGTATGATCTTTAGCAATTAAGTGTATCTTTTTGAATCTCAGGCTCTACATATTGAGCTAGGTTTAAAATTTTCTTCCAAATTTAACCTTTTATGACTCTACCATTGGTTATGTGGAACTCAACTAGATCAGTCTTTGGATATATCTTTTCACACATTAATATGCATAATAAATGATGCCACATACTGTTTATTTTAACAAACAGTTAAATTTTAACAGTTTTAATAACAAAAGAGAGCATACTCCCTTTCAAGAAGCAGTATGATATGGCAGAAATTAACAAGGTTAGATTGTAGAAACAGACATGTATTTGAAACTTGCATCCTTGACATATTGTTTAATTATCGTGGGGCATTTTCTTAACCTTTTTGTGCCTTAGTTTCTTCTGTAAAATAGGACTAATAGTTTATGCCTCACAGAGGATATTTTGAAGAATTAGCTTTTATTATGTGCAACCTGTTACCTGACAATAGTCGACAAATATTAAATCTTATAAAACTCCCCTTGAATAATGAAAATTAAAAAATAAACTAAATTAAAAATTGTATAACGATATTCACTACACACATATAAATTTATATGAGCATGAATTATATCAATTAGACTAAATCATAAATTACCTCATTGCCTCTTCTATAGGATTACTAGCATCTGAAGAGTAAAATTTGTTTTTCATCTTTGTCTCTCCAAAAGCAAGTAGCCCAAAGTCTGGTACATTGCTGTATTCAGCAAATATTTGCTGAAGCAATGAGTAAATGGATGAATAAACTGAAAGAAAAATTATAAAAATGTTTCCCTGAATAAAATGAAAAAGTAAACTACTTAAAAAAATAGACCAAAATCAAAACTTATCTATTTCGAAGGCCTCAGCCGTCCAGAGTAATTTTCTGAAAGCTGTACAATTGATATTCCTATTTTGTAGGGTAAGAATGTTATTGCAGTAGGGTTAATGGTGTTTAGTTTTACCACAATCCCTTTGATTTAAATCCACATATATTTCAGTGATGGTTCAGCTTGGTTAGTCGTGCAAATTAAAGTGTTACTGAAGCTGGACTCTCTCCATAGAGATGTGTTCCTGGAGGAGAATAATGGTCAGTATCCAGGGCAACTAGTGTATTCACCCAGAAAATAACAGGTGTTCCCTCAGCATGTGATGCTGATACTGATGGATTGATTTAATATTTCTTGGAAGATTTCAATTTGTTAGGCATTAGACAGAATTTTAAAAAGTAGCCACCTGTCCCACCTGCCTCATTGTAGAAATTTAAATACAAAGATGAAAAGAACAGATAGCTAAGGAAAGCCATCCTGCACACACACACGTGTGTGTATCTACCCATATCTATATCTACCTATTCTATATCTATATGTATAAATGAGCATAATGCTTCCAGATTATTTTTCTTTGCAAACTGAACAGAAGGATAAGCAAATAAAAAAGTTTAAAACATATTTTCTTTGGTGAAATAAATTAGTAGATATGGGAAGAGTAAGAGATTAAAAATATTTATATTTAAATTCAGGAAATTCTGAATTAACTTACATGAATTTTTCTCTTCTCTGAATTCCTGATTAAACTTTTGAATTGTTCTTTAGCTGATTTTAATGTGTTTCTTATTAGTTTTACGTGCATGTAAGTCAACATGAATTTATTTAAGCTTGAGACAATATCTTGAATTTTCTTTCTGTGTTTGGCTCTTGAAAACATTTAGAATGCCAGCAAACTGATTAAAACCAATTAACTAATTATTATTTCAACTATTTAAAAAATGATTTAAAGTAGTTTACAATAAAAGCTCAGGTATAATATGACTGTAAATAAATAACAAAAGAGTAAATTTATTCCTGAGCTTCCCAGCAGCCAAGACCTTAGGGCAACCTATTAAGTTATACAGTACTTTGATTTAGTGTAAGGGGACAAAATTGTTTAGCCAGAAAAATAGATGTTTGCTGTGGCCCTAAGATGTAAAAGATTATTGTAATGAGATCTTTTATTTACATGAGAACCTTTGAGAATATATAAAAGCTAATGAAAATTAAAATGCTAAATAATTTCTACTGGCAGATATGAACAAATCATCAAAAGAAATATGGCTGGCCATCAACATGTAAAATACATTTAATAATTTTCAATTAAGTTGTTCAATTACTAAAAAGACAAGCTAATATTTAAAACTAAATGAAGTTAGTAAGATACAGGAGCTGAGTTATTGTGTAATTATTAAAAATCAAGAAATAATAAAGAAAAATGGAGGTGAAATGTAAATAATGTTAACTAAAGGTATATCTTGGAAGTAAGACTAAATTATTCATACGAAAGGGGGAACTGTTAATAACAAGCAATACTTCAGAATCTTAGGCTAGTATTTCCACCAGGATTCAAACAGAATCCTATGACCACTAATGTAGCAGCTGCAAATTTGTATAGTCAATAGTTTATCCTGCTAAGATGGTAATTCCAGACATTGAGGGCCGAAGTATCCAGGTGTTTTTCTCCAGAATTAGGCACTGGAGCTGAGCACAAGTGAGGAAGGAAGGGCAAATCACTTCATGTGGTTCTACTGGCCATTTTGGAAAACTGAGACTATTCAGCTGACCCGGCCTTCTACCTCTGGGGCTGCTGAATGGAAGGAACATTACAGGGCTTGTTAGTTGAATAAAAAATAAACACCCCAGAATAACACTGCCTTGGGCAAGAGAAAAGAGCATACATTTCTTAGTTTGTCAATGATATGCTAGAAAAAGTAGAACAATTTCTTAATACCAAATGTACAGTAGAATCTCCTGGGGACCTTTTGTGTAATACAGTAGCTGAGCCCTCCCCCACGCTCCACCCCAGGACAATTAAATCAGAATTCCTGGAAGAGGCATGGGTTTTAATTTTAGTTTTCAGTTGATTTTCATGTGTAATCAAAATTGGGATTTACCATAATAAGCTATTAGAAACATAAAGGAGAGTTTACTCAATGTGTAATTGAATATATGCTAAATGAGAATATCTATATCTGTATGTCTATATCTATATATTTAAAATCCTAGTTTGGATCTCGCTTTCCTGATTCTGAATTTCTAGGAGAGTTGGCATAGGAATTTTCCCAATTTTGGTCTTCACAGTGCCTAGCACATTTTCCCCCAAATATGGAACTCTTATCATTGTTATTGGGTGATACACAGAAACATTGTCAATTTAAAGTTAATGACATAGTGTGAAAAACCATTCTATTCTTAGTGTTTTTGCAATCCTCTGACTTTGGAAGAAAAATTAAGTGTGTTGCTACATATATTTAACACCCCTGTGTTGCTGTTACTGAGAGAGAGAGGGAGAGAGAGACAGAGACAGAAAGGGCAGGGGAGAGAACTCAGACTAAACTTTGGTGGGTAATGGTATTTAATTGTAATTTGATAGCATTGTTTCCATTTCTTTGTAGATATTTTGATATTTGCATTCTATTTCTTTTAACCGATACTGAATTTCCCTTTATATAATGAGTCAATTTAATGAAGAGTTCAAGATAAATGATAGTAGAAGTTGTATTCAGATATGGGAAAAAAAAATGTGAAAACATTTTTCTCCGTTCAGATTTGTAAAAAAGCAGAGCCTGAAGCAAGAGTTTATATTTTGATTCCTTATTAGACATGCAATCCCAGGAAGTAGTAGTGAGGGAAGAAAAGAATGGGCTGAGAAGGAGGAAGAACATTTATGAAGAGGTGTGCTACAGAGCTGGCTACTTCTTAGTATCAAGTGCAATGGACTTCTTCATCTCCTGAGACCATCTTCAGAGAGACCATATAATCTATTGCACTTTAGTATAGTCCATTGGCAAGTAGTGTCAAGGAAAGGAGATAAATATATCTGCTGGCCCTTTTCTCTTGGTCAGAGATTTGACCCATGGGTTATTAATTTCCCACCATCCTGGGGAGTGGTCAGAGCCTCTAGGCACAGGCATGAAGTGAGAGCACTGTGCCCATATGAAGTTGTTTATCACATTAACTATAACCAAAAAAAGAAAGAAAGGAAGAAACAAAAAGTGGTCATGAATTCTACAGCCAGCAGTGGCTGAGAGTATCCCGATGTGTTAAGTAAGGCATGTTTACTACAATAGCATTCAAGTGCCTAAAGACTGGGAAACATTGTCCTAACAAGGAGTGCTCATTCAGGACAAGGGACTGTCACAAAGGCTTTATTCTGACCCTTGAAAATTTTTAATTTGTATAAACAGTACTCTTGTGTGTTTCAGTTGTTTCATAAAGGGTTTTTAATAATAGCTACCATTTAGTGGATGCCTAATTGTTTTAGTCTTCATTTGACATAATTATGACCAAAGCAGCTATTATTATTTCAGTTTTGCCAGTGAAGTAGTTGAAGCCCTGAAAAGTTAGCCGATTTGAGGTCAGAAATTAAACCACGTTCATAAGACACAAGGGTCCAAGTTCTTTCATCTGCAGTGTATCATCTTACAAGTCCATGATCGTTCCAAAAATGAATGGCCTTGCATATTTGCTACCTTTTTTCTGAACAGTTTTGTCATTAGGAAAGCATTAGCATTTTTTAGTGTGTTTTAAATGCACTGATCCTGTTCTTAGACTAGAAGATATACAAACCTAAGATTGGGGGAATGTGTTACTTAACAAATAAATGCTTCTCAAACTTTAATATTCATTCAAATCAACTGATAATCTTGTTAAAATGCAGATTCTAATTTAGTAGGTCTGGTTTGGAGCCAGAGATTATATATTCCTTAGAAGTTTCCATGCTTTTAGTAGCAAAGGTGTAAATGTTATTATCTACAAAATTTTATATTGAACTATAGATATCTGTAACGTACAGTACAAGTAGTGAGGCAATCCTCAAACATTATGTGGCAGAGTTACTCTAAATATATTAAAAGATTTTAAATCCTGAAGTTTCTAGAAGGGGAAATAGCAGCATCGGTATGGGGCAGGAGGAAGGTAAGGGGTAGCCGTGGAGAAATGGTGTCACTGAACAAAGTCCGTGTGCTTGGTGCA
The DNA here is from genome assembly GCF_008692025.1 of Phocoena sinus. Taxonomy (NCBI): domain Eukaryota; kingdom Metazoa; phylum Chordata; class Mammalia; order Artiodactyla; family Phocoenidae; genus Phocoena; species Phocoena sinus. The sequence goes on from NC_045769.1 coordinate 90,398,896, forward strand.
CAGTGAGGCCAAACAAACCAAAAGTTCAGAGTTTGGAGCAGAGTATGGTTTATTGCAGGGCCAAGCAAGGAGAACGAGTGGCTCATGCTCAAAAACCCCAAACTCTCTGATGGTTTTCGGGGAGAAGTTTTTATAGGCAAAATTTGGGGTGGGGGCTGCAGAGTATGTGACCTTCTGATTGGTTGGTGGTGAGGTAGCAGGGCGGTGCTCCAGGAGTCTTGTGCTCAGCCTAAACTTGCCATCCTCCGCTTGGGTGGCGTCTTAGTTCTGCAGAAAAAGTCAAAGATATTGTTCTGTGTATTCCTTGAGCACCAGGACCCTGCCAAGGCTGCACTATTGTTTCTTAAATGCTCCTCCCTCGTTTCTGCATTCCCTCCCTTCCCTGATTAGCAGCTGTTTGAACTTGCCCTTTGGAACTCAGGGAAGGTCATGGAGGCTGAATGAAGCCCATTTCCTACAAACAAGAAACGGGGGGCACGGAAAGGCTTTGTATCCAGGAGCCCCACAGGGTCCTGCGTGGTTTCAGTGCAGAACAGAATTTGACTATAAATGCTCCTGTGTTGTCAAACAGGCCCAGCTTTATGATGAGACAGATGTAGTGAATGAAGTAATTTTTATCTAGCTCAATAAATGTTCATTGAATGAAAGGAAGACAGACTTAATTATCAATAATTACCATAGAAAAACAAGTCATAGGAAAAGTAATAATGTTACCTTGATTTATCCGTCTAAAGCCATTTAGAAAATTATGCGAAAGAAGCTTTCAATTCTGACTTCAGGTCCTCCTACTCTGTCTTCTTATATCAAACTTAAATAGAGGAAGTGAATAAAAGCAACAATGCAAGGTACATGTCTGTAACTCAGCTCCTGGAGGCCTCACCCTGCTGATATACTGCTGTAATAAATTACACAACTGGTGTGTTTCTTTTGATTTATTACTGCAGTAGATCATGAGTGTGATGACCGACATAAACGTGTTCTGTAGACAGCTGGGCTTCGTGATATTTTATTTCTTTTTCCTCATTTTCAAGTGCTTAGTTTGGAAAGTAAGAAAGAAAACAAATTGACAAATGCAGGAGGATGTTTCTGAAGCAGCCTTCCCTATAGACTCTTGAAGTAATAGCTTTTAAATTGAGAAATCCCAGTGCTCTTCTTGCTTCCAGTCCCTCTCAAAGGACTGTTTAAAAGGGATTCTTAGGGCTTCCCTGGTGGCGCAGTGGTTGAGAGTCCACCTGCCAATGCAGGGGACGTGGGTTCGTGCCCCGGTCTGGGACGATCCCATATGCCACGGAGAGGCTGGGCCAATGAGCCATGGCCGCTGAGCTTGCGCATCCGGAGCCTGTGCTCCGCAACAGGAGAGGCCACAACAGTGAGAGGCCCGTGTACCACAAAAAAAAAAAAAAGATTTTTAAAAAATACGAACTCACATGAATTAGGTTTTGTGAAATCAAGCTGTAGGACTCTTTTTTCTTTTTTTTTTTTTGACTGTGTAAATACATAATGACAGACTTCAGCTGCATTTCCTTATTCTTTGAGCCATTATGAGCTATCATGGAAATTGGTATTACAGACATTTAAAATCAAAGTAATTACCTAATAGGCTGTTATACCCCTACTTTGAAAAGGAAAGTATTTATTCTCTCATGAGTCCAATCATTTTCTTAAACTTAGAATTTTTGTTGAGGTGTAAATTATCTCTTTTTCTTTCACGGTTGAAACTGTGCTTTGTCATGGATCCTGAGAGCATTTCTGCAGTTGTACACACTAGGCCTTGTAATAATGTATGTGTCATCTAGTCTCTCTGCAATTTGTGTCTATCTGGAGAGCTGTGTGAAATGCGTGTATTATTTGATCAGAAGAATTTCTTTGTCCCTCATCAACATTTAATATTACCATTCTTTGTTTTGTCAAGAACTGTGAAGGTTCTGAGATGTTACCTCACTTGCAGAATTATGTACTTACACATATGAATTTTGTAGAAACACAAGACATTGAGTCAAGGAAAATAGTTTTTTATTGATACTTATAACCAGATCAATAGCCAGAATAAAAATAAAGAATTGGTCCTTAACGTCTAGACTAGCAGCAAAACAATGAGAGCTGATAAAAGTCTTTCAAAGTGGGTGGCAAGTTACATCCCATAAACGAAGAATGGAGAGCAATGCATTTTGTTCATTTATAAATAGCACAGAGAGAGCCATCTCCTTTCCCTCCCAACAAGAGTGAGGGGAAAAACAAAAATTTTACTCCTTTGAGACTGAATGGAAATGTTCCTGGTATCTCACCCTAACCTTTTGAAGTGTAAATACATATTTTCAAGGGCCTACGAGTCTCCAACTTTTAAAGCCCAGAAATGTGGCAAAATGTTGGGATTTGTCCCTTTTGGCATTTAGGGATAGTGGTCAAGTCTTTCTTGTACCTTGCGGCTTAATGCAGGGCCTTGGTTGGGCTGCCATTTGGCCCTCTTGGGGAAATAAATTGTATTACCCTTTCAGATCACATAAATTAGCTAGAAAACAGCTACTAATTTAATTTTCATGGAATGTGAAAAGTACAATGTTTCTGGGGAAAGTGAAAGCAAACATTCTCTGTATTTATATTGTATACATTTCTGTGTCTCAGGAGCCTTTTTGCAGGAGCACCGAGAAATCCAAGGAAGTTTTATTTTCCCTCAAAGTCATATTATGCAGTTTTCTTATCCACTTTTAAGAGTTTAAGATTCTCCTTTGCCTTTCCTCCCTCGCCCCTTCCTTCTTTTCTTTGTGTCTTTGGCCCTATCAAACTCACCCCCCCCCCCATTCCTTTCTCTTGTCAAAGTAGAGCAGTGAACAAAACAGACAAAATTCTCTGCCCTTATAAGAGATTATATTCTAGTGGGAAGGCAGACATTAAGCAAGGTAATTACATAAATGTTCGGTAAATTAGGCAGTGATAAATACTTAGAAAAAATCATCTTGGGAAAAAGACATTGATTATTCGAGAGAGTGATTGGGGAAGATTTCACAGAGAGAATAAAGAGAGCTAGCTAGCCAAGGGGTATTTGGTGGAAATTCATTCTAGGCAGAGAGAACTATAAATGCAAAGATCTTGAGGAGGGATTATAGCTGGTGAGTAAGAGGAGGCCTGGGTAGCTGGAGGAAGAGTGAAAGAGGAGAGCAATAAAGTAATGTATTTTCCTATTCAATATTCATTTCTCTTGTCAATCTCACATAGTACTTTGCATGATACCATGTTGAATGACCAGCATCAACACATTAGTTGTATTAGAACTGATTAAACTCATCCACCCTCAACTGAAGAATTGTGGCTTTGTAGATGAGAATGAAAGTGAAGAACTGTGAGGATCTTGGCTGTGATAGAATAGATGTCTTTGGAGAGAGAAAAATTTAAACCACATATTACACGCTGTCAACTTGTGTTTTCCTCCATAACAATACAGTCTCTAAAACTTGTTCATTTTTTTGTTTTAATCATCAAAATTATTGTTCACTGGTAATTTTCAAAGATCAAGTTAAGAGGTTAGAAATATTCATCGTGAACATTTGAGCTGGCATGACTCTCCAATTTTTATTATAAAGTTTAAAGTCATTATTTTTCTTATTGATGAAGAAATTTTTTATGATTAAATTTTTAAACATCATTTATTTTGAGTAAGATTATAGAAGGCTAAAATCATCCTTATAAAATAGTTAATCATGTTTATCTATTAAAATTTTATATAAGATTTTTTAAATTGATGTAATTATGTTCAACCGCATAGTTTTTTCTCCTAATACAAATGACTAAAAATTTGAAGGATAAGAAATCATTTGGATCAAAATCTTGAAAATAAGGAATAAAATGAATCAAGTAAATGTGGACTTAGCAAATCCTAAAGTCTATATTGGACAAGGTTATGCAACACGAATAAAAGGTGTCATCACAGGAATGTTACAAAAACATGACATTACAAAGCTCATTACCTTGAGAGACAGCACTGGAAATTTAAACTAATTCAAATATTTGAGCAAATGGGTCAATGCCAAGAGCATCTGCTTTCTTACAGCAGTATACTCTGCTCAGTTTTCAAAATTGCTATCTCAAGAAACCTCTATTTTTTTCAGCAGCAAATCTCTGTTAATCACAGGCTGAGTAGGATGGAACATGGAACTACACTTGTGTGGCAATGTGTGTGACATCTTTTGTCCATTCAATACTAATTGCAAAGACATACTATTCAAAACAGAAAACTTTTATACTGAAGAAGAGAAATGCAATAAGTTTAATTAAAAGAAATAAAATATCCTGAGTTAATAAATAGAGGAGACTATGTAGTCTAGAAAAAGCAAACAAACTAATAGAATCCTGTAAGAAAGGAAAGAGAGGCTTCAATGTATTTATTTTTGGAAGCAAAAGAATGAGGTGAGTAAATAGTATAACTGAGGTTCAACTATTGAAGTAAGTATCAGTCTAAAACTGAACTGGGCTAAACCACAGTCAGTCCCTTCAGGTATAGACCACGTTTAGGGTAATGATATTGTCTAGGAGGAAGAAATTCTCCTCTACCCTTCTACATTCTTCTGGCTAGTCTAAGAATTAAATTGACCTGAGACAGATTTATAGGAGAAAATCAAACAAACATTTAATGACATGTATACATTTGAGAGACCTAGGAAATTAACTTGCTAAAATGGCTGAAACCCTCATCTTAAATATCATTTTCAACTAAAGACAAAAAAAGGATGTTGGGGGGTAGTGGTTTGAGAATTTAAAGGGGTGGAAGGCAGTTGACCTGGAGATGCAAAAGCAAATGTTTGGTAAACGAATGTTTGCTGGGCCATGCAGAGACAATAAAAAACAAAGAGGAATTTTAACAGAATTTGCTAGGTCCTTCCCTGTCTACACATCTAGTTCATACTATCATTATCTATGGTGATAGCTCCCTTCCTGGAACAGGTCTTCTCTCTGCCTTCTTTAGACAGTTAAGGGGAAGGTCAAAGAATTTTCCTGAGTCTTTTGGACCTTGAGTGTTTTCAACTCAAAATAATTCACATGCCAAAGAGGCATTTTGGGGTGGCAAATTTTGCTCCCCTACAATATTATTATGAAAAAAGTCACAAACCATTGAACTAAACAATAACCAGGGATAGTGTGATATGAGTGTTAACTAATTCTTCCTGGGGAATTTTGGGGCAGGAAATAGGAAGAGTGTGTTTAGTAGCAAATGGATGCTCTTAGAAGTTCATCTTAGAATATAAATGGTGATAAAATTGTTTTGAAAATGTGACCTCAAGAATGATTGGATTCTGACAGTCTTGATGGCATGGTTACATTTTGTTAATTTATACTCATAAAATTATGAGTAACCACCATCTGGAAATAGAATACTTCCTTCTTATAACATTTTTTGGGTTGGCTTGCATTACTAGCAGTTGTGTTAGTTGGCTTCCTTGTGTCCTTTCTCTGACTCATATGTTCACAAAGAAAGCAAAAGAGTAGGAAAGAAAGTTTGGGAGTCAATGTATTCTCTGCAAAACTTACAGTGAAATTGTTTTGGGGAACAAAGTATAGAGTTAGAAGTTGTGCCCCAAGCATCTGAGCTACAGCAATTAGCACAAACACTCAAGTAAACACAGACATGGGCCCAGAGGCTTTGAAGTCCTGGAAGCATTTCCCTGGGACATCTGCAGCATCAAAAATATGGGGACTTAAAACAGAAGTTTTCACTTACTGTTGGTTTAGCAGAGAGACATCATTTCAAAGGATCAAGAGTACCATGATCAAGAGCCTTGTTCATCTTGTGATGCTTCCCTTAAAGTCCCCTTCCTATGCCAAACAGACTCTTCGATTCTTTTTCACCTTTTTCTTGGGCTAAAATCCTTTTCCTTTACTCTTTCCTTTAATCCTTTTCCTTTACTCTTTCCCTTGCTTTCTTAATGAAATGCACACAGAATATTGAAAGTAATCAATTATGAAATACTTGGAACTAAAAGTAAGGTGTACTTAAATATGAGATATCATAGCATGGTTAACATAAATGCAGTTAATCTTTTGGAAAACAAACTTTATGTGAATCAATAATACAACATACACAACATGTTAATTTACTTAATTAATCATGTCTATATGGACTGCTCATGTCTGAGAAATCAGGAAGACATCATAAGGCTCTATGTCTGTCTAAAAAGAGTTAGAATTTAGTTTGGATAATATAGCTGCTAGAGCTAGAAGATCTCTTAGATATTTTCCAAACAAGTCCTCTCAAGTCAGAGATTCAAAATTTGCTCATAGCTGTAGAGCTAATTCATACCTATACTCCTCAGAATGTATATAGTTTAGAACTTTACTTCATTACAGAATAAGCAATGTTCTATGTTATAAAAGTATCCCAGGGCCAAATATAGGACTTGTCCATCCATAGCTAAGCATCAGGGCTAAAGTAAAAAGCTGAAGGTTGAGTTAGAAAGTGTCACCATGATAATTTGCCAGAAGTATTTAGAGAAAGTTCTATTTTATTTGTATACAAGCTACCATCTAAATTTTTCTATGAGTACTGAATGTTTCCTTCTTATTATGTCCACATCTAATGCCTCAAAATGTATCCATTGAGAAATATTGCTTATTTAATGACTTACGATTGGTATTAACATTTGGGTGATACTAAAGCCACCAGTTAGTTATCCAAATTCAGTTAAAGGGAGAAAGTTTTATTACCTAACACGAATGCCAAGAGGTGATTTATATACTGAACAGTTCAGAGCACGTCCTTGAACAATTGTAAATGCTTATTTTTTGTCATCTTTCTGTGCTGCCAAATTGTAATGCTTAATGATTTAACTTAAATTAACTAAAATGAATCCTTGTGGAAAAACATAATACCTGCCTGGTACAAGGGAGCTGATTACATTGCCTTCATTTACACAGAACTTATTCATAACTCATTGACACCCTCTCATTACTAAGTTATGGGGGTCTTTTGTTTTTTTTGAGCAAATGGAAAAACTATAACTTTGTGCAGGTGTTCATACCATTTATACCATATTGAGTACAGTGGTCAAAATGCTGCTACTAGCTTATAGAAATTACCAAATAAGGTTTCAATAACTAACCAAAGTGCAAAAGCATGTTGAGGATATATGAGGGCTGCCTCTACAAATGGTGTCTCCAAACGTTTATCTTTAATATGAATCTATTGAATAGCTTAAAATGCATGGCAAATGACACGAAAATAAACAATGACTTGAGCAATAATGTTGAATGAGAACAGAGCATGGCATTTCATAGAATATTTAAATGTTATATATATTTTTAAATCCTTAATTAAATCAATTACAGGGAAGTAGATGCAAAGTGTCAGAGTTTGAAATGTAGATAAATACATATTAACATGTTGAGAGAGTAAAGCATTGAATTTTAAATCAACTACAGAAAATGGAAATCATTCCCTTCATCCCCACATTTTTCTTCTTTTCTATTATAAAAGATCTCATTTATAGGCCATAAGAGGCATTAGTAGTAAAGCTATTTAAAATGTGCATCTTAAGTAATTATTTTTACTCTAATCTGTCCTTAGGCAAAATACTTCCAAGTGTGAGAATTTGTTAGCCCAAAAGCCTCTGGGTTGAAATGCCTGCTTGAAAAATCACAGGAGTGAGAACTAGTCAATTGGGTAATCATTTTTAATAGCAGAAACTGGTTATTCCGAAAGCCTTTCAACAATGCACTGACTTGGAAGCCATTGATTTAGTGGCTTCATGTAGATTCTGTTGTCTTTTGTTTTCTAAAAGACAACTTTCCAGGATTGGGAGATTGGCCTCTTATTCTCTACCCTTTCTTCTATGGAGTGACCTTCATTAAATCTAAAAGTATCCTATCTGGAACAGAACAAGAATCTAGAAGTTTTTATAATTTTTGTTTAGAAGTTTGTTAAAGCTTCATTTTCAAGTATTTTACTATCACATGGCTTAAATTATGCTGTGGGTCATACTATAGTTATTAAAAATTTCAATTAAAAATGATATATATAAAACAATTAAATTTGTATATAAAATATAATTGAATATGCATATACACAACAAAGAATTAGAAGGAAGTAGAGTATGTTTGCCATATTTTTCTGGCTACTTTTACCTCACTTAGAATCTGGGGTGAAAAAAAAAACTGTTCTCTTCTTGGTGCCTTAGTTTTTCCTCTGAAAATTAAAACACACAAATCATAGAGTAATAGTATCATTTTATATTGCATCAAATTACACCAATGTTTCTTGAAATATGAACTTTTAAAAATATATGACTAGGTCTTTCAGGATAGCAGTGTTTCTGAAACATTTACTATTACTAGTTTTAAGTTAGATCAAACTTCGATCTCTCCTACATTGCAGTCCAGCTTCCATTTGAGATATTTCTTCTGCTCTTGCATGACAAAGACTCTCAGAATCTATGTTTTGGCTTATGGTTACCGGGGGGGGGGGGGAAGTGGGGGGGGATAAATTGGGAGATTGGGATTGACATATACATACTACTAAATATAAAACAGATAACTAATAAGGACCTGCTGTATAGCACAGGGAACTCTTCTCAATACTCTGTAATGACCTATATAGAAAAAGAATCTAAAAAAGAGTGGATATATGTATAACTAATTCACTTTGCTGTAAGCAGAAACTAACACAACATTTTAAATCAACTATGTTCCAATATAAATTAAATAAAAATTAAATTAAATTAAAAGAATGTGATAAGAATCTATGTTTTGGTCTGCTTTCTATTTTTAATTAAAGTATATGTATGGGAAGAAATACATGTGATTCTGCATGTATTTATATTTCCATCATCAAAAATTTTACTGTTTGAAGAAGAGCCATTGATGACTAGAATAAAAATATCTTAATTTTTATGCTGTAGAAGTTAGGTATTTTGTAGGTCAGCAAGATCTCTTAGTAGTGAACATGAAGCAGTTTTCACTGACTTATTTTGCTCCTAGCATGGAATACAAATCATTATAACAACTACATGAGTATTCATATTTTTAGTGTTTGCGCTTTGAATTTCATACACAGTGGTAAAGAAAATGAACTTGATAATGATGTGTCTGAAAATTCCTCCTGTAACATTTGGAAATAGCATTTGTATTATTTATTTGATTAAAACAGTATGAAATTCTAACAGAAAATCTCTCTTAACAGTCTAGCACGCTTCATGTGTAAGATGATATATATTGCTGAAGGATTACTAATTTGTTCCCAGGTTACAACAAAAGTTTGGAGAAAACTTTGAATGGTTTAAGCTCATTAAAAATTGGTACAATAGAAAATCTTTATTCATAAGAATCAAAGGATATAAGAAGAGTTTATGTTGTAATATGATATTATGTTCATCTACCCAAAGCTTTATTACCCAAGTCCAGTCATGCTTTAAATTTGCTTATTCTTTGAATAAAATGCTCTTTAATGAATACAGAATGAGTTAACTCTATGTTACTGACTCTGAAAAACAAATTATTGGTATGACATCCAAAGCAGCCTTCTCTCTATTGGTGTCCTGTCCACTCCTCTTTCCTCCAAAGTTTTACACTTTTATTACTAATGAAGAAGCATCATATTGTTACTAGTGCATCAAAAACAACAGACCACAGGCTTTGGGCTGTCCAATTCAATCCATTCATCTTTCTCACTCTTTCTGTTTTTTGATAAATTATGGGTGAAGCATGTACTTTGATTTAAGAGACATTTGCCCTGGATTCAGATGTGACAAGTGGTCACAGTAGTTTCAAACTGAATGTTTTGTTTTGAACATAGTTCCAGATACACTCAAGAAGGAAAGCACCACTCTTGATATTAAAACACCACCGAAAGTCCTGTAAAATGCAGGCATGATGAATCAATCTTCTCATTAAATCTTTTTAATAAAAACATTCCATTTTCTGAGTAACACCCTGTTCTATGGGTTTAAATCAATAAAGTGATAATAGTAGACAGGAAAGTGGTTGCTACATTAGGAAGACACTAACCTGCTTCCCGCAGTGGAGCTGTAGGATTGTGAACTCTCAGAACCGTGCTGCTTTTCAGATTAGTTTTGCCTTCTAAAATAATATTTCATTGGAAAACTTTAAAAAATGATCATGACAGACAGAAGGAAAAAGTATTTACATAGCTTGACCTCTTTAAGTAATCGCTGAATACAATAGAAAAAAATGAGTTTTATTTCATGGAATCCTTCACTATTAACAGCCTCTAAGACCACTCCACCTATTCCCTTGATAATTATCTTTGGAGTCTTTATTAACCTCCATCTGTCATCTTACATCTGTGTGTGTGTGTGTGTGTGTGTGTGTGTGTGTGTGTGTGTGTGTGCGTGTGTTTAATATTTAGGGAGTCATGGATTGGATATAGGATACTTTAAACTTGATTTTGGAACTTACTTGGTGTTTAACCTTTAAGAAATCACTTAAACGCTTTGAAATTTGCTGGTGTTAAAAATAGATACCATCTTGGGGGCTTCCCTGGTGGCGCAGTGGTTGAGAGTCCGCCTGCCGGTGCAGGGAACACGGGTTCGTGCCCTGGTCCGGGAAGATCCCACATGCTGCTGAGCGGCTGGGCCCATGAGCCATGGCCGCTGAGCCTGCACGTCCGGAGCCTGTGCTACGCAACGGGAGAGGCCACAACAGTGAGAAGCCCACGTACAGCAAAAAAAAAGAAAAAAGATACCATCTTATCTTATGGGATAGTTATAAAGATAACACAAATTTAAGTTACTTCACTTAGATTTTTATTTATTTTATTTTACTTTTTAAAATAACAATTCTCAAAAGGCTACAAGAAGTAGAGGTAATAGTATAGTGTATTCCACAAATCAGTCACCTAGCTTCAATAATTCTCGATGTATGAAAGTTTTATTTCTTAAATACCCCACCCCCCCACTTCTAGTCTATGGATGATTTTGAACCAAATCTTAGCCATTAAAATATTCTATCTGTATTTTAGTATGTAACCCTAAATGATAGGAAATTATATTTTGTTTTTCAGTTTTTTGTTTTTTTTTTCTTTTTTGCGATATGAGGGCCTCTCACTGTTGTGGCCTCTCCCGTTGTGGAGCACAGGCTCCGGACGCGCAGGCTCAGCGGCCATGGCTCACGGGCCCAGCCGCTCCGCGGCATGTGGGATCTTCCCGGACCGGGGCACGAACCCGTGTCCCCTGCATCGGCAGGCGGACTCTCAACCACTGCGCCACCAGGGAAGCCCTGTTTTTCAGTTTTTATAAACAAAATAATCTTATTGTATCTTAAGAATAATACTTCTTTAATTCATCAAATTACCCAGTCAAAATGTTTGCAGTTTTTTGGGAGAATCAATAGAATCTAATTGAGTTTTAATTTACATAAGATAAAGTCACTAAATATAAGTATACAGTTTGATAACTTTTGAAAAATGTATAGGATCATATAATTACCATCACAGTCAAGATATATAGCACATTTCTATTACTCCACCATTTTTCCTCATGCATTTTTACTGTCTGGGGCATCTGATAGGTACATGTTTAATTTTTAAGAAACAGTTAAAGAGTTTTCCAAAGTGATTGTATCATCTTACTGTACTGCAAGCATTATATGAGAGTTCTAGTCTCACCAACATTGGAGTGAATATTAGTGTCTCTTTGTGGTTTTAATTAGCATTTTCCTGTACTAATAATGTTGAGCCTCTTTTCATGTTGTTACTAGACACATGTCTATTTTCTTTGTGAAATAGTTGTAAATAGTAGAATCATCTTTTACTGATTTTTATGTACTTTGATTTTTTGCCATCTTATGAAGTCCTGGGTTTAAAAATTTACTTTGGGTTCAAGTACTTTGCCTGATAAATTCAATGTGTATATTTTCTCCTAGTCTGTAGTTTGCCTTTTTCTTTTTTTAATCATGTATTTGAAGGGAAAAATTTTTTAATTATGAAGAATTTGAATTTATCAATTATTTCTTTTATGGTTCACACTTTTGCATTTATCTAAGAAATTTTTGCCCATCTCAAGATCAAAATGATTTTGCTCTGTTTTCTTCCAGAAGTTTTATAATTTAAGGGGAAACAATTCAGATTTTCACCACTGTTAAGATGCCTTGTAAGTTGTTCATTGATATCCTTAATCAGTTTGAGGAAATTACCTTCTATTTCTAATTTGCTAATTGTTTTATCATGAATGGGTGTTGATTTTTGTCAAATTACATGTTAATTACTTTTTGAATATGAAAGCAACCTGGTGTTTGTGAGAAGAGCCATACTTGATCATCATGTATCGTTGTTTTAACATGAAGTTACATTTGAATTACTACTTTTTTTCTGTTTAAAATATTTTCATTGGTCTCCATAAGAAATATTGATCTGTAATTTTTTTTTTTCTTCTTGTATTGTTTTTGTTAGATTTAGGTGTAGGGTTATTCTAGTCTCATGAAATGAGCTGTAAAGTGTTTCTTCCTCCTTTATTTTCTGAGAAAGTTTGTGTAGGTGTTTTTTCTTTCATGATTCTATGAGAGAATTCACCATTGGAATGATCTGGGCCTGGAGGTCTTCCTCCCTCCCTCTCTCCCTCCTTCCCTCCTTCCTTCCTTTCTTTCCTTTTTGTACATACACACTCACATACATGTATATATCCATTACGCCAACTTGGTTTCTTAAAAGGCCACACTTTCCTCATGGAATTAACTTTGTATTTTTGTCAAAAGTGATGTAAATATAATGAATAGGCTATTTTGGGTTCCTTTCATTTCCATATAAATTTTAGAATCAGTTTGAGATTATTCAACCAATGCCCTTGCTGGGATTTTGATTGGGATTTCACTGTACTTATAGATAAATTATGGGAGAATTGATATCTTAATAGTAATGAATCTTATGATTGATATGTATGGTATATTTTGACTTACTTAGGTCTTCTTTAATTCTCTCATTAATGTTTGTCAGTTTTCAGTGTACAGGTCTTGTACATATTTTGTTAAATATATTTTAAGTATTTCATATTATTATGTAATTATTTTAACTTTTTATTTTTTGAAATAATTTCAGACTTACACAAAATTAAAAAATAATATAGAGTTCCCTTACACTCTTCACCAATAATAAAATTATTACTATAACACAATTATGATTGATATAAAACTATTAATTGATATACAGGTCTTTTGCACATTTCTTCAGTTGTAACACTAAAGTCTATTTTCTAAACCAGGTTCCAATCCTGGAATACACATTGCAATTGGTTGTTATGTTTCCTTATTTGCCTTTAATCTGAGACATTGCCCTAGTTTTAGTTTGGCTTTTTAAGAAAATACTTTTGATGGGTACTATTCTGTTTTCCTTAGAATATCCCTCAATTTTTATTTATCTGTTATTTCTTCATGGCTAAATTCTGGTTAAAATTTTTGGAGAGAAACAGTAATAGTGATATTGTCCCCTTTCTATAGTATTATATCAAGATGAACATCATATTGATATGTCCTATTAATGGTGATGTTTTCTTTATCATCATTTGGTTTGATCACTTGGTTAAAGTGACAGACATCTAATTTCACTTTAAAGTTACTTTTTTTTTCCCTTATGAAGTTAATAAGTAGCTGGTGGAAATAAATAGTCTTTGATATTTTTTTTTAATTTACTTATTTTTGTTGTGTTGGGTCTTCGTTTCTGTGCAAGGGCTTTCTCTAGTTGTGGCAAGCGGGGGCCACTCTTCATTGCGGTGCGCGGACCTCTCACTATCACGGCCTCTCTTGTTGCGGAGCACAGGCTTCAGATGCACATGCTCAGTAGTTGTGGCTCTCGGGCCTAGCTGCTCCGCGGCATGTGGGATCCTCCCAGACCAGGACTCGAGCCCGTGTCCCCTGCATTAGCAGGCAGATTCTCAACCACTGCGCCACCAGGGAAGCCCTAGTCTTTGAATTTTAACATTTGCTTGTGTATCACTTAGCCATCAATCTATGATCCCCATCCTCCCATTCCTAGGCAACCATGAATCCACTTACTGTCTCTGTAGATTTGTCTATTCTGGATATCTACTATATATAGAATACAATATGTGGTCCTTTGTGATTAGCTCCTTTTACTTAACATAACATTTTCAAGGTTGTTATAGCATGCATCAGTACTTCATTTCTTTTCATTGCTGAAGAATATTCCATTGTATGGATGTACCACATTTTATTTATCCATTAATCATTCCTCTGTTGCTGGACGTTTGGGTTATTTCTACTTTTTGGCTGTTATGAATAGTGTTGCAGTGAATATTTATGAATATTCAATGTGCAAATTTTCATTTCTCTATACCAATAGTGGACTTGATGTATCACATAGAAACTATGTTTAACAATTTGTGGTATTAGACTGTGTTTTGTGAAACTATGTTTAACGATTTGTAGTATTGTTAGATTGCTTTCTAAAGTGGTTGCACCATTTTATATTCTCAAAACTAGTGTATGAGGGTTCATTTCTCTACATCCTTGCCGAGAATTGTTATTATTTGTCTTTTGTTTATAAAAATATGAATAGGTTTGAGGTAATATCTTGCTGTGGTTTTGATTTGCATTTCCCTGAAGGCCAACCAATTCATTCTTTCATTCAACAGATATCATTAAGTGTCTAGTATGTGCCAGATGCTGATCTAAGTGCTTAACATTCATCAGTGAACAAAACAGGTAAAGATACCCACTTTCAGGAAGCTTATGTTCCAGCAGGAGAAGACAGATAATAATCAGTAAACCTAATAAGTACAGAGTAGAGTAGCATAAAGGAATTGAATGTGACATAGTAGAGGAGTACAGGTTGTAGTTGGAAACTCAAGATAAACCTCCCTCATTGAAAAAGTGTTATTTGAGCTAATTCTTGAAGGGATGAGCTAGGTGGCCATATGGATATTTTGGAGGCAGAGTCAGGCGTAGAGAACAGCCAATGTGAAGACTTTGTGTGCTTGGTATATGTGAGATATAATCAAGAGGCCATTGTGGTCAGAATAGAGAGAACAAGTGAGCGTGGAAGAGATTAGTAGCTGATAATTCCAGAGAGGTAACTGGGCACCAGGTCATATAGGGCACTATACACCATTTCAACGACTCTGGAGGATCTTGAAAAAGATTAACAGACACACTGACCT
The DNA here is from genome assembly GCF_008692025.1 of Phocoena sinus. Taxonomy (NCBI): domain Eukaryota; kingdom Metazoa; phylum Chordata; class Mammalia; order Artiodactyla; family Phocoenidae; genus Phocoena; species Phocoena sinus. The sequence goes on from NC_045769.1 coordinate 90,414,003, forward strand.
CCAGATGTAAGAAGGTTGTTACATTTACTCACTTTGTTTTTACATTGGTATTATTTTTAAATTTTTGTTTTGAATTTCTGCTTCATCTAATAGCCTCCTATTGAATAAAATGAATTTTATTGGGACACATTTTTAAAGCATATTTCTCAATTTGAGGGCTTATAGGAATTCAGATTTAACAACTGTGCAAGACTTTTTGCAATTCTAAAAATAAACAGCATTAGAAAAAATATCACTCAAGAAACTGATGACAGTGTTTGCTTCTAAGGAAAAAGATGTGAGGTTGGAAGTTGGAGGTGGGAAGGAGTGTGTGCATAATTATTGTGATTGTTAAAAATAAGTGAATTTGATTGAAATAGAAAACAATATGCATAATTAAGGAAGGTGTGTATATGAAAGTATACAAAGTCATGCAGCTAGATCCTACAGTAGTTTTTGCTGAGTTTTAGTTTTTTTTTTTAAGTATGTCTTTTAATTTGATTAATCAAGAAGAATTTTAGGATGACATTGCCACATATTTATGAAAATTCAAATGTATTTTAATAACTCACCTTCCCATCATTACATATACATTTATAAATATGCCCATATTTATTAAAATGACCCTGGAGCAGCCTATGGCTATGTGTGTAACATTTAAAAGGTACAGCATATCAATAATATAATAATATTTTATATTATGATTTTATATACATACAATTTTTATATTATATAAATAAAATGGTTAGGTAAACATTTTGGATATAACCTTCCATCACAAATCTTTTGTCACTTGTCAGAGCGATATTTAACAAATCAAATGAGGTTTGGTTTTTTGTTTTGTTTGTTTTGGCTAGTAATCATAAGAATGTTCAGAACAGCATGAACATCCCTCTCCCTACATACACAACAAGCAAAAATCTTTTATTTCCGGAATTGTAAATCTTGCACCTGCTCAGTGTAACTCCATCACTTGCAGTTCCAATACTGAAGGTGATAGGAGTTTCAAGATGGCCAGTGTCCATGTCATATGACTTACTTAATTAAAATCACTGCTTTTCAATTTTACCTCAAAATTAATAGGTAGGCATAATAATATTTGTAACCCTTAGTAGAACTTTCCAGATGACATGGGAGAAAAAAAAACAGAACTCAAGAATTTTGTCAAGGCAGACATTAATTTTACCTCTAAGCATAAGTTTAATGACATGGTAATCTCAGAAGTTGCAAAAGCATTAAATTTACAAATGGAAATCTATTCTAAAAGTTTATTTTAGAATAGTTTGTAACATTAAAAAAAATAAGGATAAAACTCAAAGTGTATTTAAGGTTCTAAACCCACCTTTACAAACCTATTTAAATCCTACTGCATTCATGCAAAAATAATTATAGCTAACATTTATGAAAGCTTACTATGTAATCATGCTAGTATTTTCTGAATATCATTTAACATTTTCTGAAATTCTATGATAAATATTAATTCCGCTTTTGTCATTTTAAAGATGAGGAAAGAGAGGCCCGGAGAAGTGAAATAATAAGCCCCAAGTCACACAATAAGAGGACGTGCTAGACATGATTGCAAATATTCTAACTCCAGAGTCTAGGCTCATAGTCCTAGGCTAACCTTTCTTTTTAAATGTAGTAAGAGTTAAGTTAATCTGTTTCTGGCCTTTCCCTTGACAGTTGTATTCACATAATCACATACACTGAAAAACAAATATTCATGCATACAAACAATTATCCTTTCATGCAGGACAATTTTTTAACTTCTTACAATGTAGCATTTAAAGTAATATTTAATTTTTTTTGATATTCAGTAAATCCTAATTAAAAAAATTAAGACTGGTAATTCAGTATGGCTTGGACATAGGAGGTGTTTTTTGTTTGTTTTTTTGTGGTACGTGGGCCTCTTCCTTCTGTGGCCTCTCCCGTTGCGGAGCACAGGCTCTGGACGCGCAGGCTCAGCGGCCATGGCTCACGGGCCCAGCCGCTCCGCGGCATGTGGGATCTTCCCAGACCAGGACACGAACCCGTGTCCCCTGCATCAGCAGGTGGACTCTCAACCACTGTGCCACCAGGGAAGCCCATATAGGAGGTTTTGACTTAACGTATTACTTTGACTAGCTCTTCACTTTTTCTACTAAAATATTAAAAAGGAGGGTTGTATTTAGACAATGACCTAGAGAGTAACAGTATTGAAATATTTGTCAAAGGCATGAATGTGATCCTGAGATTATGTTTACCATTCTTCAGTAAAACATAAATGTTGGTAATACAATTTTATAAAGAAAAAAGTTTATTTTTCTGTACATAAGCAAATAAAGTACAAAGTTGAGTTCTAAGTTCATATAAATGTACATTAAAAAAAAGAAGAGGAAGAAATAACCACAAACACAGGGAAAGAAATAAACACAAACAAGGGGGAAATGTTTTTTAAATCACTCATTTATTTATTGATTTGATCAATAAATAATCATTGAAGGCTTCCCTGGTGGCACAGTGGTTGGGAGTCTGCCTGCCAATGCAGGGGACACGGGTTTGTGCCCTGGTCCGGGAGAATCCCACATGCTGCGGAGCAACTAAGCCCATGCACCACAGCTACTAAGCCTGTACTCTGGAGCCCGTGGGCCACAACTACTGAGCCCGCGTGCCACAACTGCTGAAGCCCGCATGCCTAGAGCCCGTGCTCCGCAACAGGAGAGGCCGCCGCAGTGGGAGGCCTGTGCACCTCAGCAAGGAGTGGCCCCTGCTCCCGCAACTGGAGAGAGACCACACGCAGCAACGAAGACCCAACACAGCCAAAAATAAATAAATAAATAAATGTTAAAAAAAAATCATTGAATGTTAAATACGTTCTATTGTATTTATCTATGGATAAAAATCTATTTATCTATGGAAAAAATACAAGCTTTTGGGCTTCCCTGGTGGCGCAGTGGTTGGGAGTCCGCCTGTCAATGCGGGGGACGTGGGTTCATGCCCCGGTCCGGGAGGATCCCACATGCCACTGAGCGGCTGGGCCCGTGAGCCATGGTCACTGGGCCTGTGCATCCGGAGCCTGTGCTCCGCAGCGGGAGAGGCCACAACGTTGAGAGGCCCGCGTACAGCAAAAAAGCAAACAAACAAACAAAAACAAAATACAAGCTCTTATGATATCCTCTGATGAGTGTTATAATGAATGTGTATAGAAACTGTCTGGATATGCAGAAGAAGCCATTTTGCTTTGGGCAGCTGGGAAGGGTTTCCCAAAGGAAGTCACCCTTGAATTGGGTCTCACAATGAATGGTTTTGGAAGGAATTCAAAGCAGAAGGAACTAACTGAAAAATATATTTAGTTTTTTTTTTTAACGTTTACTCTTTATTGATACAAATCAGCTTATGAATCTCAAACTGTCTAAATATATCTAAATCAGAATTTTGGATAAGCTATAATTTTAATAACTATAATCAAATGTGAAGCCAAGACAATCATAATGTTAGAAACTTGCTCAAATTCCATTCAGAAGTGGCTTTAACACTTCAGGAATATCACGGTTTTTCTTCTCATTAGTTTTCTGTGTGACCTAAGGGAATATATTATCCATTCTCTTTCTTTGGGAAAGGAGCTGAGTCATTACCTTTTATTATCCTATTTTACAGATTAAGAGTCTGAGTTCCAAGAAGCCAAAAAGCTATCCAGGGAAAAATAATGAGTCTCAGAATAGGGTTCTTTCTACTACTTCTCTAATGCATATCTACAGATATTTTCTCCATCCATCTCCATGTTCTCTTCCCCCTGAAGGTTTACCTGTGTGGTCAAATGGCTTCCTTGTCCTCTGGCCTTTGGTTGAGTGTGATCAACAGAGAGATCAGAAAGAGAGAGTGTGAAATCAAAGTAATTCATTCTCTAATCTCTCTCAGAAGGGTCTGCCTCTCTAACAAAGGCTGGTAACTCCTCTCACACAATAGGCAGTCTTTTAGATGACTGCTATGAATGTTGTTCTTTTCAAATTTGGTTGGACACTACTGACATTTAGATATTTTATATTTGTTCTGCAAACTCACTCAGGCAAGTTAAATATAGCCATCTATTCTTAAGTTAAATATTTCTCAGTTTTAAGTTGCTGATTTACCACATCACCATTCTCTCCCAGGCTAAAGCAACTGCAATTGTTTCTCTGCAATCTGTAACACTTTGTCATGCCTGGCCATGGCAGGGGCCAAGTTGTCATTTCTCATAATGATCATTTATGATCTTGTCAGTGAGGCAATCAGCTGGGGTGTTTGGGAAGCTTCTTGTTTACTTGGCTTTTAAATTGTTTGGTTTAACATTTAGCATCTGGGTGTTGGAAATATGGTCTGGCTTATAAAACTGAATGTTTTTATTCCTTGATTAGTTGCCGTGCTTCTACCAATAAAGCTCCGGTGAAGTTTCAAGATAGGAAAGGCATATTTTTAGTGACTAAATTCCCTGACATATAACTTCAAGTCAATTGAAGTTGAAGTTGTGGATTACCAATTTAATTGTCCATCTATGAGGACACATGTGAGGTTACGTGACTTTGTCAAGAAATGCATTATCTGAATGAACATAACTATTTTGAAACATGAACCTATTTATAGGTTCAAGGTTAAAGTGCCTGAAAATTATGCCATAATGGTATATTATTACCACATAACATGGTAGAGTGTAATTTACGAGGACAAAGCTTTTGCATTGTAAATAAAGATGCTGATTAGGCTTGCAAGGTACAGTATTTATGAAATTATGATAAAAATGTTTAATAGGGAGATGAGAAAGTGTAATTTAGTGTATTTCACTTCTCTTTTCCTCATTGAACTCTGACCAGTGAAATGTCTAAAGTCAGCTCAATTCTTAGTGGAACCTATTGTACCCTATGAAAGTAACATGCATAATTATAGACTGAGTTTAATGTTGCTTTTTTCCCTTTTCTGTGTGTCAGCAGAAGTAAAGAAGTAAACTACTAAGTTCAATCCGTATTAAAATTTATAAAAGTTGCTATATACCAAATGACTTTTGGTAACAACATAGAAAAACTTTCATTGTCATAAGAATAACTATTCCTTATCCATAAAAAAACAACTATTTTTATTTATGTTTAACTAACATAATTTATTTTTCATTCTTAGTGATTTAGCAATGTTTACTGAATGTCTATTTTGTTCACATAAAATATACTGAATAGAAAAGGGGATCAAAGAGATTACTACTACTCCTAACTTGAAGGAGCATAGATTTAATAATAAGGACAGCACATACACATCTGCTAATATCAAAGAGTTTCTCCTGTCTCTTTAACCAAGGCAAATTTTATATATAAAATTTAATTCAAATCTTAGTTGCTTTGGGTCTGAAATAGCCTCAAAGCATTGAGTAAATCTGTGACCTTGGGCTGATTACGTAAGCTTGTTAAGCTTCAATCCTCATCAATAAAAGGTGGATTGGAATAGTATCTACAATATAGGGTAGAGTGAGATTAAATTTGGTATGATACATACACATCCTGTATGTTGTAAGCATTCATGAAGTGTTAGCTCTTATTATTTACTAAAACAATGGTAAAATGACAATTGAGTGAATGAATGAGTGACGAAAACCCTTGTGGGTTCTGGTAGAAAGGGAAATAGAGAGTCCTTAGTTTGTAAATACTCCCCTAATATTTGTATTCTTTACCTTTCTTGCTCAAAATATCATAAGTATTATCCTTTGTCTGGAAAAATGCAGTTGATCTTAACTGGTGTCCCTGAAACTCTTTTTGTTCTTATCTGATCTAATCTCTACACCAGAGGCAAAATAATCTTTACTAACGAATAATGACCTTAAAGTGCTTAAAATTTTTTTTTTAATTTACCATTACTTTCAGAACAGAACTCAGACTCACAACCTTGGCCTATAGGAAGAAAGGTCCTACATATTTGCCCTTCTGGCCTTTCTCACCAAGCTCATCATGGGATCCTCTCCCCAGATGTCTGAGTGTTAATAATGCTCACTTAACCTTTGCTCTTTTTCCCAGCATTTCATGTTCCCCCTTCCTCTTGCCTTTTGCACCATGTATTCCCTCTGCCAAAAGCTTCTCCTTCTCTTTCCCATCCTATCGCCTATTCATCCTTCCTTTTCTCAGGAAAATCTTCCCAGAAAGCACAGTATAGAAGTTATTTTCTTAACAAGCAATCTTTATTATGTTGATTCAAAAGAATAGTTACTGAAATTTAAAGCAGATATAAATCTTAAAGCCTGGCTCTTCAAAAAGGAAAAAGTAAAACTGTCTTAATCAGCCATGGCTGCTCTAACAAAATACCATACACTGGGTGGTTTAAACAATAGACATTTATTTCTCAGGGTTCCAGGCTGAGAAATCTGAGATCAGCATGCCAGCACATTTGGGCTCAAGTGACAGACCTCTTTCTGGCTTGCAGCAGCTCCTTTCTTGCTGTGTATCCTCTCACGAAGGAGAACAAGAGAGATCTTTTCCTCTTCATATAAGGACACTAATCCCATCACAGGGACCTCACCCTCATGACCTCATCTATACTTAATTACCTCCCAAATGTTCCACCTACAAGTATCACATGGTGGGTTAAGATTTCAACATATGAATTTTGGGGAGACACAAACATTCAGTCCATAACATTGTTACAGGTGATCTTTTATACTCATGAAATATTGACTAGGGAATAACATGTTATTTCCAAAGAAATACAAATGAGGAATATTAAACTAGTACACTTACTAAATATCAGCCATCTTTTCAGATTTCCAATAGGGCAAAAAAGTGCATTTTAGCATTAGTTTTCCCCATGCTCGTGTGTGTGTGTGTGTGTGTGTGTGTGTGTGTGTGTGTGTGTTTGGAAGGGTGGAGGTTAGGTGAAAACCACTATTATACAGCAACATGACCTGCACTTAGATTAGTAAAATTGTTCTAAGAACAGGAGAACATATGGAAAAATTATCTTGTCCCTCTGTAATATAAGGTGTTCTAATGTATTACAGATCAAGAAAGACATCTTTTTCCCCTCTTTAAAGAGGTTGAAGATTTTAAAATTGATTTTACTTATATCTCAAGAAACTTTGGAGTGCTCATGTGCCTGTCAATTTGTAAAGAAAAAAATAAATATATATTCTTTAATCCAAAATGATAAGTAATTAGATCTGTGTGGTAAGATTATTATTTATTTTCTTTTGTACTTTTCTCTATTTTATAATTCTTGTTTTTTAAAGTGAGCTCCCAAACAGCAGCATCAACAGCACCTGGAAGTTTGTTAGAAATGAAGAATCTGAGGTTCCACCCCTAACCTAGTAAATCAGAATATGAATTTTAACAAATCTCAAAGTGAATTGCATGTACATTAAAACTTGAGAAATATTGCTCTATAGAACAGAAAATACTTATATATTCAGAATAAAAATGAAGTAATTGTTTTTATAAGAGGGTAATTACCAGTTAATTCAGAATGACTGAGGAAAAATTTGGGAAATCAGGAAGATGACATTGCTAATTACCTCATAATAATTTAGAATTTGATATAGGATGGGGTAAAGAGAGGGGACTATTTTTTTTTTAAACTACCACATTCCAAAGATTATCTGTTTTCTCCAAACCACATCAATTTTAGTAGTCAGTAAATGATTTAATCCTAGAATGTATTAATTCCTAAGAAGGCAACTTGTGGCACCAGGAAGGGTATTTCCCAAATATTTGTTTCTTTGTGACCATTCCCATGCAGTCATCATTCCTGTGAAAATTCCTTTTTTATTTATTTTTTCTGATTACAGGGAAAAGTAATGTAGCTAGGTCTCTGCTTGGCATATTTAATATTCCAAGGCAAATAATCAAATTGATTTATTTCTATAAAAATATTACTATTGAGGTTTCTAAATTTGAGTTTTATACAAAAATAATTATTTTATAACAGATCTGGAGGCAAAAATCACAAAAATTAATATCAAACTTATCTCTGACAGCTAAATTAAATAAATACAAACATATATGTATATATACATATGGATATATATAAATATAAGATGTTCAAAATATTTCTATATATATCCTTATAACAGCCCTGTGAAGTTGTTAAAGCAGGTTTTAATCAGCCCCATCTTAAAGATGAGCAAACTAAAATAAAAAAAAAAGTGAAACATCTTCCCCAAATCTACTCTGCTCAAGAATGACCATACTGCCATTTGAATGTAGGCCCTCTGAGCCCTTCCCATTATACCACAATGGTTTCTAAAATGGAGGTGACTGAGTAAATTCTATAGTTCTGAATTGGATGTTGATTATCAAGCCCTCCTGATTAGGATGTTGATAAGGCAAAAAGCCCATTTCTTTATTCTAGGTATGCCACGACATCTCTATTCATGTAATTTGTCCACAGTAGGGAGGCAAAGCTTTCTTCTAAATGAAACCAAACAAAATAAAATAAACTACATCAATGCCTTTAAAGCTGTTCCTTGAAGTTCTTGCTGCCTTAGAGGCAAATTCTTGTAGATTTCTTAGCTTCTCTAAGGCTTAAGGTCCTTTTTTTCCTCTCTTCTTTTGTATGTTTACTGTTCAATTCCTAAAATTATTTCTCATCTCTTTGCTACAAGAGAAAACTCATGTTAGTTTCTCTCTTCTAGAAATCTGAGCATTTCATTCAACTAACAAGGGTGTGCTCACATTTAAACCATCCCTCTGTTCATTCACTAATTTGCTAAAGAGTTCAGAGGAACTATTTGGATAGGTCACCTATGGATTAGATTTAGAAGCAAAAGCAAAGTAAAATGACTAGACAGTAAAAACATCTATTTTCTGATGTATCCTGTCCTTCCAAATGTAGTTGCAGTCCCATATATTTACCTAATATTACTTCTGAAAATATTTTAAAGAAATTTTTGGCCTTTATTTAAAAAAAATTATTTAGATCTGAGTGACATGCACTAAAATGTAAATATTTAAAGTTTAAAAGTCTTCATGCACACACACACAAACACCCATATTATCTGTGAGTCCACCATCACATCAAGATAATGAGCATATCAATGACCCCAACACATTTCTTCATTTCCTTTTTTAATCCTTCTTTTTCCACCCTACCGCTTCCCACTCTGTCCACAGGAAGCACTGTTTCTTTTTTGTCACTACAGGTTAGTTTGCATTTTGTAGAAGTTTATATGAATGGTATGATATACCTGTACTCCCTTTTGTCTGGCTTCTTTCGCTCAGCATAATTATTTTGAAATTTATCCACAGTGTTACATACATCAATAATTCATCCTTTTTTTTTTTTTCTCAGTAGTATTACATTGAATGTGTTAAGGAAAAAATATCCATGACTCCTGTTAAAATGATAAAGGGGACTTTATTCAGGACTATCAGGATAGGTATATAGAGACAACTGCAGTGGGGTTTTGCAGTAGAGGAGAGGAATTGAGGTCAACTCTAAATACAAGGAAAAGTAGAAATTTATAGCCAGGGAGTGAATGGGCTGTGAGTGGATGGACAATTACTAAGAGGAAATATCAGAGGTAAGGGACAGCCCCAGCTTTAAGATGAGCAAACTAAAATTCAAAAAAAAAGTGAAACATCTTCCCCAAATGCACTCAACTGACCTAACAAGATTCTTGGTGAAGGCAGGCCTAGGTGATCGATCAGACTTTGATCCCCAATCTGAATGCTTTTTATTTTTGTTTTCTTGCCTAATTATACTGGCTAGAAATTCTAGGACAATGTTGGGTAGAAGTAGTAAGAATGATTTTTCCTGTCTTATTCCTAGTTTTATTTCTATTCATATTTTTAGTCTGAGTTTCTATCAGGAATGCATATTAGATCCAACCAATAAATTCTCTGTACTGAGACCTTCATATGAGTTTTCTTATTTTGCGTGTTATACTGATAGGATTTTAAAATGTTAAATAACTCTGTATTCCTTGGATAAAACTTACTTCATCATTATGTGTTTTTCATTTTATTGATATCAAAGAGCCATCTTTTAGTTTCATTGATTTTCCTCTGATTTTTTCCTGTTTTCTATTTCCTTGCTTTCTCTTCTGATTTTTATTTTGTTTTCCTTTATTTTGGATTTAACTTACATTTTCTCTTCTACTTTCTTAAGGTGGAAGCTGAGGTCACAGATTTGCGACTTTTCTTCTCTTTTTCCATAGTAGTTTAGTGGTAAAATTTTACATATTACCATTAAAATTCTTGAGCATTCTTTTGGGAAACAGTTAAGCTACCTGGAAAGAGTTTGATCCTTTCAGGATTTGCTGTTAAGGTTTGAGAGACTGGAGTAGAACAGAGTTTAGGGTTAATTATTCCCCGCTGCTGAGCCAAGACCCTTCCAAGTACTCTACTCAGAGTCCCATGAATTACAAAGATTTTAAGTCTGGTTGGCATTAACAAGTGTGATTCTTGGACCCACGTAAATTTTGGAAACTCTTCTCTCTAATCCTTTTGCAAGACTCTTTCACCAGCTTGCAGTAACTGTCTCACATACTGTGCTTAATACTCCAGGAGGACCCTGTGCAGATATCCAGAGGTCTCTCTCTGTTGCCTTCTTCTCTCCAACACTCTGCCTTGTAAGAGCTAACCATATTACCCTCCCGTAACTCTCAGCTATATCCACTCAGAGAGTTCCCTGGACTCTGTTGGGTTTCTTTGCACTGTGTTGCTACCTGGAATCTGTCTCAGGCTATAAACAGTGGAGGTTATGGGACTCACTTGGTTTATTTCCTGTTACTCAGGAATCACTGTCCTTCCTTACCTGATATCCAATGTGTTGAAAAGCCTCCTTTTATATATATATATATATATATATATATATATATATATATTTTTTTTTTTTTTTTTTCGTTGTTTTATTGAGAAGGATAATCTACACCCTTTTACTTCATCTTGGTCTGAGTGAAACTTTTTGGTCTTTGCTTTTAAACTTTTATTGCCAATACATGTATATCTGGTTAACTTATTCATGTTGTAAGCTTCCTAAAGGAATAACCTGGATCAGTTGAACTTTATATTCTGTATATAGTTCTGAGAGCTTAGTGAGTGTTTACTGTATATCTAAAGATTTCTTAATAATGATAAATAAATGTTTAATACTAATAGTCTCATATTGTTGTCATGATGATTTTGGTTTATAATGCTAAATAGACACAGCTGCTTAAACAAACTGAATGATTATTAAATAGAAATATACTGCAAAATATTAAGTAAACATTGCAAAAACTAAGGATGGTTAAGACATTTAAAATAAACTATAGGGCTTCCCTGGTGGCGCAGTGGTTGAAAGTCCGCCTGCCGATGCAGGGGACGTGGGTTCGTGCCCCGGTCCGGGAAGATCCCACATGCCGCGGAGCGGCTGGGCCCGTGAGCCATGGCCGCTGAGCCTGCGCGTCCGGAGCCTGTGCTCCGCAACGGGAGAGGCCACCACAGTGAGAGGCCCACGTACCCCAAAAAAAAAAAAAAAAAAAAAAAAAAAAAATAAACTATAAACACATTATGATAATACATTTAGTGAAATGTATTTTTATCTGATTATTTCAATAATCAGAAATAATCTTAATCTCTTTTCTTTTGAGCAAAAACAGATGAGGATATCTTCATTTAAAAAAATATGATATTTTACTTTATTCCAGGTGATTGTCAAATCTGGGCCAGGGGCTTTTCTCAGTTTGGCTGTTTATGACAATTATATCTTCTGGTCAGACTGGGGAAGAAGAGCTATCCTGCGTTCCAACAAGTACACGGGAGGAGATACAAAAATTCTTCGTTCTGATATTCCACATCAACCAATGGGTATCATAGCTGTTGCCAACGACACCAATAGCTGTAAGTTACAATATTTATTTGTAAGTTACAAATATATTTCTCAATTATATAATCTCTCAAAAAACGTATTTATGTTTTTAGTAATACTTAGTTGGATTTTGTTTTCTTACTGTTTCTGGGGCTAGTGTTCAGGCTTTGACTATCTAATATATTGAAATTATCTGAAAGTTTTATGGAAAATTTTGTAGTTCTTAATTTATCACCAGAGGAACAATTCATTTTTAATTATTTGCTTCTGGATTTCTATTTCATACTTGCTCACTCCTCATATTTTTGAACATTCAGATCGTTTCCAAGAAAATAATACTTGTTGATAAACAAGCTTTGCATCTGGCCTTAAAATTTTTTTAATCACTGGAATACCTACAATATTGCAGTCTGCAGTACACATGTGGTTTCTAGAGGTACTAGTGCATTGAACGACAAATATGTTAGAAAATGTAGAGATTTATTACGTATTTTTAATGTTCTTATCTTTTGGAATGTTTAGATTTGTTTAAAAATCCCAAATCTTCCTTGTTCATGAGATATTTTTGAGAGATTGAGGCTGTCTAGCAGTTTACTGTTAATCTATATTAACATAGACTAGGAATTCAATATAAAATGTCACCAGTAAAACCTGTTCATTGCAGGTGAACTTTCTCCATGTGCGTTACTGAATGGAGGTTGCCATGACCTGTGCCTTTTAACTCCTAATGGAAGAGTGAACTGTTCCTGCAGGGGGGATAGAATATTGCTGAATGACAACAGATGTGTGAGTAAGTAAAGAGAATTGAAATGTGATATAACTGCTCAAAATGGCACACATGGACCTTGAAATTGTTTGAGTATATTTATGAAGTTGTACTATTAGAGGCCTGGTTGTCTTATCTCTCCCTTCTAAAAAGAACTCAGTTTACCATTCTACCTATAGCACCATGTGATAGGTAATGATAACCCAAACAGTGACAAATGTTGTGTCCCCCTGATTCTGGGCTGGAAGATGTTGGATTAGCTAGCGAAATACCTACAAGCAATGATCATCTGAAAACTTGTGTTTATGACTTTGAGGATTCAGTCAATAGCGAAATTAATTAAAGCTGAAATAAAGCAGTGTATAGGCAGTAGCTTAGTAGCTTTGTAGTAAACCCATTCACAATCCATCAGACTATGTAAATGAGAAAAAATGGCTCCCACAGTTTATTTGTAATCATTTCCAAACTGTTAATTAAAAATGTAACGTTGCAGCCTTGCATGGTTTATATCTCCCAAAGGCATTGCAATCTTTAATTAGTACCATTACAATAAATACTTACTAACAGCTAAGTTACCAAAACTGTTTCCACTATAAATAAGGGTTCAAGTGTTCCAATACTGCCATGAAAAATTAGCCAGCAACGTAAAAAGGGTTAATTTCTCTTTAATATTAAGACTATTCATGAGTAAGAAAGATGGGAGAGAAGCATCTTGGAAAATTGGAAATTGGTGAACTCACTCTTAGGATGTGTCAATTTTTGACATATTTTTTCTCCTCATCTGTATCCTCATCTCATATATTTCCTCTTAGAAAATCAATAGAGCTGCATATATCTACATTATAAAAATTAGTATCATAAGCTGTAAGTATTTTTCATTTTTAGTCTTCTTTTGGTCTTTATATACCAAGATGTTCTCTTTTGCCTGTTCTTTATTTTAATATGAGCACTTTGTCATCGCTTTCTTTACTTTGAAAACTACTGCACCTAATGCAAGAACATATACGTATTTTCTCACTTTGCAAATTGGTACCAGAACCCAAAAGGGCATCTCTTAGCAAAAGAAGTAAAAGACTTTTATTTAAGAATGTGCCAAAGAAAACAAGGGAATGATGTAATTGTTTAGAAGATAGCAAATTTCAATAATTTGGGCCACAAATTCCCACATTTCTTCATCACCTAACACTTCCCTGAATTGCTCACGCAATTGCTTAAACTCTCTCTTTCAGTTTGCCTTTGTGGTTTCAGCTGTAATGGCCTGGATCTGATGCTATCTGTAAGCCTGGAGTTTTAGCCATGCATTAGAATCACTCATGTTTCTTTCACAGGTCACTACAGGCCAGTAGTAAACCAATGCCTTTAGTCAGAACAGCAAGGCTTATTTGTATACAACGGATGCCTGTCATTGCTGAAATATAGATTAGATACATCTATCCCTACTAAGCCACCTGCTTCTCACTGTTGATGAGAGGGAATGAATCAGACAGAAAACTATAGTTTTAAACAAGCATAGTTGTATTCACATAGAACTGTAGAGTGATATTGCATTCCTCAGAGCTGACATACCTTTACAGAAGTATCTTGTATCCGCTGTGCATTCACATTGAAATCCTGTGGTCCAGCAGAGAGATTGAAAAGTAACTCTTGGCTTCTTTTTGTCAAGTCCATCTTTAGGAAATGAGGATGTTTCTGGCATATCTGTGTCGACCTCTGAATTAGTTCACCCAGAGCAGTTTATGAATGTTAATGGCAGCATTACAGGGGTGAAGGACCATTTACTAACACCTACCCGAGGGCAAAGGAGGGAAAAGCCATTTGTTGTCATAACTCTTGACATAAAGATTAGGCAATTTCATTTTACACAACGTTGCTAGCCTTATTAAAACCCATAACAGAAATAAGAATGGCAAATATAATTAGATGAAGCAATTACCTTGTAAGAGAATTGAGGATAGCTGAACCACATTTTTTGTTTCTAGAAAGAGGAAGAAAGTACTCAATACTATTTCTTCAAATGAACATACCTAAGCAAGAATTGTGCTCATACAATGTTTGTTTTTTCATGATAAACCATATTTATCATGAATAATTTTCATTTTTTCCTTAAAGGCACAACGATTATAAAAGCAAAATATGATATTTGCCATCATAACAATTAGCTTTCACTGGAAATGAGAAATTAAACAGGATATGTTTAAAATAGACAAAATAAGTTAGGAATTCTAATGGACTCTCAGTAAACGGATGAATTTTGTTCAGTTCATGATCTAAGGTGATTGTGTGCAGTAATGTCAGCACTCTTCTTAAAGACAATAATTCTTTAAAGTTAATGATATTTTTAGATTCTTAATTCCTTGTTGCTTCCTCTAAAATGGCATTCTACCTTAGCTACTGACCAGTGAAGTTTAGACTGCACCAAGAAAAATAAAATTACCTTTAGAGAGGGGTGCTATCATTTAAAGAGTTAAATTATAAGTCTTTAATAGGTGGATAAGATAGATATTCTAGTAAAATGAGTTAAATTCTAGGATAATAAAGAAATGAAACACTGGAAACTTTAAACAGTATTTGTGGCTGTTTAATTAATTATTCCTGAAATAAATCCTAAAAACTGATTGTAAAATTAAGTCGTGTTACCTGCATTAGTAGAAATAAATGAATTCTAATTACCTCCAACATAATTAACATGACTGACTTTCACTGTACAGTTTTTCAACAAGCAATGGAATGAGTACATGCAAGCAAATAGCATGTAATACAACCAAAACATTGCATCCCAAAAGTTTGCTAGTAAATCTATTATTTAAGAATAAAAATAAGTCTGTTTTCCCCAAGAGAGGTCTTTCTAAGACAAGGGTAACATACTGGCACTCCAGGGATGAAACCTAACTGTAGAAAAGCTCACAAGTTGGGCAAACCACATAAAAACTCAGGCTTTTAATTTCTTATAAAAATCCTGACATTTAGAAGTGGGACAATATGGCAGTAGTCCACTGGAGCCCATAAGCATCTGGTGCACATGCTTTCCAGTTTATCATTGTCCTCCCCAGCACATCCTACAGATTCCCATGCATTTCAAGGAGAAGGTACTGATCACGTGTGGCAGGAAGAGAGGGTCTGCTCCCTGGTACTTCTCACCATGGATAGAGCAAGAGGCTGATGAAAGTAATTTCAGCAATTCCAGTACTTCTGATTGATAGAAACTGCTACAGAGATTTCTTCAGCAGGTAGTTGGGGAGGAAGACCAGTTGGAGGTGAGATTTGTAATGAATAAATTCAAGCATTCAAAGATAAGAACTCTATATACTGGAAAATTTCAATGTATTGAAGAATACATGAGATTTCAATAAGAAAATACTCTCAGTATGTACAGACCTTATTTAACTGGCTCTTTTTAAAAATTTATTTTTAACATACACTGTTAAGCAAGATTCATAAATATAGTCCCCCAGATTTAAACCCCTCCTTCTTTCCATGCATGTACAGTCACCAAATAATTAACAAAATACACAAATAAGCATAAAAGAAAAATAAAGTCAGGCAATTCCCAAAAATTTGCAAAGGGAGGTTGAAGACAGCACAATAAAAAGTGTTCCTCTTAATTTTTTTGTAAAGAAATGCCATAAACCACTGTCCTTTATTAATTTTATATTTAGATAAATTTTAGTTTATTTTTATAATTAAGATTAAGGGAAACAGTTGTCATGACATCAAAAATGTTTGTTATTGTATAAAACGTTGGCTTTTTTCCTTTCAGCTAAAAATTCTTCCTGCAATATTTATTCAGAGTTTGAGTGTGGAAATGGAGAATGTATTGATTACCAGCTCACCTGTGATGGCATTCCTCATTGTAAGGATAAATCTGATGAAAAACTGCTCTACTGTGGTGAGTTTCCAATGTATGACTTACTCATTTCAGAATGTAATTCTTTTTATAGCTTTTGGTGTGATTGTCTCCATTTGGTTTATGTGTATGATTTCCTTAATGCCTCTCATTAACATGTAGATCTAAGGCAAATTATTTGGCTTTGTTCTTATTCAAATGGGGCACCATATTTCCTACCCAAAACACATGATATTCATTGAAGAATTTCCTCATGGTTTTCCATGCATGAAGTATAAATTTAAATACAGCAGGAGCCCTGTCTTTTGAGCTGCTTCATTATTCATCATTAGCAAAACGTTTTAGGCTTACATTCCTAAAAATATGTCAGAAATATCAGTTATTGGGTAGATATTGCAGGTTTACTCTGCAGCAAAAGTCCACCGTAAGTCAATAGCATGTTGTTGTGTTGATATCAAAGTCTTATTCATTCTATTTTTGCCTCCAGGATTGTCCCAGAGCTAGTGTCCTTAGGTACAAAGGCTGATTGCTTTAGCCATGGTCCCCATTAAGTGTGGAATTCCACCACCTGTGCCTCTGTAGGTGACACCAAGTGGTAGTCAACCTTTCCTTCTCCCTTGGAAGTAGAGACTGGCTTTTGGACCCTAGTAAGCAACTGTTATTTGCCTTCACTGCAACAATATTTTTCCTGAAAGTTTGTGTCTATGCAATCATTAATAGTTATTATAGAATTGATCCAGATTATTTCTAAAGTAGTCTGATTTATTTTTGTGCTGTAATACAATAGTACTGGTATTATATGCTCTGCAAAATTTAGGAATCTATATCTGGAATTGCTATATCTGGCTTCTATTTTTCTCCTTTGTTTTCTTATATTAGAGAAAGTTAAAACAAGAGGAGGATGGATTTTGGGAAATTTATGTCACTCTTTTACATTGCAGAATAAACACCCTTGGTTAAAATGACAGTCAAATGTAATTTGTCCATAATTTATATGTAACTGAAATCTTAGGGAATTTACCTCAAATGACATGTTTGCTTGAATCAACAGCTATATCCTGTACACCATGAAAATATTAAAGCATATAAAAATGTAATAATAATCAACTTACAAATTCACATTATTATGAATTGGCTTGAGAATATATTTCACATTATTTTTATCTTCTTAGAAGGCAGGTAATATTTGTGTGAGAAGGGGTTAGCAAACTTTTTCTGTAAAAGGTCAGCTTGTATTATAGGTTTTGTGGGCCATATATACTCCTGTCATATATTCTATTTTTTTAACAATCCTTTAAAAATGTAAAAATCATTCTTAGCTTCAGAGCCATATAAAAACAGGCTGATAGGCTGCATTTGGCCTGCGGGCTGTAGTTTGACAATCTCAGGTATAGATTCCAGAGTTTAGAATCACACTTGAGGTTAAATCTTTGTTCCCAAACGTACTAGTGTGTGACTAGCATGAACAAGGGTACTGACTTCTCTATGTTTTAGTTTCTCACTACCAAGCAAATCTAGATGGGGTGATGGTTGGGAGCATTAAATAAACAAATGTACATTTACATATGCTCAATATAGAGCCTGGCACAAAATTACTTTTCAGTAAATGGCAGCTGTTATTATTGTGAGTGGTACCTTCTGCCCCAAATCAGAAAATGTCAGGAGACTCTCATTAAGGTAAATAGAATTCAGAGGCAATTATTATTCTGCTTAGAAAATTTGAATAGACATTTTAAGATTATTTCTAAGAGAAATTTATGGATAAGTAGGTGACTCTTGGATTCACTGATTCAGGGATACATGTTTCGACACTTTTTTCCTTGTTTTAAAATCTTTGTGGGGTACAAAGGAGAGAGGGGATAGGTGTTGGTGTGTCTTTATTACGTTGCAGGTAGAGATTCATTTCTTCAGATTTGAGTATGTGATACATGTTTATTTCTGCGCTAGCTTACAGAAATGCCAGAAACAATAATGTGAGTATAGTTTGACCAGGGCTCCGAGTATGAATCACTGAGGTTAAAACAGTCAGAAAGGCTTTTTACTGCATGAACTACTTGATAATGCACAGATATTCTAACCCAGAACTTGGATGCCACACGGCACTTCTTTTATAGACCCACAATCCGGTTACTATGAATGAGGTATCATCTGTGATCTTCTTTTTGTAAAAATACTTCTATAAGCCCTCCAAGTATGTGTTTTACTTTTCTGTGTAAGAAAACAGAAGCTGTCGAAGAGGTTTCAAGCCCTGCTACAATCGTCGTTGTGTTCCTCACAGCAAGTTATGTGATGGTGGAAACGACTGTGGAGACAACTCTGATGAATTAGACTGTAAAGGTACACACATATTGTATCAGCCTCGGAATATTATCATGCTAAGTGTTTCCTAAACTCTTCCAAAGTGTGTTCCTGAGAGCACTATGGTTTTCCTCTTTTGATACATAACAACAATTAGCATCTATGGACCATACTTTGGTAAATGCTATTGGAGGGGAGTTACTAGAGTCAACTGAAAATTATGACTATATTTTCTGTTTCTATTTCTTTCTTTGCTCACTTCAAAATTCTTTCTCACCTTTTCAGTTCAACCACCCTATTTATGGGACATTTCTACCAGAATATATTAATACTGAATCTACTGCTCCAAAATGTCCCCCTTCATTCCTTAATTCTCTCTCCTACCCATGCTCTCATCATTTTCCTACTTATTGGACACGAAACCTTGGTACTATCCTTGGTTCCTCCTTCCACCATGTTTTATGACCCACATGTCCAATCATCAACAAATCTTCCAATTCTTTGAGATAGATTCCCCTTCAATCTACCTTGAGCCTGGATTAACAAAGTAGCCCTTTCATTGGTCTCCCTGTTTCTACTCTTTCCAGTAAATCTGAATTTTTAGTCATGCTAAAAGTAACTAACAGTCATCATAGTAACGATTGTGACACATCAGCAACCAGACTACCTGGGATAGAACCCCAGCCCCACCACTAACTGCATGACTTTAGATAAAGTACTTAACCAACCCGTGGCTCAGTTTCCCAAGCTGTAAGAAAAAGAGACAATAGTTAAATAAGTATATCAGTATTAGAATAGAACTTGGCATATAGTAAATGCTATGTAAACATTTACTTTTTTATCACTTCCCAGATAAAGCATCCCAATGTTTGCAGAATAAGTGACAAGTTTTTAGTCTGACATTTAAGGTCTCCTAAAACCTGGATCCAACAGATCTTTCCAAACAATTTACCTTTAAAAATCTTTCCATCCATTGAAATACTTTATTGGGTAAAATTCATTAAAGACTGAGACAAAAAATTTGTGAGTTCTATGTGTGCCCTCAAGTAGTTCAAACTCTAAGTGAAAGATAGTCATTTAAACAGGTGAAGATGAATATAAGGTGCTATGATTGCACTATTAAGAACACAGTTTTGTTTTGTTTTTGGGGGGCTTGAAAGTATCCTGAAAGGTTTCATAGACTAGATTAAATTTAAGCTGAGTCTTAAAGTATAAATAAGGTAGAATGATCAAAATAGAAGAGAATTCCAAGTAGAAGGACCAATAATGAAAACTGCAAGTAATTTGATATGGTTAGAGCCAGACTGCATAATGGGGAGTGGTGAAAAAAATGAGGCAAGTTAGAAGAAAGAACCAGGAAATGAAGATTTTTTTTTGGTGCCATGTTAAAGAACATGACCTTTATCTTGCAGTCACCAGAAAGTTTTAAAAAAGCGGGGAAAAAACCTATGATTTTAGAATGAAAACTCTAATACTGAGATCAGAAGGACAAAACAGTAGCCTGTTACAGCAGCCAAAGCTAAAAATAGAGAGACAGATATAACAGCCTTTTAAAAGGTAGCATAACAAGTCTTTTGCAGTAATAAACATGGAGGAAACATGGGAATAGAAGAGATACGTGTGTGTGTGTGTGTGTGTGTGTGTGTGTGTGTGTGTTGTATGCTTTTAAAATATTATTTGTTTTCATTAATTTTTAAATTTATTTTTGTGTGCCTTTTGTTTGTGTTAGATGGGGATAAGATAATAAGAATAGTCCACATTCTGAGGTTGGAGCACCTGTAGACATTCAGATGGAATTGTTTGAAAGGTATATAGGTAAATATAGATCTGGAGCTCAGGTAGTAGGTTTAGACCAGAAGTATTGATTTTGGACTTCTTAAAGAGAGAGAGTTCAAAGGATGTATGGTGTAATAGTTGTTTTAAGGGAGTTCATCAGAATGACCTGTTAAAAATGAAAGATACTAATATAAAAAGGAAAAGTCCCACAGGACTAATAAAAAGAGCTTCACAAGAAATTATTTTTTCAAGAAAGGAGGATAAGTTTGCATTACAGAGAAGGCAAGAGGGCATGCATAGACTGGAGTGTCCACTGTAATTGGCAAATAGAAGATAATCTCTTGCTTGCCTTCAAGAGAGTCAGTTCAGTGCAATGGCAAGGAAAAGCCAGATCACATTGGATTGAAACAGAATATGAATGGTGCAAGAGTAAAGACACTGAATACAGATTATTTTTTAAAAAGGTTAATGGTAAAGAAAAGATGTGTGAAGTACAGTTGTAACGAGAAGGCTATAAAAAGTTGAGGAAGTGAGTAGAATGTGTACAAATTATTTTGTAGCTGATAAAGGACTGAGAAGTTACTCTGCTGTCTTAGACTATATATGACCTTGGCCAAACACTTGAGTAGCTTACTATCTAAGTTGACACTGTAGTTTAGGAAGAGCCAAGTACATTTGAAAATTAAGTCAACTATTGTTTCATATTATTTATAAAATATTAAAAATGATAAAATGTAGTAAGATACGGGAGTAAGTAGAGGGAAATGGATAAGCATTTGGAAGAAAGGAGGAAAGGAAACTAGAAGGGGACCAGAAAATGGGTATGTTCTATTAGTTATTTGTAAGCAGGAAAGAAGAATATAATGAAAACTTTAAGCTAGGATAAAAATAAAATTATCAAGCTAGAATGTGAAGGAACTGAATAATAAATACAGAAAGTAGATTTTAAAACAAAATTCATAAAAAGAGCTACAGAACTGTAATCAGTTACTGTGGATTTTCTTGGAAAATATTTTTTTTGAAAAGCAGTAAGTAAATTAGTGTGTTTGGGTTTATGAAATATAGTACCTAGTACATGGTATGTGTTTATTAAACTCTTATGTGGCTGGTTGAAGCCGTAAGTCTTCCAAAAGTGTAGATAGGTTTCATTCCACCTACTGATATCAATATCAGCTGCTGAATAACAATAAAATAACTCAAAGTGTTATTTCCCCTTTTTTAAATCTAAGCTCTCGATTTCTGTGTTATAACCATCTCAGCCATATACTTGGGGACAGAACTACTCTGAGAATCAAGTTTCTGTCAAAACTTTTCTTTTGTGATAATAATAGTAAAGAGATCATGACAATTGGATATCTTAAGAAACAACAACAAAATCTTATGCCTTGAATTTCTTCCTATCTAATGCAGTACATTTGAAACTGCAAATGCTCAAGCACACGCTATATTATATACTAAAAATTAATAAATTTGAGTAAACGGACTAGCTTCCTTAGGATAAATAAATGGGTAGCTTTTTAGATGAAAGGTTACTTATTACACTTGCATCTTTTAGATTTGATTTTTCTCTCATATTAAGATTGTTCACATGGTATCCTTGTAGGGCACATTTCATGCTGTAGAGGAAAGACTTATTTGGGTCCTTTTTCCATAAGCCAGTTTCTTATAAAGCATTAATTCAGATTTGTGTCCATCAAACACATGGACACTTACAGCACTTAAAAGATAATGAAGGAAAAAGAACATGAACAGGCTCAGGAAGAATGAAAAATGAATGATTTCTCCAAGCCTTTTCTTCCAGTCACTCCTTCTTTGTTTCTGTAGTCAGTGCAACATAGGGATGCAGTGCTTTGTTGTGTGTATATATACACACACACGCAAACCACGTGTTATTGTTGAATGTAAATAAAGTAAAATATAACACAATTTAAACTGTACAATAAAAATGTCAATAAATAAAGAGAGATTTTGATAGGCTGTGGAGAGAGGCTATGGTGGAATCATCCGTAAATTATTTGAGGTACTATTACAGTTTTGTTTGTTTAATTTAGATGTTAATAGTAATTAACATTACTCTTTTTTAGTGCCACAAGTCAAAGAATCTATTTACAGAGTGGAAATGGATATCGCAAGGAATTATTTTTGGTTTCCTATCCTTTGGAAGCAAAGCAAAACCCCAAATCCTCATCAACCTTTTATTACTGCACCTTTATAGCAGTTCCTTTCATGACTGAGAGCTTTAGACATCAGGCTAGCTGGTGAGGATCTAAGGAGTTGTTCAGAAAGTTTATCATTCTGTATTCCTCTTCTGGTGTGTCAGAGTTTGAGTGAATAGATTTGTAGAGAGCGCATAATATCCCCCCTTTGCTCCCTGTTGAGATGAATATACTCCCTTTGAGAAGTACATGAACTTCCTTGGGCCATTTGAACACCTTTAGGTGGACTGGAGAGCTAAGTACTTCTGAGATGACCTACAGGAGAGGAAACTGGTGAGTTTTTCTTTTTTCTTTTTTCCCAAATTCATAGCAAAACTTTGAAGATTCCACAAACAACAAGCTAAAGGAAAAGGATAAGCGTGCCTGCAGAGGAAATCATTATTCCTTCCGGGTTCTCATATCCTTAGAGCCTAAGCAGTGAATTCAATAAAAGATGTGGTTTGAAAGTAAACAGAAGAGATATAACAGCACATTTCATGTATTTTTTCCTTGTCACCTTCCCTTTGCTACAGGCTGGGTAGGAGAGTTGGAAAAGAAAACGTTGAGTTAGGTTATTTACAAGGAACATCCTAAGAACTAGGGAAAGACTAATCGATTTTATATCTTTCCTACCTGATTAAATATTTTAACTGATATGGAGAAAATAAGGTGGATTAAATAGGAAAATTAAGAAACTACATGAGGGAAAGAATGGTTTTACTTTCTCTCTTGCTGCTACTTTTGAGCTACCATCCCTGTCAGATCTTCCTTTGTTGTATCTCGTTGCTATTCCTGGTGTGGCTGTGGTATATTTCCACTCGCATTTTGTAGGTGTACTTTTTCCTTTGTACTATCTGGAGGGAAGAGTCTAGTATTTCCCACTCAGGTTACCTTTATTTGGATGACATTATTTTCTGTTCTCTTTTTTCTAGAACTTTTAGCCTGAAGAAAAGTTGTCAGAGGCTTTCATATTCACTTGACAAATTAGAGATCCCATAACCTTTCTCCCTCAAGACCCACCCTAAGGGTGAAACACATTTCAATACTTGACTGACCAAAACAACATGAGAAAGGAACATGGTTGAGGGACTAGAGAGGTAGAGGTTTTGGCAGAAGAAGCATTTGCTTACTTATGAAGTGACATTGTCACTGTTCCCATGGATTTCTCCTGTTCCAGGACTCTCTTTCCTTGTCTATGAATGCTAGAGACGTTAATCCCCACAACCACCTTGATCCTGCTGCTTATGGAATTGTGCAACCACTTGACATGTCCAATTCCATTGCCACTTATCACCCTATTTAATCCTCTAGTGGTTCCCAAACTCTGTATCAAGTCATGAAATCTATAGAGATAGGATTAGAAGTAAAGGGACAATCGGTTCCTATTTGCACATCTCACCCACTCTAATAGGCTGCCCTTGCCCTCCTCACCAAGATTCAGTAGCCTTATTTTTGTTCTCCTGACCCCCTACCTCATTTTTTCCCTTGCCTTTCTCTAAATACTATTTCCTAACCACTCTTCTCAACTTTAAAGTTATAGTTTCCTTTTGTCTGGTTAGAGTTCCTCTGTTTCTTTGTTATTCCTAGAATTCCATCCAAGACCGTTTTCTACTTGCTCCACATTTCCACTCTTCTTATAAGCCATTCTTTACACTTACTTCCACCTGAGCCCCCAGCACCATTCTTGAAACTCCATTACTGTGAAATCCCTGAATCTCCAGTCCTCTTAACAGTCTGACATGCCATCTCCACGTTCATGTAGTCATAATTTGCCTCTTCACTTTATCTGCCACCAATACCCACCCAGATGGACTCCCTGCCATGTACACAGAAGATTCTCTATGGAAGTTTGGAGGGAGATGGAAATGGTGGAATGGGTTGTGATTGCCCACTTTGCTTCAGAATTAGGATTTCTGGTATCCCAA